>NC_080194.1:29746250-30052500 GCF_030028045.1 Hippopotamus amphibius kiboko | reverse complement strand
GCTGCTTTTAATAACTTTTCTCTGTCTTTAATTTTTGTCAGTTTGACTACTATGTGTCTTGGTGTGTTTCTCCTTGGGTTTATCCTGCCTGGGAATCTCCTCACTTCCTGGACTTGGGTAGCTGTTTCCTTTCCCATGTTAGGGAAGTTTTCGACTATAATCCCTTCCAATATTTTTTCGGGTCCTTTTCTCTCTTCTCCTTCTGGGACCCTTATAATGCAAATGTTGTTGCATTTAACATTGTCCCAGAGGTCTCTTAGGCTGTCTTCATTTCTTTTCATTCTTTTTTCCTTATTCTTTTCCACATCAGTGATTTTCACCATTCTGTCCTCCAGGTCACTTATTCGTTCTTGTGCCTCAGTTACTCTGCTATTGGTTCCTTCGATTGTATTTTTCATTTCAGTTATTGTATTGTATATCTCTGTTTGTTTGTTCTTTAATTCTTCTTGGTCTTTGTTAAACTTTTCTTGCATCTTTTCAATCTTTGCATCCAATCTTTTTTCAAAGTCCTGGATCATCTTCACGCTCATTACTCTGAATTCTTTTTCTGGAAGGTTGCCTATCTCCACTTCATTTAGTTGTTTTTCTGGGGGTTTATCTTGTCCCTTCATCCGGTACAAAGTCCTCTGCCTTTTCATTTTCTCTCTCTTTCTGTGGCTGTGGTTTTTCAGTTCCACAGAATGAAATACTGCTGATACTGCTTGATACTGCTGTCTGCCCTCTTGTGGAGGAAGCTATCCAAGAGGCTTGTGTGCACTTCCTGATGGGAGGGACTGGTAGTGGGTAGGGCTGGGTGTTTAGTGGGCAGAGCTCAGTAAAACTTTAATCCGTTTGTCTGCCAATGGGTGGGGCTGTGTTCCCACCCTGTTGGTTGTTTGGCCTGAGGCAACCCAGCACTGGAGCTTACAGGCTCTTTGGCAGGGCTAATGGCAGACCTCTGGGAGGGCTCACACCAATGAGCACTTCCCAAAATCCCTGCCACCAGTGTTCGTCTTCCCGTGATGAGCCACAGCTGCCCACCCCCTCTGCAGGCAGCCCTCCAACACCAGCAGGTAGGTCTGGTTCAGTCTCCTGTGGGGTCACTGCTCCTTCTCCCTGAGTCCTGGTGCACATACTACTTTTTATGTGCCCTCCAAGAGTGGAGTTTCTGTTTCCCCCAGTCCTGTGGAAGTCCTGCAATCAAATCCCACTGGCCTTCAAAGTCTGATTCCCTGGGGATTCCTCCTCCCATTGCTAGACCCCCAGGTTGGGAAGCCTGATGTGGGGCTCAGAACCCTCACTCCAGTGGCTGGGCTTCTGTGGTATAACTATTCTCCAGTTTGTGAGTCACCCACCCAGCAGTTATGGGATTTGATTTTATCACAGTTGTGCTTCTCCTACCATCTCATTGCAGCTTCTCATTTTTCTCTGGATGTGGGGTGTCTTTTTTGGTGAGTTCCAGTGTCTTTCTGTTGATGATTGTTCAGCAGTTAGATGTAATTCCAGTGTTCTTGCAAGAGGGAGTGAACACACTTCCTTTTACTCTGCCATCTTGAACCGTCCTCTAAATCATTTTATACTAGACATAAAAAGTTATGGCTGGGGACTTCCCTGATGGTCCAGTGGCTAAGAATCCACCTTCCAATGCAGGGGACGCAGATTCGAACCCTGGTTGGGAACTAAGACCCCACCTGCCACGCACCACAACTAGAGAGCCCATGTGCCTCAACTACTGAGCCTGCATGCTCTAGAGCCCATGTGCCACAACTAGAGAGAAGCCCACATGCCGCAACTAGAGAAGCCTGTGCAGCAACAAAGAGTCCACATGCCACAATGAAAGATCCCACATGCCATGACTAAGACCTGATGCAGCCAAATAAATAAATAAATAAATTTTTAAAAAAGTTATGACCTTCTTTTCACTTCTATAATTTAAGATAGTTGCATGGTATTCAGTTGTGTGGAAATACGATGATTTACATAACTATGGGTGGGCAACTAAATTATTTCCAAGTTTTTGCTGTTATAAAAATACTATAATAAATATTCTTGTACATTCACACATTTTGTGTACTTTTCTGATTAACTCTTTATGATGAATTCATAGAAATAGAACTGAGAGCTCAAAGGGAACCCACATTTTCAATCACGATGAATATGGCTAAACAGCAAAAAAAAAAAAGGCAGTTATATCAATACATTTTCTAGAGTGTCTGAGAGTCCATTTTCTTTACACTTTCACCAGCACTGGATAGTGGACAAACTTTTTATCCTTATCAAGTTGAAAGGCAGAAAAAGAAAAAAACTTCTTGCTTTAGTTTTAGTTATTTTTTTATTACTAGTAAAAAAAATATTTTCATATATTTCTTGGCTGTTTATGTTACTTTAGTGAATTGCCATTTCATTCCTTTTCTCAATTTATTATTTTGTTAATCATTTTCTCATTGATTTGTAGGAGCCCCCTAACAAATGAGATGTGTAGTATGCAATCGCAAAAAACTTTCCCACCACATGTTAAAACACACCCTGTGGAGTTATTTTTTCCCTGCTACATGAATAAAATATGGCACAAATATCATGACTCTTCTGACATTCAAGTTAAAAAAAAGTTAACTAGGCAATTCAACAGCCTCAGATGAGTAGTTAATAAGTCCAGCATAATAATATCTGGCAAATAATAGCAAAGACCTTTCCCTCCTCTGCCAGCTTGAGCTTGCCATGGTGAAAGGGGACTGGCTGAATTCCCTGACTTCCTTTCTATGTCCTAGCCTAAAATCTCCCTCCTTGCCCTTCTCACGACCACCACCAACTCAGTTGCCTTACTTCTTCCAAGCTGAAATAGAGGAAAGGGCAAGAGAGTTGTTTTTTGTTTAACAAATTTTTATGTATTTTTTGGCTGTGTTGGGTCTTTGTTGCTGCACCCAGGCTTTCTCTAGTTGTGGTGAGCAGGGGCTACTCTTTTTTGCAGTGCGCGGGCTTCTCAGTGTGGTGGCTTCTCTCATTGTGGAGCACAGGCTCTAGGCATGCAGGTTTCAGTAGTTGTGGCAGGCAGGCTCAGTAGTTGCGGCTCGTGGGCTCTAGAGCACAGGCTCAGTAGTTGTGGAGCGTGGGCTTAGTTGCTCCGAGGCATGTGGGATCTTCCCGGCCTAGGGATCAAACCTGTGTCCCCTGCATTGGCAGGCAGATTCTTAACCACTGTGCCACTTGGGAAGCCCAGCAAGAGAGTTCTTAACATTGCTAGTACAGTTCTGTTGATGCTCTGTGAGCTTAGCAGGTGTTTACACTTGAACCTGTTACTATATGCATTCTTTGGAAACACTTCCATCCTCAGTGAGCAAATGCTTACAGTCTCTCACTCGCACTTGGGTAAATGTATGTCATCTGTTCTAAAGCTCAATGTCAGTTGCTAGCATCTGTGGTATACACTTCCAGCTTCTTTCTCTGGAGGTCTCTTCATACTTCCACTTGACCCTTTCTGATAGCCCATATCTGATCCAAAGAAACACCCACAGAATGGTTTTGCCTCACACCTCTGGGAATATAAACTTTGATAAAATTCAAAACTCATCTTCACAGTTAGCCAACTAAAATTTCTTGCTACCTAGATTCCACTAGAATGTTAGCTTCATGAAGGCAGAGGATTTTTGTCTATTTTGTTCACTTCTGTAGTCGCCTGTGCCTAGGATAGTGCCTGTACTTAATAAATGCTCTGTAATTATTGAATGAATGAGTTCCTCAGATACGAGCCAGACAGTAATCCACTCTGATGCCCAGCTTAGAGGTCCTATATCTAATTTCTATTACAGCCTCTCCCCCTAGGCATGAAGTGAGGAAGTGTGTAGACAGTTAAAAGTTGCAAAAGCCGCCCCCCTCCTTTTTTTAATTTCTAATTTTGGGGGTCTTCCACTTTACTGTGGAATGTGGGAATAGTTGGTACTTTACTTTCCTTAGAGCCTCAGCCAAAACTGAGATGGAAAGAGTCCCATTTTAATAACTTGCTACACACATATAACAATAGTACTTATTTATTTACAGGTTGTCTCCATCTATTAAATCAAGCCCCCAGAGGACAGGGACTGTGTTATATTTCTCTTTGTATGTATATGTAATGTATCATACAAGCTAGGTACTGAATAAAGTTTAGAATTCGTGGATGAATAAGAGTCCTTTAGCAGTAGTAATAATTCTAAATATATTGCATATATTCCAATTCAAAGATTGACGTCCAAAACTCTGTTTTTAGTACTCTTCTAGTAGAAATCTTTAAATTTGGAAATATTTGTAGCAAAATGACCGAATTACTTGCACTTTAATGTCACTATGCTAGATATTCTCTGCTGCCCCTATAGATCTACTTCACCCTTTATGGGTTACATCAGCAAGTTCCCTTCCCCTCTGGCTTCTGGTTGAGCTCAGCTGATGGAGCACACTGGTAGGAGATCAGAAGGCAGCAGGAGACCAAGATCAGCCTATTTATTACCCTCTCTCCCTCAGGTTTGCAGTGGTACTGCATCATCTCTTGCTGTTTCCCTGCTCACATTCTGCTTATATTCTCTTCAGTTGCCCCTTTTGAATGTGCCGTCTGTTTCTTGCTGGGACCCTGACAGACACAATAGTATTTTCAACTTTTACAGAGTGCTAGGGGTATATAACACTTTTTTTAATGTGAGAAAAATCTGTTATCTTTTCTTGAAGTTTAGTTTATATTATACTTCTAGGCACATTAATATTGGTGGCTCTGAAATAGCTGGAAAATAAAACCTAAAATTATGATATATGCCCTTTCCTGTTTTCTACCTGCTCAGATATACAGGAAAAAAATCAGCTTACATTTGGTTTTATATTTTTCCAATTATAAGAGGAATGCACATTTATTTTAATTTTTTCAAATGCAGACAGTATGAAAAATAACCCCATATAATCCACTAGGCAGAGAAAATTACTATTAGAAATTTAGTCATTTTTCCCCTACAATAATATCTATGAAAGAATGGAGGAAAATTATTCTGATAATACACTTTCCAATATTTATAATATGTAATACATTGTCTTTGTGTGCATATGCATGTTGTGGGGTGTGACTCTCATTCCATAGAAAGAAATATTGCATTTCTTTAGATCGACATGAATCTAACCCTGAGTTCCCATGCTGGTGGGAAAGTCAATCTCAGTTATTATCAAGCATTTCCTCTTAATCCAGGATTGTGCAAAGTTTCTAGGGCCTTAATCATTGTGGAAATGCCTGGAATTACCTCAAATTATTTGGTCATCTGTCCACATTGATTTACCGCTGAGATTCTCTTTTGTGCCATCTTCCCTTCAGATCTAAGGACTCCAATATTTCTTTACCACCGTTAAAGCTCAAGAATCTGGAATCAAGTTAGTGAATTTGGCATCCCCTACACCCAGGTGCAGCCTTCCTGTCTGAGGTTTTGTCACAGAGCAAGACAGGAGTCTTAGCTGTTCACTCAACTTATGGGCTTCCATCTCCTAAATCTTAAGGAATCTCGCTTCCACGTCACCCTCAAAGGCATTCCTTTCTTTTTTTTTTCCCCTTCTCTTTTCAAAAGACAGGGAGAGCCTATGTCGTCTCCATGCAGCTTTTGCTTTTTGCTTTACAGGAATCTGAAGTCTGGATACCTGCTTGAAAGGGCTCAAGAAGCAGGGGGAATGAAGAAAACATAGAATTAATATCTCAACAGAATAAACTGCCACAAAAATTTGTATCTAATTATATATGCTTTTTTTTAACCTGCTTTTTTATTTAAACATTATACCGCAAACATTTCTTCATGTCACATGCTTTTAAACGTCTGTGTAACCGAAAGGTATTCCATCATATGAATGTATCATGATTTATTTAACCAACATTTGATAGCCTTTAGATAGCTTACTCTAAAGGTAGCCTTATCTATATCCTCTACAACCTTTTTTTAAAAAATAGATACTCAGAAGATAAGGTTCTCTTCTGGTAAGAGCTAAAGCTTGGAATATAGGAAATTGAAATTAATAGACATAATTTGCAAGAATAACACCTTAGAATTCTATCTAACATGTATAATATAATTTTCCTCCTCAGTGTGTGTGACCAAAAGAGAGGCCTGTACAAAAGCCATTGGCATACTTGGGTCGTATAGAAATTTTTTTTTTTCCAGAAATTAAGCAATTATTACCAAATGTCATGTAGATAGTTGAGTGACAATGAAAGTTACATGTCCATAGGAAAGTCTCAACTTGGCTCTTATTCAAGTCTATTTTTATTTAATTCTAAAAAAATCCTTAAGTGACTAACAATGGTTTGTTGTTTTGTTTTTGTTTTTGTTTGTTTTTTTATTTCATTGGCTGTGTTGGGTCTTTTTTGCTGTGCGCGGGCTTTCTTTTGTTGTGGTGAGTGGGGGCTACTCTTTGTTGTGGTGCACAGGCTCCTCATTGCTGTGGCTTCTCTTGTTGTGGAGCACGAGCTCTAGGCACATGGGCACGGGCTCTAGGCGTGTGGGCTTCAGTAGTTGCAGCACATGGGCTCAATAGTTGTGGCTCACGGGCTCTAAAGTGCAGGCTCAATTGTTGTGGCGCACAGGCTTAGCTGCTCCGCAGCATATGGGATCTTCCTGGAGCAGGGATCCAACCCGTGTCCCCTGCATTGGCAGGCAGATTCTTAACCACTGTGCCACCTAGGAAGCCCCTAACAATGGTCTTTAAACAGAGGAGTAGTGACACTTTTCTAGCCTATTCTTTCTGCAGAGTACCCTTACTGATCAATTTTGTAACTGCTGGTTAAGAATCAGGATGTACCCTGAGCCACGTCCTTAAATCATGCTTAAAGGAGCTGAAAGCCATTAAAACCCCAAGAGATCAAATGTTTCTTCTATTGGTCTATAAGTGGGGCTGTGATACAAGAGCCACTCTGAATAATCCAGCCAATCACCTTCAACTCACAAAGCTACCAATACATTCACAGAAGGGAACGATGAAAAGGAAAGGTTTTAGAGTCAGATACTTCCCTTTAATTCAACAAATATTTGTTGATTACCTTACTATATGCCAAGCATTATTACTAAAATGCTGAAAATACCTCAGTAAACAAAGCAGACAAAAATTCCTGAGGAAGAGTGTTGTGGGATGAAATCAGAGAGGAAATGGTTTGGGGGTTGCAGATAGTATAGGGCCTTTAGGCCACAATAAAGACTTTGACTCTGAGTGAGATAGAAAGCTACTGGAGGATTTTGTTTTGTTTTGTTTTGTTTTAACAACTTTTATTGAGATACAATTGACATACAGTAAACTGCATGTATTTAAAGTGTACAGTTTGATATTTTTTTTCTTATTAGTAATGTATATATGGCAATCCCAATCTCCCAATTCATTCTCCCCCAAATCCCCCTGCAGAAAGCTACTAGAGGGTTTTGAACAGAGATATTTCAGGATTGACATTTTTGAAGGATTATCCTGACCCTTGTATTGAGAACAGACTACAGGGGACCAAGCAGGTTAACAATACCGAGGCTGCTACAGTAATCTAAGCAAGAGATGACAACGGCTTGGACCAGAGATGTAATGGTGTGATTGCAGGAAGAAGTTGAATTCTGGGTATATTTTGAAGATAGAGCCAACAGTGCTTTGCTAATGGATTGGACGTGACATGCAAGAGAAAGAGAAGTTTCAAGATGGCTAACGTTCTTGGTCTGAGCAAATGGAAGAAAGGAGTTGCAATGAAATGCAACAAAGAAGAGATGGGAGGAGTACATTTGGTGGGAAAGATGATGAATATGGTTTTGTATATTTCAAGTTTGGGATATCTATTAGACATTCTAATGGAGATATGGAGTAGTTCGTTGGCATATGAGTTGGAGTTTAGTGGAGAGGTCCAGGCTGGAGATTCAAAATTGGGGGTCATCATCGTAGAAGAGTTATTCTGAGCCATGAGATTGAAGTCAGAGTAGATAGAAAAGAATTCCAAGAATTGAACGCTGGGGCGTTCCACTTTTAAGACAGAACTGGGTTTGTATTTAAGCCTAGCTTCTTACAAGCTCTGAGACCTTCGATGATTTATTTCACCTCTCTGAACCTTTGTTTTGTTATTGTTGTTGTTGCTTAAACCTATAAAATCGAGATCGTATTGGCCAGTATCTTTTATGACTATTGTGATGACTAAGTGAATTTCTCATTTAAAGTGCTTAGCACGCTGCCTGGCACATGGTAAATATTCAGTAAATATTAGCTACTATTATTATTACTTTTAAAACCAGCATTTGTCTTCCAAAATGTTGTTGACTGCCTTACTGATAATATGCTCATATAATCAATACAGTGGTAATGCCTGTTATTTATCTGGATAAAAAATGGTAAATTGGAAATATACAGTGAGCCACTCCCTCCCCCCATGTTTAACACTTTAAATAAGATACATTTTTAGCCAAGAGTAAGGCCAAGAGTTTTTTCAACTTGTTAGCTTTTGAAATACTCTTAACTGTTTAATTTTGCTTTAATCTCTTTTGAAAAATTTTAAGTATTTTTATTTAGCTGCCAAGATCTATGAAACACAATTATAGAGACTCTCCTTTAAAGAACTGACATTCAGTATGGCTGACTACTACAAAAATAAAAACATGGTTGTTGAAGTTTGAAATAAGGATGCCCTTCTTTAACACATTTCAATAATCATTTGATCTGGAAATTATTTCATCCTTTATTTAAAAAAAGTCTTTTGATTTTACCCTAGCAAAAGAAAATATATTCTGATCTCATTTCATAGAAATCACCCTGAGATTGTATGAAAACCACTTTCTATATTAAAAAAAGGGATTTCTTCCTTTAATGGGCCAAAGCCAGCATTTTTTTTTAGTGTCAGAGTGGCTTCAGAATTTCTTTTCCTTTGGCCTGTTGCTGAGGTGGCAAGGGTAACCACTGAGAAACAAAAGAATAGAGACGTTTAAGGATGGAATGAGTATTCTTATAAATATGGCAACATTTTTCACTTGTTATAGTTCTTTATCTTTCCTCACTACAAGAGAGAAAAAATTTCAATCCCTAGACTACCAGTAGGCTAATAATTCCTTAGATCATAATAAAAGTATCATGCCCTTTAAAACCAATATTTTTTAGAATTGAAGTCCACAGTTATATGCGCAATTCCCTCCTCTGCTGCTAGGTGGCAATTAATGCCTTGGAGAGAAAAAAAATCCCCACCCACCCCTCCCCCTCCCACCTTCCCCACCTTCCCCACCTTCCCCTCCCAGAAAGATACGTGCATTTTCTTTTCCTTCAGGTAAGAATTCTCTTAAGGATAATATTCTCTTTCCTGCTTTGTTTTGTCAGAGTGAATTTACATTCACCTTTTCCTTTAATTGTTAAGAATAACACATACAAATCCAACACAGGCTGCCATAGCTAGGGAAGAATAGATCATATCTCTTAAAGTGGGTGGTTTCCAAACACAGTGTATGTTCATGAGTGATATAGAGTAGGAAGTTGCTATAATTTCCAGCCAGTTTTGTTTTTCTCAATTTTAATAAAGAAAAATTTCCTGTGAAAGGAATTACAATTGGCCCATGCTAACATTATGCCAAATGTTATATAATTAAATATAAAACAAAAGTGAAGAAAGAAAATAATTTGAAAGACCTAAAAGCAATTTCAGTGTGGTGATACTGCTTTTACAAGTGAACTATAGGAAAAACAATGAAAGAATTCTTCCTAAGAGTCACAGAGTGGTACTATACAAAAAATATAATTTTTTTTAGACAACCTACCCACATTTATCTATTACTAGCAAAGTTATTTAAAGACTACACATAGCTTCTATGTATTTATAAGTCTAGTGCATCTGGGCTACATCCTTTTTAAAATATGTTTAATCGAGAACGTTACTTTGCATGAAGTTCTTTACCAAAAGAGTGTATGTAGTGGCTGCTTTATAAAAAATTTATATAAAATTCCAAATATCAAATCCCTGCTCAAAGAAGACTCTCAGTTTGGGTCTTAAACCAAAAAGACTTTCTCCAGGCTGAACTTAATGAAGCCGAACACCAAAAAGAAAAGCTACTTCTGGCATTCTAGGCCTTCCCTGCATCCAGATGGCCTATCTGTAGCCTAGCCAGAACCAAACCCTTCCTGCTGCTGGCCTTGGATGACAGCCCCAGGCTACACC
Organism: Hippopotamus amphibius kiboko; assembly: GCF_030028045.1. Lineage (NCBI taxonomy): Eukaryota > Metazoa > Chordata > Mammalia > Artiodactyla > Hippopotamidae > Hippopotamus > Hippopotamus amphibius. Next base: position 30,042,374 of record NC_080194.1, on the reverse strand, counting down.
AGTTTCCATACCCTTTTAACTCTTCGGGGTCCAAGATTTTTAAGAAGATATGGGACTTCCAATGTGAATTTGGCTGAAAGGGTAAATCAAGTTTTAAGCTTGAAGTGTAGTTTATAAAATTTTTATCCACATCCCTTCCTCCCCCGCTTCCCATAGGCTCCCTCCCACAGTAGCTCAGTCAGCCAATTGGCATCAGAGGAGCACCGTTTGGAAGCGAGTGTGTGTGTGGGCAGCCTGCAGGTGAGGACAGGGCTGCCAAGGCAGACCATGCGGTTTGCCTGTGCCTACACCCAATACCTGACTTGTGCCTTTCCAGAGCATTAGTATACACACAGCAGTCCTGCTGTTTAGGGTGTGGGTAATTTCAAAAAGTATTTTTTTTTGAATAGCTAGTTCACAAGACTTAAGTTCAGCAAACAAGCGTGCGTAAATGGGAGATATAAAATGACCATGCATGGATTTAAGTAAGAACTTCTGAAGTAGTTGTACCGGAGAAACAAACCTACTCTGTGTTTTAAAAGTATCTTTGGAAGTCTTACTAGTGGCACCCATTGTTTTTATCTTGGGTTTTCAAAGGTTTGTTTATATGTGGGAATTTCACCAGAAGGTAATACACAAAGCAAACTTTACACTTGAAGGCAGAATTTCCCTATGGTTTTGCTTTTCTCCACATGGAGAGATGTTATTAACTGATTGTAAGGGTGCTTCTCTGTTGGCCAGAATAGATATTTTCAGATGAAAACCTATGTCACTTTCCTTCCTATTTTTGAATCTCAATTCTTAGTTCTGTGCTCACTGTTATTTTTAATTATTATTATTATGCCTGTTGCCAAGCTATTCCACTTTCCACAGAGTTGATTAGAGACCTGAGAAATCCAGGCCAACAAAGTCCTAGTTTCCAGATCAGACTACATGAACAAAGAAAAAAAACACAAAAAAAGCAAAAGTGCTAGCTTTTATAACACTCTTAAAGAAAACAAAAAAGAAAAGTCCAATGAGGAGCCTAGAGCTGTAGAAAATGGAGTTTAAAAACAGGACCCCACAGAAGGAAGAATGAAAGGATAAAAAAAAAACCATATAGTGCTGAGATGAAAATAAAGTATATAAAGGAGAGAATAAAAATAGATCTGATATATTTGTTGCTTTGCAGTGTTTAGCCTGGAGTGCTGGGTGGCTCCTACAAGCAGCAGAACCTCTCTCAACAGCTGACATAAAAGGGCACTCTGGCACCAGCTTCCCCGTTTGTGGCTTCAGAACTGAAACCATTCCCTTGACCCTCTCCATCCTCCTAGCTCTGTTCAGATCTTCATTCCTCTGGTTTCAGCTTTACTACTTGCTTCTCTGCATTTGCCTGGCTCTCAAATGCACAAGGTTGTCTTCTGTGCCATGATCTTGCTTCTTTGCTAGCAAGATGATGAAAATTGGGATTCGTCATCCAACTATGTTGTCTCAGGCCACCTTGGGCAATATTCCTCCCCATTGGACCCAGTCCTCAGGATTCTTCCTTCTGTGAAAAACAGTGAGCTAGACAGGCATTTAGGAAAGATTTGTCCTCAGGGGGGATAGGATATCACTTCTAGTTCAATGCACATTTCCAGAAAATAGGCTGAGATCATCGAAATGCAGAAAGAGCAAAAAGGTCCCGTCAGTTCTGAATGTAAATGTCTAATAATTGATACTTACTAGTAACTGATGGATTGCAATTGGATTTTCACAGAACAATAAAATACTACTTCCACCAGAAAGTAAATGTGAGAAAAAAATTTAAGGAAGAAAAAAAATAAACACATGGAGTTGGATGTCAACGTTTCCTCTTAGAAAATCTGAAGAAAAGTCCAGTTAAAGGGGAACATCGTTTAGAATAAGTCATCTCACATAAGTTTAATGCTCTTTTTTTTTAATGTGCATTTTATTTCTGAGGAAAGAATTTTACTTCCCTTTTCATTTTTGAGGAGGGGGGCAAAAACTTGGGAGCATCATTCCTGTGTTCTAGTGTCAAAAGAAAATTGTTGGCATGAGAAATGTTATGAATTTATGAAAAACAATAGTTTTCTCCTTTAATTAGAATGTCATGTTTTTCACTATTTTTTCCCATCACCATGAGAGTATCTGTATTAAAAAAACGGCATCCTTGCATACAACCCTTTGACTAGATTTCACAACTCTAGTTCTATGCTAATGAGAAGTCTTTATTTAGTTTCAGTCTTTCCAAATAAATCTGTAAGTTTCTGAGAGAGGACAGTTTGGTCCTCTGTGTCCTCTGTCCCTTGACCCCTGGCTGAAACCTGGCCTGTTCACCTGAAAAGATGAAACTAGACCCTATTCTACAGAGCATGTTTGTCCTTATGGGGCCACACAAAACCGTGGGGACTCTACTCTGGGAGGAGATAGAGACTGGCCGCCATCCATTTCAGCTGGCTCAAGAGAATTCAGCTTCCTTGTCCTCTCACAGACAGTCTCTTCCATGCTGACCTTTGACTAACTGGCAGAGCTCTTGAGCTCTGACCCTGCTTCCTCTCTGTCCACACTCTTCTTCCCCACGTTGCAGTCCTTCTTGGAAGGGGGAAGACTGAGGAAAAGGTGCTAGGAAGAGCAAAAGCAGAAGTCTTGACATTCAAGACCCTAAGGATTTTTTCCCCCTGCTTGATAAGTGTTGCTGTTCATTTAAATGGATGTCTGTACAAGACTTGCAAAATTTGGAAGGAAATCCAGAAAAGAGGGGATATATGCATACATATAGCTGATTCACTTTGCTGTACAGCAGGAACTAACACAACATTGTAAAACAACTATACTCCAATAAAAAGTTAATTATACAGAAAAGACTTGCAAAATTTGCAGAAACAGTTAATTTAGCATGGTCTATGCATCAGGGTAGATAGCTTACAAATCTCAGGAGACTATGCTAGCCCTTCTGCAAATATCCCATAGTCTTTTATTCTTTTTTTTTTCAACACATGGATTTTTTTTTTAATTGAAGTATAGTTGATTTACAATGTTGTGTTAGTTTCAGGTATACAGCAAAGCAACACACAGACTTTGTTGAGACACAGTTCAGTCCATAATATCACTTAATACAGTGGCAAAGATACAATTCCATATGCTTTCTGGTCATAAGCTAGTTGGTTTCACTCTGCTATCTAATTCCAAACTTACCAACAGGCAAATTTTGATCTTTTTTTTTTTTTTTTAAATAGACACTTTATTATATACACAGGTGATAAAATCCCAGACTTACCATTAGGCACATAAATATAGACCCAGCTAATATTTAATATTATCAAGCTTGTACAACTTGAACATCCCATAGTCTTTTAAAAGCTCCATATTTAATGCAATTTTTTGCAAACATTTTGCTTTCTTTTTATAATTATTATGATCTGCAGTTCCACTGTGTAGAAATAGATTCCAGGAAAAATTACAGTATGTATAGACAATGATCAAATAGCTTAAAGAATTTGATGCCAAAGCTTTTAAAAATGCAAATGATTTATCACATAATTATTTAATTAATTTTGAAAGAGACCCAACCAATATATACTTAAGACCCTCTGTACCATTTTTAAAATTTTTTAAAAGGTAAAGAATATGGAGGAACAATGGTAAAGTTGTAGAAGTCCCTCTACAAATGTAAAAGCAAATATTTGATTATATTTTTCCTGATTTTTCTTCCCCTTTGATGACTTCAGTGATGGTGCCTCAGTTTCATGTATGGCATCTCTCCTCCTACTAATTTTGAACAAAAATATTCCCTCCCTCACTTGGGGGTGTTCATAACCCTCTCATCTAGCCCACTCTATTTACCTTCCAAAAGCTGGCATTCAGCTAAAACCAGAGAGGAAAAAAGTCTTTTCCCAGTTTGTTGGCAACTTGTTGAAGGCAATTGACTGCTTTTCGATAGAAAACATTTCCTTCCCCCATTGTGTCACCTCTACCGCTTAAAACACTTTCCAGAGCTCTGGCTGAGCCCTCCCTCGATTGCCAGATAAGGCTTCCTTTTAAATAAACTTAGAAGCAGAAGGTGTCATACATAGGTATTTTCTTAAGAAAAGAATCCCTGATCTCCACCCATAATGTATACATGGTAAAGAGCACCACAGAACTGGAAGGGGCTTCCCAGTTCAATCCCACTCATGAATTTTACAGGGAGAGGAAACAGATCCAGAGAAGTAAGGATCTAGTCCAATTTCTAGAGCAGAGATTCCTCCCTTTTTCTGTACCATGGACCACCTTATCAGTCTGGTGAAGCCTGTGGTTTCCCTCTCAGAATAATGTTTTTAAGAAATAAAAAATAAAATAAAATAGATAAAATAATGTACATGAAGTTGGACCCCTTCTTTACATAATGTACCAAAATTACAAAATGGATCAAAACCCAACCATAAGAGCTAAAATAATACAATTCTTAGAAGAAAACATAAAAGTAAACCTTATGACTGTAGATTAGGCAATGGTTTCTTTTGTCTTTTTAAAAACAGCTTTATTGAAATATAATTCATATACCATAAAATTTATCTATTCAAGGTACGTACAGTTTTAGTATATTTACAGAGTTGTACAACCATCACCATGATCTAATTTTAGAACCTAACTTATGTTTTGTTTTTTTAAACAATAAGGAGGATTTATTGGTACAGAGATGATCAAACAATGACACCAAGGTCTGGATTTTTCTATCTGTCTCTTCTTTCCTTCTGCCATTTTTGTTTTTTGTTTTTTCTTTACTAAGAAAAATTAGATCTGATGAGGGACTTGTATGCAGAATATATGAAGAACTCTTACAGCTGAATAATTAAAGACAAACGCTTCAATTAAAGAATGGGCAAAAGATTTGAATGGGCATTTCTCCGAAAAAGACATACCATGACCCATGGCCCATAACCACGTGAAAAAATGCTCAGCATCATTAACCACTGGGGAAATGCAAAGCAAAACCACGATGAGATACCACTTCATACCCTCTAGGATGGCTGTAATCAAAAAGACACGCAATAACGAGTTGGAGAGGATATTGAGAAATTGAAACTCTCAAACACTGCTGGTGATAATGTCAAATGGTGCAACCACTTTGGAAAACAGTCTGATAATGCTTCAAAAGTTTAAACACGGAGTTACCACATGACGCAGCAATTCTTCTGCTAGATATAAACACATTAGAAATGAAAACATAGTATATAGCTGCACAAACATTTGCACATAAATGCTCATAGCATTTCAGCTATTATTCATGATAGCTGAAAAGTGGAAACAATCTAAATGTCCATCAATATGAATAAACAAAATATGGTATAGCCATGCAATGAAATATTAGATAGCAATAAAAAGAAATGGAGTCCTGATACACGGTATAACTTGGTGAACCTTAAAAGCATGCTAAGTGAAAGAAGCCAGTCACAAAAGACTCATACTGTATGATTCCATTTATATGAAAGGTCCAGAATAGGCAAATTTATAAAGACAGAAAGTACATTAGTGGTTGCCCAAGGCTGGGGGATAAAGAGGAAAAAGGTAGGCAGTGACTGCTACTGAATACGAGTTTCTTCTTGTGGTGATGAAAATATTCTAAACTTAGATTATAGTGATGGTTGTATAATTCTGTGATTATATTAAAGCCTTTGAATTGTACACTTTAGATGAGTGAATTTTATGTTATATGAATTATATCTCAATAAAGATATTTTTAAAATAAACTATGTAAGAATCCAAAGGAAACCAATTCTATCAAAATATAGTTATCAGAATATTAAAAAACAAGTGTATGATAACTAATATATGTGCTTCTTTTTTTTTTTTATAAATTTATTTATTTATTTATTTGGCTGTGTTGGGTCTTTTTTTGCTGTGCGCAGGCTTTCTTTTTAGTTGCAGTGAGTGGGGGCTACTCCTCCTTGTGGTGTGTGGGATCCTCATTGCCGTGGCTTCTCTTGTTGCAGAGCATGGGCTCTAGGTGCGTGGGCTTCAATAGTTGCAGCACATGGGCTCAATAGTTGTGGCTCACGGGCTCTAAAGCACAGGCTCAATAGTTGTGGCACATGGGCTTCGTTGCTCCGCGGCATGTGAGATCTTCCTGGAGCAGGGATCGAACCCGTGTCCCCTGCATTGGCAGGCAGACCCTCAACCACTGCGCCACCCAGGAAGCTCTGTGCTTCTTTATTAACATGTTAAATTATAAGATGTAGCAGCAAGTCTATTAATAGTGATGGATAGATCTGATATTTTGAGATATCAGCAACAAATGTAAAAACAATAAGAAAATGTCTGACTTCTCTTGATAAAAAATCATAAGTACTGCTATACTCTGTGGTTTCTTGTCTACATTAATAATCAAAGGACTACATGGCCAATTTAAGCCTACAAATGGGAGGAAGTAAAAGATAGGGCAGAATTAGGAGAGCTCTTGAAGGAAATGATAAATTTCATTTAGACATCAATGGAAATAATGATGTGACTTTTTTCCCCTTTTGAATTCACAGATACCCCGAATTCTGTCTATGGACAGAATGGACCACCTGGGGAATCCATCTAGAGTTAGTGAGAAAGTTGGTTTAAAATCCATGCCTCCTGAGCCCAGTTCTCTATCTACTCTTACTCTTTTTTTCTCTCACTTAATAAAAGGGATTAGGTAGAAAAGAGAGTTTTATTTAAACTGCTGGAGTGAGTCAGTTCTAAAAAGAGAGGAACCCAAGGGTTGCTTGTGTGGAAGTTTCTAAAGAATAAAAAGGGTTTTAACTAAGACCCTCCCCTTCCTACTCCATTCCTGCCCCACCCCCACAACCATACCACCCATACAACCCATATACACCACTGCTACCAAATCATATTATAATTACTGTATTTCTTTTTTCAATTAATTAATTTATTTTAAAAAATTTTGGCTGCATTGGTTCTTCGTTGCTGTGCCTGGGCTTTTTCTCTAGTTATGGCGAGTGGGGGCTACTCTTTGTTGTGGTGCGTGCATTTCTCATTGCAGTGGGTTCTCTTATTGCTGAGCATGGGCTCTGGGCCTACAGACTTCAGTAGCTGTGGCGTGCAGGCTCAGTGGTTGTGGCTCATGGGCTTAGTTGCTCCGAGGCATGTGGGATCTTCGTAGACCAGGGATAGAACCCATGTCCCCTGCATTGGCAGGCAGATTCTTAATCACTGCAGCACCAGGGAAGTCCCTATAATTATTATATTTCAATAGGAGACATTGATTTAGAAAAGTAATTGTTGTTTAGAGCTCTAGGGGAATTTGACGTTTTTTCAGAGAGATTATTTTTAAGAATTCGCTTTTGAATGCCTGGTGAGGCAGAAAAGCTGCCAGCAGACATTGAATCTATTGGAAATAGGGTGGGGTAACTGAGCTCAAATCACTGATTTTAGATTTTGCGGAAATTTAGCCACATTTCAATTTAGAGGGGAGCTTATCAGGGCATGACATCTTAAGAGGTAGCTGCTGATATACACGTGGTCACTAAGAGGTGGAGTAGAAGAAAACAGACACAATCAAGTTGTTTGTCTTCATTCTATTCAAATGAAGTAAATATCAGATGACTACAATATGTACACACAGATGGAGTAAATGATTTTAAAATGAGAATAGAACCTGTGACATTCTTGCCATTATTTGAAATCTGGGGCAAGGAGGTTTTTGGGTCCTTAACTGTGCCTTCTTTCCAAATCACCTCCACCATGTGATATAGTGCTGCCTCACAGAGTAATATATAGAACCTGGACCATGTTTTGGGATTGGGCATTAAGACTGGTGGTTACTTGAGTACTGGAATTTATTAAAAGGTTAGACAAACCCTGAACATATTTTCCAAATTTAAAAAAAAAAAGGACATCTTTTGACTATGGCATTTTATAGTTTTTTCTGGCATCAAAAATTCTCTGGGAAATATACTTCGTATACCAAAACAATAGTGTCTAAAGGATTAAATATTTAAAATTGACACTATCTGGAAAACCCAGGTTGAATGGCCATCATAGTTATAGATATTCCAGATCAAGTGAATTGTAAGTGCAGTAAAAATGGATAGGAATTGGGGAAGGTCCAGAACAAGATCATCAGTCAGGATTAGAAAACAATAGCTATAGTCACAAGGTTAGAACCCAGCAGTCAATGTCCAGAGATCCAGGTTCTCATTCAAAGCAAGAATTAGGGCAAGCCACTGGTCAGAAGCCAATAGAAGAGAGGCAACCGGATGAACTCAAAGACTCCAGGGAATGAAGGTAGGTAGCCAAATACCCAGGGTAATGCTCCAGTAAGGGGAGCTCTCCAGGGACGGATAGAGAGGGAAAAATAGGTAAGACAGACAACTTGAGACTTGGTAACAGAGCAGCTCCTGCCTCAGGTCTAAAGATTTGCTGATTCTGATTGGGACAGAACTTAGTCCCTATAATGCTTCCTGCAAACGGAAGGAGGGGAGAGGTGGGGTGGAGGTTGAGGAGTAGAGGACAAGGAGGTGGAGCATCATCTGCTTTTTGTGGGCAAGATCCTGACAAATCACTATATATACACACAGTTATTTACAGATAATAATATTAACAGCAACAACAACAATTATAGCTGTTACATAGCACTTAAGTGTTACTGTCGTTAGCACTCGACATATGTTAATTTATGTAACCTTTACAACATGACTACTTACTGGTACTCTTACTGGAAAGGGGACCCCTTCCAGGGCCCAAGAGTGGGCTCTTGTCTAACACTTGGAAATGAATTGTCTGAGGAGACACACACACTGACAAAGCAAAAGACTTTATTGGGAAGGGGCACCCAGGTGGTCAGAGACCAGTAGGGTAAAGGAACCCAGGAGACCTGCTCTGCCACGGGGCTCACAGTCTCAGGTTTGATGGTATGGGGTTAGCTTTCCGGGTTGTCTCTGGCCAACCATTTTGCCTGTGCCCATATTTGGTCCGGTTCAAGGCCCTTCCTCAGTCAGGATGGTTTCCAGTGCAAGGGTTTCTAAGAGGTTTGCAGGACATATTATGGGCTCGTGTCTCTTCCCTCCTTTTGGCCCCTCCTAAATTCTCCTGGTTAGTTTTTGGTGGCAGCACCGTGTTCCTTATCGGGACCTCCTGTTGTGAGACAACTCATGCAAGAGGTTATTATCATGCCTGGCCAAGGCAGGGGGTTTCGATCAACGGTTCTTTAACAGCACTATTATTATGTCCTTTATGCAAAAGAGAAAACAGACACAGAAAAGTAAAGTGATGTGTGCAAGTTCAAATAGTGAGTGGTAGAGGTGGGACTGCACTGGTTCCAGTCTTCCTGACTACTCCATAGCCTTCTTAGTTGTGTGTGTGGATGTATATGTGTTTGTGTGGTATGTACATGCCTATACACACAGGGGTGTGTGTGTACACATTATCTGTATGTATATTTACATGCATACATGCGCGCACGCACACACACACACATAGATACAGTGATGTGCTGGAGCCAAATGTTCACATCTTTTCCAAACTCCACATTCAGTATCATCATACTGGTAGCTTGAAATTGGCCATGGTGGGGGTACTTGCTTTAAGGAAATTGGAAATTGGAAAAGTAATAAATCAGGAGTATGTGAAGGGCTGATTTACCACCATACCACTGGGTATACATATCACATATACACACATACATATCATATGCATAGGCATATATGACATGTATAACCAAAAACATATACTCCTATTATAAGCCAGAAATATGTTAAAAATCCCCAAATGTAAAACAAAGTATAAGAATAGTATAAGACTGTGTAATAACTTTATTTTGAACTACTTTCCCTCACACCCAGCCTATAGTGGTTAAAAGACCAAATAAAAAGATTTCTTTAGAAGATCCTTGCTATACAATGTTAAATTTGGGTGTAGAAAAAATGATTTGGTACTACTCTGTGGACAACATTATATGATAGGGACCTGTTAGTCCTAGATCTGCTATGTTGCTAAAAGAAAAATACTGATTTAAAAAAACCCAACCCTGATATTTGTGATTACTGTTTTTCAGCTAGACTCATGACAGAATCAGTAGTGAAAAGGATACATTACAATGTCTATGGCTTTTAATGAAATGTGCCTATGGGTTGCCATAAGTTTTAATATGAAATTCATTGCCTGGGATCTGCACAGCTTTTGTTGTTTGATTGAATAAAATCCTCTGAATGGGGATTAACTTCCTTTGCTCTATATTTATTATTGTTTCAACCACAATGAAATGGGAACTGTAAGCATTTTGATAAGTGGACTGAAAGGCTTCTGAATCTTACTCTAACCTCTTAGAATGAGCCCCACTACGTGCAGTAAACTGATTTTATAATTTCCCGCAGTGAAAACCCAACCCAAAGAGGTGTTCTTGCCACCTCATACAACACATAGGCAACAGTAGGCAGCTCTCCTGTGCCCCTGGATCCTTCTCACCAAATGAATGTCACAGAGTGTGTGCAAGGCTGGAGGTCTGGCCATGAGGACAAGAGCAGGTTCCATCCTGATGCTCCAGTTGCAGCAGGATGGAGTCAGTAGGTGATAATAATACATAGGACTGGATCTTTTTTTTTTGTCTTAGCAAAGCAAAACACGTTAATTCTAAGCCTCATGGTCCTCTACTGCCTGGTTTTCCATCTTTAACAAAAATGTGTCTTGGGTGAAATAGTCATCTGAACAGATTCTGAGCACAGTTTTTACTTGCAATCATGCTGAGAAGCAGTGGAAACCTTATGAAGGTCTGCTGGGGCTGTGACTGCATCTCTTCATCTCAAAGGACAGAGCTGAACACAACTAGCTTATTATTATTATTTCAAGTTTACATAAATAAAAAATGGTTGTTATGCATGAGCTGGAGGAAAGCAAAGCTCAAAGTAAATATATTCATGTATTTCATAAACATCCATGTGCTTCATAAATAGTCAAGGAATCAAATAAAAATAAAACAGCTCAACTTGGTAGAAACATCATGCTAAGTTTTACTCTCAAACCAGTTAAAGGGAACTTTAGAAAACTTCATTTTCTCATATACTGCTTTGGAATCCTAAAATATACTGGAATTACTTCAGCAGTCCTAAGATGCTGTAGCATATCCATTTATCTTGATAGACAAAGCTATTACAAAATCATTCATGAGGCTAGTTGGCTAGTGTTTTCTCTGGCTTTACTGGACATAATGAATTGATTAAGATTGGGAAGATCTTATTAGTAATGATGAATACCCTGCTTGTGCCATTTTAAGAAAACTAGAGAAGAAAAAAATTGAAAAGAGAAATAAGACAAGCAGAGGATACTAGACAATGCAAGGTAACTAAACAGTTTGAGGGAGCAGGTTCAGTCTGAATTTTATTCTTGCTGCCATGGGTGATGTAAGTTGTTAAACTTTTTATAGGAAAAATGACCTTGAAATCTATTATTATTATTATTATTATTACTATAATTATTATTAATTACATTTTCTTATTCTCTGATAAAATAGAAACTAGGATAATAATTCTTGATGTACACATAGATATATACATCAAAAAATTACCAAAAAGATTACTTTTAAGCACTTTGCAAATTCAGATTACAGTATTTACACTAAGACATCTATTAGGATTAGATATATCAACACAGCACACATACAATAATCCAGAAAGATATTGTTAACCATCAAAACATAAATACTCAGGAACTTGTACAGTGAGAACGCGCCATACTTAACAGTGTACACTCAACCTTAAAAATCTGACTTCAGTGACATTATTTTTGGATCATTTGCATCCAGCAGATTTCACCCATCACCATGCATGCTATGTGTAACAATTAACTATCCTCCAATGGTTGCAATGATGTGATTTTATTTTTATAAATTTATTTATTTACCTATTGGCTATGTTGGGTCTTTGTTGCCGTGCACAGGCTTTCTCCAGTTGCAGTGAGCTGGGGCCACTCTTCATCGTAGTGTGCGGTTCTCTCATTTTGGTGGCTTCTCTTGTCGTGGAACATGAGTTTCAGGCACATGGGCTTCAGTAGTTGTGGCACGTGGGCTAATAGTTGTGGCTCACGGGCTCTAGAGCACAAGCTCAGTAGTTGTAGCACACAGGTTTAGTTGCTCTGTGGCACGTGGAATCTTCCCAGTCCAGGGATCAAACCTGTGTCCCCTGCATTGGCAGGCAGATTCTTAACCACTGCGCCACCAGGGAAGTCCCACAATGATGTGGTTTTAAATGTATAATTATTTTTACATTATTTAAGATAATACATTTGTTTAGATGCTTTTGATATTTCAAATCCCACATTGAAGATCTTCTAATATAATTAGTTTTGTATATACCACTACCAGGATGTAGTGGGTACAGGAAGGTTAACCCAAGAACGAAGAAATTATATGGCTCTTTGAGAATTCGATTTGAAGTCCCTAGGTAACTGATTGGAACAGATCTATGCAAAATCATCCAGAAGAGACATGCATCATGGGCCAGGAGGACTGGCCAGTTATTTGATGGGAGAAGTTGTGGAAGCATAGAAAAAGGAGTCTCTTTAAGGACTTTTATTGAGATACAATTGACATACAATAAACTGCATATATTTAAAGTGTACAATTTGATATTTTTTTCTTATTAGTAATGTATATATGGCAATCCCCATCCCCCAATTCATTCCCCACCCCCCACCCCTCCTCCACCGCCCTGCTGCCCTGCTTTCCTCATTTGGTGAAAAAAGAGTCTCTAGGACAAATGTTGGTGGTGTTCATCCAAGTGCTCTCCTGGGAGACAAAGTCTCAGCCAAATGCCTCTGACTATTGCAACTCCATTGGCAAGAACATTCTCAAAGTGAACATGGATCCAGGGGATTATAGACAATGAACTTCCAGTGTTTCCAGCTCCCTTAGCATGACATAAGTATCTCCGTTGTGGGATTGATACATTTGGCTAAGACAGGCTGTCCCCTTTAAATGTTGAATTATTCTAATGCCACTAGTCCTGCTTCCAGGCTCACCAAACAACAGTCTAATTAGAATCTTGAATGTCTACGTTAAAGAGGGGAGAAATGGCTAGCCACATGGATGTGACCTATTGTTGTGACATTTATTGCTCTTTGCAGATTAATGAAGTGGCTTTTCTAGTTCGATGTGGTTTTCGTAGAATGATTTGTTGAAATATTAATTTTATTTTGTTCTCCCTAAATTTATTTTCCCCCACATTTCAGAAGGTAGTAAGCCTTTATAATTCTTTACCATAAGGATTTTGGCAGGACCAAAAATAGAAGCAGCTTCAAGTTAGTGGGTTTTCCCACCTTCTGTAAGAGCTAAGCTGATGGATCAGATGATGCTGGGTGTCTGGAAGACAGGGAGAGAAAGGATCTTGGAGAAGCAAGAAGCTTTTCTAGGAGTTTCCCAGAGGCTGGGGCAGGGGAGATATCAGAGCCTGAGAAGATGTAACATAGAAAACAAAATTGTGTGGAGTTCCCAGGGAGGCTGGATCCTAGGCCCTGAAGACTCTCTGAATCCCAAGCATCACAAAAGCTGCAGTCACTGTTCCTGGGAGTACTCTTCAGACTATGAAAGTGGGTATCTGGGCATCAATCGGACTAGTGATGCCTTTGCAAAGAATTGCTTAGGTTGATATTCCTTCAGGATGTAGGACGTGGGTTTGGAGTTCAAAGTAAGTTAATTTAAAGAACAGAAAGAAACTTGGCTCTTCTTGTGTATCCGCATGTGGCTGAGATTGTCATGTCCGGCACATCAGTCTTACGAGCTCAGTTAATGAGAATCCATGCTCAGTCTGCAAGAAAATCAGATTTTTGAACTGAAAAGCTGAGGGCCAGACACTGGTCTACATAATAAGTGCCATTCTGTAATGACACTTGGAAATGTGCTACTTGCCTTCATGGAACAGTGAACACCTGCATCAGCACCTCTCTTTCTACACCACACACACACGCACACACACACACACACTTTGCCTTCACTATTTTTTGAAAGAAGTCCTATACTAAGATGAATTTCTGCAATTTCTACCAGCTCTTCAGATGTTTACATTATCATTTTATACAATCTATAAAGATTTTGCTGAATAAAGGTAACTATAATCCCCAAATTTAAAAGATTTTAAAGTAGGATTTACCTAATAATTTCATAGTACCTATTTTTTAAAACTTTCTTTTGAAATAATTATAAATTCACAGGAAATTGCAAATGTACTACAGTGAGGTCTAGTGCACTTCACCCAGTTTCCCTCAGTGATAACATTTTACATAACTATAGTATAATATCGAATCCAGGAAACTGACCTGGGTACAATCAATAGACTTTATTCAGATTCAGAGTTCACCAGTTCTACATTCTTGTGTGTGTGTGTGTGTGTGTGTGTGTGTGTGTGTGTGTGTAGTTCTATGCAATTCGTCATATGTGTAGATTAATGTAACCATGATCACAGTGAAGATATAGAACTGTTTTATCACCACAAAGATCCCTCATCCTACTCCTTTGTTGTCACCTGTATGCTCCACCCCTCCCCCAACCCAAATGCCTAGAACCACTAATCTGTCCTCCATCAGTATAATTTTATCATTTTGAGAATGTTATGGAAATGGAATCATATGGTATGCAACCTTTTGAGATTGGCTTCTTTTCACTCACTATAATTCTTTTGAGATCCATGCAAGCTGTTGCATGTATCAATAGTTTGTTTCTTTTTATTGCTGAGTAATATTCCATGATATGGACATATTACAGCTGAACTATTCACCCATTGAAGAATATTTGGGTTGTTTCCAATTTTAGCCTATTACAAATAAAGCTACAATAAACATTCCTGTCTATGTTTTTGTTTTGTTTTAAATGTATTTATTTATTTATTGGCTGTGTTGGGTCTTCATTGTTGCACACAGGCTTTCTCTAGTTGCAGTGAGTGGGGGCTACTCTTCATTGTGGTGCGCGGGCTCCTCATTGCAGTGTTTTCTCTTGTTGCGGAGCATGGGCTCTAGGCGCATGGGCTTCAGTAGTTGCGGCACACAGGCTCAATAGTTGTGACTCACGGGCCCTAGGGTGCAGCCTCAGTAGTTGTGGCGCACAGGCTTAGTTGCTCCGAGGCATGTGGGATCTTCCTCGAGCAGGGATTAAACCCGTGTCCCCTGCATTGGCAGGCAGATTCTTAACCACTGCACCACCTAGGAAGTCCCTCTGTATATGTTTTTGCATGGACTTAAAATTTCATTTCTCTGGATAAATGCCCAGGGGTGTGATTGCTGGGTCATGTGGTAAGTGTACGTTCAGCTTTTTAAGAAATTGCCAAACTATTTTGTAGAGTATCTATACCATTTAATATTACTACCATCAATATATAATAGAACCAATTGCTCTTTCAGCATTTGGTTTAGGCACTATTTTTTAATAAATTTATTTTATTTTATTTATTTTTGTTTTTGGCTGCGTTGGGTCTTTGTTGCTATGCACGAGCTTTCTGTAGTTGCAGCGAGCAGGGGCTACTCTTTGTTGCAGTGCTCAGGCTTCTCATTGCAGTGGCTTCTCTTATTGTGGAGTGTGGGCTCTAGGCATGTGGGGTTCAGTAGTTGTGGCACATGGGCTCAGTAGTTGTGGCTTGCAGGCTCTAGAGCTCAGGCTCAGTATTGTGATGCATGGGCTTAGTTGCTCTGCAGCATGTGGGATCTTCCCAGAAGAGGGCTGGAACCTGTGTCCCCTTCATTGGCAGGTGGATTCTTAACCACTGTGCCACCAGGGAAGTCCAGATTTTGGCACCATTTTTATTTTCACCATTCTTATAGGTGTATAATGATGTCTAATCGTGGTTTTAATTTACATTTCCCTAATGGCTAATGCTGAACATGTTTTTATTTGCCATCTGTTTATCATCTATACAGAAATGTCTCTTCATGTCTTTTGCCCATTTTCTAATTGGATTGTTTGTTCTTTACTGTTGATTTTTGAGAGTTCTTAACAGTCCTTTGCAGGTGTTTGGTTTGCAATACTTTTTGTAATACTTTTTTGTTTGCAAACACTTTCTCCCAGTTTGTGTCTTGTCTTTTCATTCTCTTAAGAGGATGTTTTGCCGAACAAAAGCTTTTAAAGTTTGATGAGTCTAATTTATCAAATTCTCTCTTATGGATTATGCTTTGAGTGTCAAGTCTAAGAGCTCTTCAACTAGTTCTAAATTCCAAAGATTTTCTCCCTTGTTTTCATCTGAAAGTTGTATCGTTTGACATTTTACATTTAAAACTCTGATCCTTCTTGAGCTATTTTTGTATAAGGTGTGAAGTTTCAGTTAAAGTTCATTTCTTTGCCTATGGACATCCAATTATTCTAGTACCATTTGTTGAAAAGACTATCTTTCCTCCACTGAATTGTTTCGCAACTTTGTCGAAGATTGGTTGGCCACTTGCGTGGGTCTATTTCCCTGTATAACTCCATTGATCTATCTATCTATCTCTTCATCAATACTACACTACTTTGTTTACTGTGGTCCTAACATATAATGTTATAATTATTTTATTTCATTAAAATAAAACCCAAAACCTCTCTGAATAATGGCTATCTTTTTTTTTTTGAGTGTTTATATATGGCAGGCATTGCCTTAAGTACTTCACATGCATACACTTACTTAATCCTCACAGAATCCTAGGAGATGATCATATTTAGGCCCATTTTGTAGATGAGAAAACTGAGTGCAGGATAGTTGAATAACTTGTTTAAGAGACAGATTTGGAACCCAGGCCTACACATAGCCACCATGATTTATTGTCTTTCTGAACTGAACAGATTTTTATCTTCTTTCAGAGTTCCTTTTACTGAACTTTGCATTGGCATTTTGCCATCAAACCATGTTGAAAGATATGGTAAGAAACAGCTCTATAAACTTATTGCATTTACTGTAGGCAAGTTGATGAGGATGTGGTTCACTACGTCACATGGTGTCCTCTTTAGGAGGACAGATGGGAAAACTGTCTCTCAGATCTCAGTACCAGGAATAGATATATTTCTCCTGACTAAGTGGTTTGTTTTTATCTCTTGGACACTGTGAAACTGTATAAATGATTACATTTCCCACTTTGTGTTGGCTGCTAAAAAGCTTAGACCCAATTTTCAGCCTATCTTTAGCAATGATGTGTACTGGATCTAATATTACTTCTGACTTCATCTTATTTTTTCTACCCTAATTTTCTCTTCTCCCTTATTTCTTCCCTAACTCACTTCTTTTTTGCTTTAGTCTTTTAAAAAATCAGACATATAAGCACATAGTATATAAAAAGTCAAACACAAGGCTTTTACCAAAAGCAACAAAACAAAATGACAGTTCCTCCACTCACTCCTCCCCACCTCTGATTTCCACTCTATGGAGCCAACTATAGTCACATCTTTTAGCTGTTTCTTCTGGTGCTTACTTGTGGCTTTTTTCCCTTTGATTTTTTTCTACCCTCCATAATAGGAAATAGGGAGGTAATACTTTTTCAGTTTAGGTATTACCTCCCGATTTCCTATTATGCAGGGTAGCCATTTTCAGTGTCTCCATTATTATGCCTATGGAAATATTGTTCACAGGTGAGCTGCTTGCTGTTCACTTTGTATCTTATATAATCATTTTGTTTTCCCTGAGGTTAATAATTGTCTTTTTTTAACTGCTGTTTCCATAGAGCAATCACTAATTTCTGCCCAAGCCCTCTGGCAGAATTATAAATCTCTCACTCTATCAGTCTTGTTTGTTTTCTCACAGACATCTCTTCTGGATGTCATCCTGGAGCTTTTCATTGTCCAGCTCCAGTCTGGACTGGTTGCTCCCTAGGCCAGCTGCCCAGTTGTCATCCTGCAACTTCCCCTTTTCATCATTTTGGGAATTCCTTTTACAACTCTCTTTTGTTGGGTCTCTTGTTTCCTAGAACTCATATTTCCTCTTGGTTTTCTCACTTGGTTTGGTGGAACTCATCCTGCAATAGCTTTCTGAGAAAAATTTCATGAAAAGTAAATTCTTTTAGGACTGGCATGTTTGAAATGCCTTTATTTTAGCAGCACACTTAAATGATAGTCTGGGTATAGAATTCTAGGTTGGAAATAATTTTCCCTCAGAATTTTAAAAACATTGCCTCTTTGTCTTCTAGTTTCTATATTGCTATTGAGAAGTTTGACACTGGGTACCTCCTACGGGAATCGAGGGTTTTTTCTCCTCTCTGGAAGGTTTTGAGGTCTTCCTTTTCTTCCTAACATTCTGACATTTCATGATGATGCACTTTAGATTAGGGTTTCTCATCCACTGTGCAAAATGAACGTCAATACCATGAGTGCTTTCAATCTGAAAACACATTTCCTTCAGTTTTGAGAAATTATCATGTATATTTTTATTTTAGTAATTCCCTCCCCTCCATTTTCTCTGCTTCCTCTAGAACCCTTGATTCAGTCTTTGGATCACTTGAACTGATCTAATTTTCTTCTTATCTTTCTTTTTTTTTACCTGGGAGATTTTCCTTGTCTTCTAACTCACCTATTGAATTTTTAAATCTGTTATCATATTTTTATTTTCTAAAGCTCTTTCTGGTTCCCTGATTGTCCCTTCCCTCCCATCCCTGTTTTTGTTTTGCTTTGTTTTTAAGTGGCATTCTGTTCTTACTTTATGGATGCAACATTTTCTCTTACTTCTCTAAGGGCATTCATTTTATTGCTTGACATTTTATTTCCCACATCATCATCTCCCTCTGAACTCTTTTTTGTTTGTATTTACATTTGTGATTTTTCATAAACAGCTGTCTATTCACTTAAATGCCCCCTCTGTGAATGGGAAGAGCACATTGGACTGTTGGGCTTCACAGTAGTGTCATGTTTGCGGGTGGGGCAGTGGGAAGGACCTCCAAATGTCATTATTTGTAGTTACTTTCTCTTAGGCTGGCTAGTCAGTTAGTCAAAGAAATCCTTTTGCATGGGAGTCTAGCCTTCTGGGAGAGTATCAGGGGAAAAAAACCTGGAGGGTGGGGGTTAGGGGAGCTCATCATTCTTTGCAGAGACTTCTATTTAATCCCCCTGTCTTCAGCTACATCTGGTGCACCAAGCCAAGAGTCTTTGACCCAGCCTCTCAAGAGAATAAACCACCTGGGTTCTTCTAGGTAGTCACTTGGCTGTACTTTTGGGACTATCTGGGGATCTAACTGATAGTTATAAAGACTTTCAAACAATCTTTTCTTTCCACCCAAACCCCATATTGCCATCTTCAGAGGCATCTGTGCCTTCAATTTCAGAAATTTCCAGGGCTCTGTGGTACAATTTATCTTCCTTCTTTCAGCTTTCTTTGGTGTGCCCCAGTATGAGGGAGCCTGAATCCTGACTCAGGAGCAAAACAAAAGTTTGAAGTCAATGTCAGAGAACTGGTGCCCATGGTAGAATAAAGAAGATGAACAGAAAACAAGAAAGTTTCTGTAACCAGAGGAATGATCATATCAAAAGTCACGATTTTTGTCTACCTTCTACATATTTCTCCATTTGAAAAGACAATACTTTGAGATAATCTGGTGAAGAGGAGCAGTAGTTCCCACTGCTGCCCCCAAGCTATGTCCTGAGGGAGAGTCAAGGCTACATATGAACAACGATTGCAAGGTCAGAGACCTGGAGGTTGTGGAAAAGTTGAGAAGTGTGTCCAGACTTCAGGACTAAGGTCAACAGCAATGTGAGGATGGAGAAGGTCCAATTTTATGTGGCTTTTGATTTAAAAGTGCACAAGAGGGCCTGGTGTCTTAAAGGAGTCACTTGGAAGGAGGCTGGGCTATGATTTCCAGCCTCCCTGTCCAGTTGGCCTTTGAGGACTGGCTGGTTGATAGAAATCTACTGGTTAGGGACATTTCACTTTACTAAACTGAATATAGTGGGCCTTTACAAAACTTGGAGGCCTTCCTACACAAAGAGAATGCTGTTAATATACTTTCCATCCAAGGGCATGAGCTCTGGGTTGTTGTCCCAGTGGGATGTGCTGTAAGATTCAGACAGACCTGCAATCTGCTGTGAAGTTTGGCCCCTAGGGCCATCTCAAGAAGGAATGGTTGTGTCCCTAATATCACATTTAATAACCTTAAATAAGGTTAAGTATAGCCGAGCTTCACTTAAGGGATGACTCAGAGTTGGTACACGAGAAATTTACTGAAAGGAGGGAAGAGAGGAAGAGAGGAAGGAAGGGAGGGAGGGAATGAGGGAGGGAGGGAGAGAGGAAAAAGGCTTAGTTTTCACTTGCAGCTTTGTCATTCAGAACTTTTAAAGTGTAATAATACAATAATAATAATATAATTTGAAAATGTAATGCGGAGATTTACTATAAAAAGGTGTTGAATCACAGTAGACAGAGGGACTTGAAGATACAGTGGAGTAGGTAAGTGACTCAACTCTCTGATCAAGAGAGAAAAGCCACGGGGGCAAAGAAAAGAAACAGAGAAACAAGACGGTGACTGTCAGCCAGAGGAACTTAAGCTGCCCTCCTCCTGGTAACACTGTAGAGATTCCCACAACTCTGTCACCATCTAGAACTTATTTGACTGTGGGTGGAGGGAGACAAATGCCAGCTAGTGATGGGATAGAGAAGCTCAGAGCCTGACTCAATCAGAGAGCTGCAGAAAGGAAATGACCTTTAGACAGAAGTGGAACCGAAACTTTTCCTGATTGCTTCTAGTATTCTGCACATGCAATGAAGCCCCAGGAAAATAAATTCTCCAAAGGAGAGGAAATAGTGTCAGTGTTGCTGGTGAGGTAAATGTACTTTCCAGACGTAGATCACCCAGGGATTCTTAATGTCTATGTATTAGTCACACAAAGCCTTGTGTGTTAGTCTTTTCTGTTAAAAACAAACAAAAACAAACAAACTATTGCATAGTGAGTCCCCCAGAAACCAACTCTGAGATGAATATTTACCTGCAGGAAGTTTTCTGGAGAATGCCCAGGGATTCAATGCCAGTGAAGGAGTGAAGGAAGTAGGATTGCACAGAAGGATGAGTTGAATTGTAGACTGGTCACAACAAAGGTCTCTCCGCCAATCCTATGGTGAACTCTGTCTTGCCTTGTATCAGAGAGGACCAGGCCTTCATACTTGCACATGGGCCAGTCATTAGATGTGGGCTGCCGATGAGCTTGGGCAAGGTGACTCTCTTCAGCTGAGGACAGTATCAGAAAAGAGACCTGTCTGAGAGCCCTCAGCTGCCAATATTCCTAGCAACTGAGGGCACGATTGCCTCAATTCAGAAAGGAAGATCTGAGTTACATACCATAGCATCCATTATAGTCAACCATTTGCACTGGACCCACTCACTTTCACTATAATAAATTCTGGGAACAGCTCCTCCAGGATTCTGGCTGGTCTATTTTCGTGGGGAAACCTGCAAGAGGGAAGTTAGTGGGACAAACTATAGCCCTTGGTACTGTTCCTGCTCTGAAGGTTGCAACTGATACTCATTGTCTCCCTGCTCTGCAACCCACTTTCATTTCCCTCACCCTCGGCACTGCTGTGTAGGTGTCTTACCTGGTGGGCTTCTGGTTACCATGCCCTTCTCAGGCTGCTCCATTTACCATTAAAACTGGGCAAAGAATTACCCACTCAATCACTAGGACCTCTAAACACAGAGTCTGGGGTTGCTGGGACAGGAGGTGTAAATACAGCAATTGGTCACTGTGAGTGATGGTAAGCAGAGCCCAGAGCCTCTCCTGTTTCCTTCCCCTGGATTCCAGAACCACGTATTACACCTACTGAGAACACAGTCACATATAATAATTGTTGATTTATGGTATATACTACATCTTGGAAGACGTCACTCCATCTTTGCAGGGTATCATCTCCCAAGTAGTGCTATAGTTGCACCTTTAAAAGGCCATTTTATCACTCTGTCAAGCTGACAGCTTCTGTGTAGTGTGATATAAAAAAGAAAGTTTGGATCCCATGATCATGTGTCATGTTGCACCTTCTCTGTTTGAAATGGGTTTCTGGATCCAATAAAAATATTATAGGATTCTGTGTTGGTGGCTCAAACACTCTACATGCCCTCAGATAGTGGTGCTGGCTGAGGCCCTGAGGGCAGGAAAGGCAAACATATACCCCAAATATATTTTTATTTCAGTCAAAATTGATCACTGCCCCTTCCAGTATAATCAACTTCATTAAGCTGCTGGTTGGTCTCCTGGAAGAATTGTGCCATACTGGAGGCTCAATATTGGTCTCTCGTGGTGGTAGGTTGAATGGATGAAGGAGTAAACAGTGATGCAGTTGCATCAAAGGCTCCCATAGGGTGCCCATTCTTGAGGCAAGGGAGTCTGGCCTTTATTATCCTCCCCTCCATCATTGGCCAGTCATTAGGAATGGCTGCCCCCAAGGAAAGGAGCATAACCTTGGATAAGGCAGCTTTCTTCAGTTGAGGGAGAGCAGTTCTTGGAGAGACATTCATCTGAGAGCTGTCAAGCAACTCTCACAGCAGGTAAGGGAATGAGTGCCTCAGACCTGGAGGGGAGATCTAGGTAGGCAGCGTACTACAGAATCCACTACAATAACTAAATGGCAGGAATTTCCATTCTAAATTTCAGCTGTTCCTATGAGTTCTAGAATGGGGATGGGTTGGAGGAGGACAGAGAATTGTGAGATATGTCATCTGCCAAATTTCATAGTTGATTATCTGGGGAAATTCTTTGGAAACTGTACATATTGTGGTTTTATGTGTATTTAACCAGACTTAGAGTTGATCCAAGCAAAAAGTTCCTAAACAGATCAAAGAAAAGTGCAAAGAATGCCTTTATCATAAAATATCCATTTACAAGATTCTGCTTTCTTTTTAAAAAATATGTATTTTTGTGCAGGTATAATGTTTACACATTCATATCAAGAAGTTATTTTCACACTATTTATTTGGCTGTGCTGGGTCTTAGTTGTGGGACATGGGATCTTCCTTGTGGCATGCAGGGTCTTTAGTTGTGGCAAGCATGTGGGATCTAGTTCCCTGACCAGGGATCAAACCCAGGCCCCTTGCATTGGGAGTACGGAGTCTTAGCCACTGGACCAGCAGGGAAGTCCCCATGCTATTTAAATTTCTATTTTTTTCATTTCCAGTAATACACATTGTTCGTAGATTTATTATTTTTATTAACAATTTAGTATTCTACCATGTTAATGTATTGATGTTATCATAATGATTTAATCTATTTGGGGCATTCGACATATCTGGTTTTTCAAAATAATAAGTAGTACAAATATAAACAATAGTTTAAAAAATCTCTATTTTTTTATTCCCCAAAGTGGGATTGAAAGCTCTATTCCTGGGTTGCTTTTTAGAAAGATTTTCCTAATTTGCTGTACTATAGCAATGTTCGAGTGTCTGTTTACCAATTGTTATACTAACATTAGATTTTTCTCACTTTTATTTTTGATAGTAGAGAGAATTTTTACCTCATCATTTTAAATTCAGTTTCCTTAATTATTGAGGTAAGGAATTTTCCCAAGTGTTTATTTACTTTTTGTATTTTTTTGTTATTTATGTCTTTTGGCTATTTATCTCTCTAGAAAAGGGAACTGATCTTTCATGTTTTCATCATTCCTTTATATATTACAGATAACAAATTTATTTGACATTGATTTTCAGTGGTCTCTCATTCCATTGCTCTTTATCTTGATTCACTTTTTAATTAAATTGTTGGCTTTGTGTTTTATAGCTTAAAACACATTGACCTTGACATTAATGATTGCTTTAAATGATTCAATATGCCAAAAGTGATATGTTGTTTCCTGTTAGGAAAGGTATGTTATTGTATTGTATTATCAATTTTATGGTAAATCTTTGATATTTTTATCTTCAGATGATAATAGATTTCTGTTTAATTATTTAATACCTCCCAAATCTATTGCGGAGTATACTATAAAGTATGGCCATATATATTGCTTCTTGACCTTTTGGTTAAGATCACGTGTAAAGTATGGTCATATATTTAGATTCTTTTAAATGATATCTAATTTCTCTGATTTTGTTTAACAGAGATTCATTTATTTGTTGTTTATGTCACCAAATTTTTCATGTATTAACTTATTGCGTAGGTTTGAATTTATTTCTGAAATTTCTGATTTGGTCAATAGGTCTACTTTAAAAAACAAAAATCTATCATAAGATTCTTCCCTCTTACATCCCTTTAAGAAGTGAAGTAATTTTGGTTTTAAACTATGTGTATATGAACATAGGTATATGCATATGAATGCAGAGGCATAAAAAAGGTCTAGAAGATTAACCGTGGATAGTTGAATTACAGATGAACTTTATATTTTTCTTGCCATTTATCTATAAATTCTAAAATATGTTATATTACAATGGACACATATCACTTCAATGCTTAAAAAAGGGGAAACTGCAGATAAAATGAAGCAAAACATTAATCATAAAGTAAAAGACAATTATTAAGAAAATAAAAAGAAGAAGAGGGGCAGGTTAGGGAATATGTCACATTAGGGGCAAACAGATAAATGGTGATTGCTCTCAAATCCCTTTATGTGACTGTATTTGACACTATTCAGCCCTTTGTGTAACCAAATCTCTGCATAGCTGCCCCTGACATTTCTGAAATGCCCAGTTTTGTCCCAGTCTGTCTAAGTCCTGTTGCTGGAATCGACTCCCTGTGACTCCAACTGTACCTGTACCTGCCTTTGGCTTTCAACCCCATTGGTTCCCACAGTGACTACCTGTCACTGATTTCTTTCTGGATTTCAGACTTTGTTCTTTGTGCGTTTAGGTTACTCTGCTCAAATCTCTTTGTAGTCCTTCCTCAATTGTCAATCCTCTCTACCCCCAAACTGCCTACCCACACCCAGTTCCACCAGCTTCTGGGCTGTCCTATTCTCAGCTGCACCAGAAAGTTTGGGGTGATAGACCATCTGCTGAAAATAGCCATGCCCTGGACATGGTTTTTTGGACCAGAGGTGGATACCTGCTCACAAGAGAAACAGCTTGTGATTTGCACACCTGGCTCAAAACAAGAAACAAAAAAACAAAAAACAAAAAAAGAAAAAACAAAAAAATCGAACTAAGGTCAGCTTTGGAACTGGCAATGTAGCAATCAGGTTCTAGTCAGGAAAATAGAAACCACTGTAGACATGTTAAACAGAAGGGATTTAATTCAAGGAGTTTGTTAAACAGCTGTGGAAAGCTGTAAGCGCAAAAAAGGGGAAGCTAGGAAAAACAGAGATTTGTATTTCAGGAAGCAGCTACTACGTATAAGACTGGGAGAATAAAAATGAAGTGTTTTGAACATCCTCCAGGGCTGCCACTGCTTTGGGGAGTTGGGACTGCAGGGTAGATAGGAGGTGGGGTGAGGTGTCACCCAACTAGTGCTCAGACCTAGTGAGCACTAGGGGGGCATCAGGGAGGGTTCAAGAGATATGGAGAAAGTTGCCTTGGTTCATAGTTTTAGTGCAGTGATGTCTGGCTGTTCTTTGTTTCCATCCTTAGATGAGGTGAAATTGCTTGTTATAGCCTTAAAATAAGCCCTCTTTTACTTGAACTATCTTGAAGGAGGTCCTTGTGTCCTAGCAACAAAAATGCCCTCCAAAGACAACTTTGGCCTCTGACTGGTCTTTAGAGCTGGGCTCTTCCCTCACCTCTTCACCATACTAACTCAGAATAGCCCCTTCAATTGGGAATTGAACTGCCCAAGAGTTTTGATCATCGCTGCTGTATGGTATCATAATGTTTTTTTTATTATTATTATTATTTTAAATTAATTAATTAAAAACATTTTTGTCTGCATTGGGTCTTCGTTGCTGCATGCAGTCTTTCTCTAGTTGCGGTGAGTAGGGGCTACTCTTTCTTGCGGTGCACAGGCTTCTCATTGCAGTGGCTTCTCTTGTGGAGCATGGGCTCTAGGCACACAGGCTTCAGTAGTTGTGGCTTGCAGGCTTTAGAGTACAGGCTCAGCAGTTGTGGCTCACAGGCTTAGTTGCTCCCACGGGCATGTGGGATCTTTCCGGACCAGGGCTCAAACCCCATGTCCCCAGCATTGGCAGGCGGATTCTTGACCACTACGCCACCAGGGAAGCCCCTATCACGATGTTTTTAAATCCAAGGAAGGAAAGTTCTGCAGCATTACCTTGTTTCCTCCCAGAACAGTAACATATTTGTGTGCTTCTTTTCAGGTGCATATTATAATTATTTTGTTAAGTTCTATTTTATAAAATTCTTTATGCCCCATTAATTAGCATTGCATTAAATCTGTGAATAGGACGTGTTACCATATCATTGTTTAGTCTTTCCAGTTATGAGCAGGGATAGCTCTCCATCTAGTCTGATTTCCTTTCAATGTGTTATTAGGTTTTGTAATTTTCTTTATAGTTCTTGGTAGGTTGACAATAAAGTATTTAGTGGGGATTTGGGGTCCTGGTTGCAGATGAGATTGCTTTTTTATACTTTAGTTTCTGGCTATTGATTGTAACAACTATTTTAAAATCTGTTTATGTTTCCTGCTGACCATCTGAGGAAATGAGGAATTGCCCAGTGTGAGAAAGTGTGCTTAGCAGAGAAGGATTTGCATTGCCTGTTTGCTTTTACATGTTTGTGTCTCTTGTGGACAATGTTTAAGTAGTGCCTGGCCCTTGCGAAGCATGCAGGTAGCGTATCTTTACCATTTTCCTCTATGAATAAGCCAAGTTAATTGATCTGTACTGGGACCAAATCCATGTCCTTAAGCCCTCTGAAGGCACAGGCAGTATAGACCTTAGCTTTCAATAGCTCTCATTTCTAATAATTACAGTTGTCTGGGCTGCTTTGGAAGATATTGATTTCTATGATGTGAATAGACTGAAATAACTAATCATTTGGGGTTTGGTTGCAGGTTTTAGAGCAATGGAGGGTTGATCTAAATATGTCTTAAAAATTTGCTGTGCTTTGAAAATTACACAAGTAAAATGTGTTCAGTGTAGAAAAATGAGGAAATGCAGATAAGCTAAAAAAAGAGAGAGAGAGAGAGAGAGAATGCCTACAATCCTACCATTTAGAGGATACTATTTTGGTATCTTCACTTCCAAGTGGTTTCCTACTTCTGATGTATATAATTATACAAATAAGCATGCACACAATATATTTCCTAGTTTCTAAGGTGTACCTTTTCCCACATTTTAACATTTCTAAAATGAGATGGAGTTTTCAATAGATGATTAAGCTTAATAAAGTATTTCTCTTCTCCTCCTACCCCTCAAATAGCTATTACTAAATGTAGCCCATGGTATCTTAAAATAGAAAGATATTTTAAAATTAAACCTTTTATTTTCAGATCATTATAAATTCACAAGTAGTTGTAAGAAATAATACAGAAAGATCCCTTGTACCTTTTACCCAGTGTGGTGGTTAATTTTATATACCAACTTGACTGGGCTAAGGAATGCCAGATAGCTAGTAAAATATTATTTCTGGGTGTGCCTATGAGGATGTTTCCAGAAGAGATTAGCATTTAAATCAGTTGTCTGAGTAAAGATCATCCTCACCAATGCAGGTGGGCATCATCCAGTTCCACTGACAGCCTGAGTAGAACAGAAAAGTGGAGGAAGGGTGAATTTGTTTACTTTGCTTGAGCTCGGACATCCATCTTCTTCTGCCCTTGGACCTCAGTGCTCCTGGTTCTTGGGCCTTTGGACTAACACTGAGGTTTATACCATTGGTCCCCTGATTCTCAGGCCTTTGGACTTGGACTTGCTACTGACCTTCCTGGTTCTCAGGGCTTAGCACTTAGACTGAATTACACCACTGGGTTTCCTGGTTCCCTAGCTTGCAAACAGCAGGTCATGGGACTTTCAGTTTCCATAACCGTGTGAACCAGTTCCTATAATAAATCTCTTCTTATGTATCTATATATCTTTGTCTGTGTCTATGTCTATATCTGTATCTGTAATCTATATCTATATATTCTATTGGTTCTGTTTTTCAGGAGAACCCTAATACGCCCAGGTTTCCCTACTGCTAACATCATGTAAAACTGTAGTACAGTATCACAACTAGGATATTGGTATTGATACAGAACATTTTCATCTCCACAAGGGTCTCTATTGCCCTTTTATAACCATATTCACCTTCCTGTCATTCTCCTCACCCCAGCCCAGGCTACTGCCTCTGGCAGCTATCAATTTGTTCTCCATTTCTATAATTGTATCATTTCAAGAATGTTCTACAAATGGAATCAGATGGTATGTATTTTTTGGCTTTTCTCACTCAGCATAATTCTCTGCAGATTGATCCAGATTTTGCATGTGTCAATAATGTGTTCTTTTGTTGTTGTTGTTGTTGTTGTTGTTGTTGTTGTTGAATATTCCATAAATGGATATACCCAGTTTGTTTAAGCATTCACCCCTTGAAGTACACCTGGGTTTCCGGCTTTGGGCTATTGCAAATAAAGCTGCTATAAATATTAATGTACAGATTTTTGTGTGAACATAAAATTTCTCTGGTATATACACCTGGGAGTGCAGTTGCTGGGTTGTATAGTGATTGCATGTTTAGTTTTCAAAGAAACTATCAAACTGTTTTCCAAAGTGGCTGTTCCATTTTGTAGTTCCACCCACAATGTATGAGTGGTCTGGTTTCTCTGCATCCTCACTTTTTATTTTACCCATTTTGATAGGTAAGCAGTGAATTTCACTGAGTTCTATTTTCTTGAATAGTGCTATTCAAATGATCTATTTCATATTGGGTGAGCTGTGTTAGTTGTTTTTCAAGGAATTGGTCCATTTCATCTAAGTTGTCAAATTTATGTGTATAGAGCTGGTCATAGTATTCCTTTTAAATTCATTGATTTCTGCTATTATCTTTGTTATTTCCTTCCTTTTGCTTTGGGTTTATTTTGCTCTTTTTCTAGATTCTTGAATGGGAGCTTAGATTATCGATCACAGACTTTTTCTATTTTCCAATATGTATACTTATATTTGTAAATTTCACTGGAAGAGATATTTTACGTTGCATAGAAAAGCCTTAGTGTCCCTGCCATGTTTATAGCTCCCTACTGAGGAATTCAATTCAATTCAGCAAATATTTATCGAGTGCTTGGGAGGGCACTGTTCTAAATCCTTAGTATACATCAGGGAACAAAATAGACAAAGATCTCTGTCTTTGTGGAGCTTACATTCTAGCAGGACGTGACAGGCCATAAATAATAAGTGTAATTTATATACTATGTTAGAAAGTGATAAGTGCAGGAACAAAAAGTACAGCAGTGTAAGAGGGAATGGTTGTGTGAGGAACTATATTATTTACTACTGCAGGACTTACTGCAATGCATTTTATACTACAGTTGTAGCGTTGAATAGATTGGTCAGGCAGACCTTGTAGAGAAGTATATTCACTCATTTGAAAAAAGATCTAAAGGAGTTAGTTAAGCCAGTAACCATAGGAAGTGTGCTTCAGACAGATGGGGCAGCTAGAGCAAAGGCCCAATGGTGGGAGCATGCCTGGAATATTAGAGGAGAGGCAAGAAGGCAGGTGTAGCTGAAGCAGAGTGAGCAGGAGGGAAAGTGGAAGAGATGAGGTCGGGGCACAATGGAGGCTAGGTCTTTAGCTCTTGCTCTGAGTGAAATGGGGAGCCATTGCGGTATGTGAAGCAAAGGAATGATATGAACTGATTTAGGTATTAAAAGAATTACTCTGGCTGCTATGTTGGGAATGGGTTATGCATAGAAGCAAATGGCTACTGAAGTAATGCAAGTGAGAGGCAGTGTGGTTTGGAGCAAAGTGGTAGCAGTGGGAATGGTGAGAAGTGATTGCATTCGAAACATATTTTGAAAGTACAGCTAATAAGAGTTCTTCATAGATTGAACTTGGGGTGATAGAAAAAGATAGGCATCTGGATAACCAGCTTGATATAAAATTTTAAACATAGGTGACTACATTTAATGCCATATGCTCCCCTCTTACCCCTACAACTCTGCTCAGCTTGCTGTACAATGGCAGGTACTTACCTGGGAGCAGCTGATCAACAGGCTGGACATTAGCCTTCACAGCATCCTGGCATAAAAGTTTTGCCCAAAGAAATGGCAATTAACTGCTCCAATGATTTTTTTTTTCTTTCAGGAGTGAGAACTGGAGAGACAGAATCATCATCATCATATCATCATCAGTGAGAGCAGAAGCTAAAGGACGTGCAGAGAGGGCCATATCTAGACTTCATGAGTAAGCAGAAACCATGAATAAACAAGAGCTCTGAGCAAACAGAAACCACCAGGCAGCCAAAGGATACACAGAGTCATGGCAGAAGTGATAGACGATAACTAAGAAAGCATCAGTTCTCAGGAGGGAGAGTCAATGGCCAGACCTGGGTCAAAGGCCAGTCCTGGAACCTGGGGTATAGTGAGCACCTCTGTTACCAAAGCGGGAGGAGGGTGCTAGACAGGCGAAGACTACAGGTGTGCACCAGCCCTGTGGAGTCAGGCAGGAATCCGCTCTGTGGGAGCCAGAATCACACATGGGCTAAAATTATGAGGGTGTAAGGAAGCCAGAAAAAGCAGAGGAAACCTGTCCGCTGAGAGAAGCGGAAAAGTATAGCAGACACTCAGAGAGAAGCAGGGAAGGCAGAGGATGCAACCATGTGAGAGCTGGGACCACATCTAATCTTCCTGTTTCAGTCCCATCCCAGGGTGCCCTGTCTGTGCTGACCCGTGCACGTTAGTGCCTCCAGAGAGTGCCTTTTGTACAAAATACCTCCTTTTCTTTTTTCTTTCTTTTAAAATTGAAGTATAGGTGATGTACAACATTATATTAGTTTCAGGTATACAGCTTAGTGATTCAGTATTCTTACACATTATGCTCAATTTAAAGTTATTGCAAAATAATGTCTATTTTTCCCTGTGTTGTCCAATATATCCTTGTGCTTACCTACTTTATACATAGTGGTTTGTATCTCTTAATCCCCTATCACTATCTTGCCCCCCTTCCCTCTCCCTACTTGTAACCACTAGTTTGTTTTCTGTATCTGTATCTGTTACTGTTTTGTTATATTCATTCATTTGTTTTATTGTTTTAGATTCCACATATAAGCAACAACATAGAGTATGTGTCTTTATCTGTCTGACATTTCACTAAGCATAAGACCCTCTAGGTCCATCTACAGTATTGCAAATGGCAGTTTTTCATTCTTTTTAATGACTGAGTAGTATCCCATTGTATATATATACCACGTCTTCTTTATCATTCATTTGTTGATGGGCACTTAGGTTGCTTCCATCAAAATACCTCCTTTTCTACTGGAGCTTGTGTGAGTAATTGTTGGTTTATGCCCCAGGGATAAAGGTGGTATATTTGGCAGGAAATCTCTTGGTATATTTATCGCTGCGCATTAAGCATGGCAGACAAGGTACAATAGGTGAAATGCAAATATTTTGAATAAAGAAGAGCTAACTGGAATCATGTGAAGCATTTTACACACCTTCTCTCATTTAATCTGTAGTGTGAGGGAGGTACCATCACTGAGGTGCACAGAGGGTGAGTACAGTCCATCCTCATTATTTGTGAGTTCTGTATTTGCAAACTTGCCTAATCACTAAAATTTATTTGTAACCCCCAATCAATACTCTTGGCACTTAAGTCATTCACAGACAGTGCAAAGCAGTGAAAAAAATGATTTGTCCAATGCACATGTTCCCAGCTGAGGCAAGCAAGGCAACACTCTCCCTTCTTGTTTCAGCTCTGATTCCGTAAACAAGTTTCTCTTTTGTAATTTAGTTAGTGCCACGTTTTTCACTTTTTTGGTGCTGATTCTTTGTGATTTTGCTGTTTAAAATGGCCTCGGATCATGTTGAAGTGCTACCTAGTTTTCCTAAGTGCAAGCAACTTTGATGTGCCTTACAGAGAAAACATGTTAGATGAGCTAAGTTCAGGTGTGAGTTGTAGTGCTGTTGGCTGTGGGTTCAATGTTAATGAGTCAATATATATTAAATAAGGTGTCTTTAAGCAGAAGCATACATAAAACAAAGTTATGTAATTATATATTGATTGGTTGCAAGAATGTTATGACTGAGGCTTGCAGGAACCTAACCCTGTATTTCCCCTATGAGTAATACTTTAGTATTTGCTAATTCAGTGCTTGCAGAGATTTAGATTTAGATTTAGATTTAGAACATAACTGCCATGAAAAACAAGAATCAGCTGTGACGTGCAGGATCAGACAACTTGTGGAAGAGTGGAGTGCCTGGCTCCAAAGCCTTACTTCTCTGATTCCGGACACCTCATTCCATCCCCTCAGCTACCTTTCAGAAGAGACAGAAAAGCTCTTCTGCTCAGCTTCCAGTACTCCTTCCACTGTATGATGTTGCCTTCCCCAGAGTTTGTTGCCTAGTTGGGAAATGAACAGGTATGAAACAACTGTGAAAAATGTAAGATCGTACACCTTAGGCTGGGACAGTAATTGTAGCACATTTGCCATCACTCATTCCTTAAATATATGTGGCAGACATGGCTACTGTATCACAGCCCCTTTCCCTGCTTGAATCCAAATGGAGTTTCTTGGTCTTTCTCAACACAGGACTCTAGGAGATCACTACCAGTCAATCAGAATAGGCATCTAAGATGAAATCTTTATCTTCCTTGCATGATGACCTGTGTCCATATAAGCTCAAGCATACACTTTGAAGATCTGAGTTGCCAGGCTTAAGGAACTTTAGAGTTTATGCAAGTGCTTCAGTCTATTTCAAAGCCTAGCCTGAGTGTCTGGCTAATTCTACTTTGGAAGGGCTTTCTGGATTCCTTTACATAAGACTTTGCTCCTGAAAGATTCATTTTTATGGGAACATCCTTCTAGTTCATCTCTCTATCACCTGTGCCTAGAACACTGTCTGCTCAATGGTGCTCAGTGATTTTGTTGAAGGAATGCCTGGGCTCCTAGACTGACATCTCTTTTCCCCAGAGAGAAAGCACCCTGACATAGGCCAGTGACAGAATGGAACCCTTAAGGGCACAAAGCAGGGGCCAGTGTGGCCGGGATGGAGCTTTTCAGCAGAGGAGGAGATTTTGGAGGAAGCAGTCAAGAAATTGTATGTGAAACTGAACTGGAGCAGCATTCTCTTGATCTCTCTGCCTCTTTTCTTCATTTCTCTTCATGTTCTCTTCTGTGGCTTACCTCTTTACCTCTGGTAAGATGGATCTGGGAAACCCAAGCAGGAAGGGGGTCGAGGCATACAGGGAATAGAAGGTATGGGGTATGCTACTTAAGCTGGGAGCTAGTCCTGACTCTGAGCTAAGGACCACAGCCTTCAGTTTCTAGACCTGTGGGCACCCGTGCTACCCATTCTCACAGAGGGCTCAGGACTCATCCCTTTCTACCTGCCCAGCCTAATTCCTCCTCCTCTACCCTATCTTGTTTTCCTTCCTCTCCTCTGCTAGTCATGGCAAATGGGGATTGAGAGGAAACAGGGAAGAGGGGATGGGACGTTAGACCAGGAAGAGACGGATATATTTGACTGGGAGCCTAAGAAGGGAATGCCACCTAGTGCACCAGTGTGGCACGAGAGCTGAAAAGAGCTGAAAGAATGTTGTTAGATTTCTGAACCATGTTTGTTACTTTATTATTGGAAGTGATTTTCAGTCAGGGTCTCTGCCCTGGTGTTGGGAGAACTACAGGAAGCTGGAGCTTCCCATTTTGCTGCTAGTTCTGGAGTGGTGTGGTACTCAAGGCCTTGGGATGCAGTGATAAAATACCTAAGAGCATGCACTTTGGAGTGAGCCTGAGCTGAGTTACCATTTGCTAGGTCTGTTGGTTTGGGGAGGCTCCTTGATCTCTCTGGAATTTTAGTTCTTTCATACATAAAATGTAGGCAAGAATGGATGCACCTTATGGGATTAGGAAGAACGTGATGATTTACAGCAGTGAGGTCTGTACCGTCTCTGTGCAGTGTGCGTGGGAAACTCAAGTATTGTCTGTTGTTATCATTAATAATGCTGTCATCTTGTGGTATTTTCTTGCACCTGGTGAGATATTTCCTTTTATTCTCAGCTCTGAGGATGAAAGCAAAATACACTGAGTTTCTAAGAATCTGTAACAGGAAGACAGGTACTCCCAGGAACATGTGAGTCTGTGTCTGAGAAGCCATCCTGATAGTGTAAGTGTTAGGATGCCTGCATGATTCCCCAGCAGGGACTATAGTGGGGGCTCTGGAGGCCATTTGTTCCCAAGATCATTTGGTGACTGGTTAGGAAAAGCATGAAAGTCTTACTTTGGGAGAGTGTGTCCACATTACCTTCTGCCCTGCTTCTTCAGGCTTGAAGGGGTAAGGGGTGGCCATCTCCAACTTATTCAAGAAATGAACCAATGAGCCAGAGAGATGGCTACTAAGCTATTGTAAGCCTTGACATATTGGGTTTTACCTCCCCAGCTTCTGTGATATGTAGTTTCCCACAGCTGGGCTTATGGATGCCCCACCCACCCACTGCCTTGTATAATCTCCCAGTGTTTGCCCATCACCCATTGTATTAGTTTTCTGATGCCTTTGTATCAAATTATTACAACCTTGGTGGCTCAAACAACACAAAATTACCTTAGCGTTCTGCAGGTCTCACTGCAGAAAAACCAAAGTGGGTCTCACTGAGCTAAAATCAAGGTGTCGGCAGTGCTGCGGTCTTTTCTAGAGGCCCTGGAGGGGACAGTGTTTCCTTACCTTTTCCAGCTTCCAAAGGCCACCTGCAGTTCTTGGCTCATGGCCCCCTTCCATCTTCAAAGCCAGAAATGGCAGTGTGAATCCTCACACTGAAACACTCCAACCTCTGTTTCCATCGTCACATGTCCTTCTGACTCTTCTGCTTCCCTCTTCCATATTTAAGGACCCTTGTGATTACATTGGGGCCACCTGAATAATACAGGATAATCTCCTTATTTTAAGGTCAGCCAATTAGCAACCTTAATTCCATTTCCTGACTTGCCTTAATTCCAGAATTCCCCCTTGCCATGTATTGATAATATATTCATAGATTCCAGAGATAGGACATAGATGTCTTTGAGGGCCATTGTTCTGCCTTCAACAACAATTATTCATTGTGCCCTGCTCTCTGATTCTAGAATTAGGGCTGAAACTAGTAAACTCCCTTAGATACCAGGACTGAGCCATCCTCTTTGTGATGGAATTCATGAATCCCATGCCCAGGAGCTGGTCTCTGGCCAGACTGGCTCCCACCCCATCACTTGACCTTTACATAAAGTAACCCAAAGTGCCTTATACTAAGCATTAGGTTACTTAGGCTGCTCTGCCCAAACAGGTGGGTAGGAGAAACTATCCTGTATTTCTTCAATGACATTCAAGAAACTATTCCTTATTTCTTCTTTATTCTTTACTGCAATAGCCAGGCTAAGAAATCCAATTTTTCTTTAATATTTTCAAACAGGGACTTCCCTGGTGGTCCAGTGGTTAAGACTGCACTTCCACTGCAGGAGGCATGGGTTCAATTCCTTGTTTGGAAACTAAGATCCTGCATGCCATGTGGTGCCACCAAAAAAACCAAACCAAACCAAACCAAACCATCAGAAGCCAATCCGTTCATTCTATGTCACAGCCTTATCCACAGCCTTATCTGATAGTTCTTTCATTAACTTGATTAATGCCTGAGGACAGTTTTCACAAACTACTACAATCATTAGCTGCTAGTACCTACAACTACCCAGTGGTGGCCTGCTTTTTTAGACACATGCATAAAGGCGCACTTATCTACACACACAGTGGTCAGTGTGGTGGGGGAAGGGATGTTAAACATCTGTTAAAGGTGTGCTAGATATCATCTTACTTTAAGGGGAAGGAAAAGAGGAAGGAGAGCTAGCATTTACTGAGAACCTGCTCTGTGCTGGGAACTTTATATTCATAAACTCACTTTTATTCTTATTATAATGCAGGAAAGCAGGTTGCATCAGCTCCATTTCACAGATGGGAAAATTGAGGCCCAAGAGTCACACAGCCAGTAAGATCTCAACATGTAACACTTGGACTGTCTGATTCTAAAACTTTTTTCTTTCCCCTTCAAATGACCAGATCTTAAAGCAAGAGAATGGACCAGAATAAGTATATTCAAACTGAGGTTAGTGGAGTGAGCCTGGAGTTCCTTGGAGATACCCTGGGACTTCTCATGTAGGAGTGAAGGTGCTTGGTGAGAGGCAAGAAGGGTGGGCTGGGCTTTGGGCTCTCCCCACCTTCAATCAGATCAGCTCTGCTGTTATCAGTTTTACATATTGGGATGCAATGTAATATTTCAATAGGAAAAAATGGAAAGTGGTTCTGCTCTTGAAGGCTATTAGACTGAAATCTGACCTCCACATCCCTGTGGTTCTGTCCTAGTTGTGCTCAGTTAATTGATCAATTCTTCCAGTGCCTTGGTTATCCACTGAATGTGGTAATCAGGGGCTTTGGGAGGGATGGTATTATCTAGAATGAAAGAGATCATCTCAGTTAGTGAGTGCTACAGGAATCTTCAGGAACGTGTCTGCACCACAGACAGAATGTAAGCTGCTGGCAGAGGGGAAGTCAGATTCATGTTGGAGATGGTGCTAATAGGGCACTAGAGCATGGAAGTTTCTGCAGAAAAGGAAACCCTCACAGCAATAGTGAATTGGGTATGAGGAGGTACACAGATCTTTGAAAATCCTCCCTTTCTCGAACTGTATCTGGTTAGGATATTGGTATGCTCCCATCTGGGAGTCTGCCTAGATATGACACTGATTGGCTCAGAGTAAGTCCATAAGATACTTTCAAAGTGAACAGAGCCTTATAAAGTAAAGGAGAGAACAACTTTGAAAATTTTGTCAGCACCTCTTAGGCTACAATGTCTGGGTGAGTCATTATCTTAACAAAGGGTAAAATGAAAGCCACATCTTCTCTTCATTGGGGTACTCTTATTTCTGCTTCCCTGAGTTACTCCTTAGTAATCCCTCAAGGAAGAATATTAAAAATAGCCAACATTTTTTGATGGACTACTTTAATCTTTACAATAAGTAATTTACATAACAGAGCCTCAAAATGTCCTCCCATTATCCCTTATCCCTCTTTCACAGTAATAGCATTCCCAATTTTTAGCTGTGCACAAGACTGCCTGGAATTGCCCAGCCTCTCTTGCAGCTAGGTGTGATTGTGCGACTACATTCTTGTCAATGAGATGTAAGCAGAAGTGTTGTCTGGCAGCTTCTGCCAATTCTCCTCAAAAGACAGGTGGGACATGCCCTTTACCCCTTCTTCATCCCATCGTCCATCCTGCTACCTGGAACACAAATGCAGTCTAGTCACCATCTTGGACCATGAGAGTGAGGGCCACACAAAAGGAGTGGAGAGCAGTGAGATGACCCTGGGTTCCTGAGGACATTGTGAAATAGCTCTGGATTTTCTACTTCAGGGCTTTGATGGGAGAGGACAAGAGAAAAAAAATATTGTTGAAACCACTTATATTGTATTTCTGCCTCACAGCCAATATGAATCCAAACTGATGTACCCTATATGCTATGTACAACATTATTCCAATTTTGCAAATAAGAAAACTGCGTTAGCCAGATTAAATCATTTTCCAAGGTCACTCACCTAGTAGATGAAGGAGTCAGGATCTGAATCCTGATTTTTGCCAAAACAAAATGTGCTTTCTTCCTTTTCAGTATTCACTTTCAGACTCTGAGAATGATAGTTTTTGACCCTCTATGATTGGCAAGAGCCTTTCAGCAAAGCCCCCTGACAGTGTCTGGCCATGGAACCATAGTCTTCAACTGGCCCCTCCTTCATCTCTTTCAAGAATAAAATTCATGAGTCACAAGGATCATGGTGAGGTTCAATGGCATGTCACCCTGAGAGTTCTGGGAGATCACAGCTGCCACCAGTGGTCTGATTTGCATGAAGACTCCTAGGCTTTCTAGGAGAAATGGTGAAAAGGACCATGGGAGCTAATGATTGGGACCCTAGACAGATGATACTTTGAATAGAGAGGGAATGATGAAGTAGGCCCTAATCCCAGGGGGAGGGCAGAAGCCTGGTGCTGGAAAAGCAGAGGACTACGTGGGTGAGAGTGGGTGGTGGTGGGCAGTGGAAGGGCGTATGTGTCTCACTGCGGGCACAGAGCAGACAGGTGAAGGAGGCTGAGGTAGGTGGCATCACAGAATGGGTCCCAGTCCAAACCTCAGATAATTAAAAGAGGTTCACGGCCACCCGTATGAATGCAAACACACTTGTTTAGATGCCAGACTACCTAAGGTGTGTGTCGAAAAAGGTTTCACTCTTTAGAGAAGCAATTTCATTCCATTTGGGGGTTAAAGAGGGCTGTGGTATAATCAAACAGAGCTGACATCAGTAGTGGTGATCAAGGTTGGGGAACAGAGGAGGTGAATTGGTAACACCGGCAAAAATAATGGAAATGGAAAAAGTGCACCCCTTCCTCTTGACTGCATTCATCTCCCTCAAAGGGAGAATCAGAACCAGTGATGGATAAGGGGCAGGTGGTTGATTTACTTGCAGATCTAGTTGAGATATGACCTAAGGCACATCTGACATGTTCCTTAGGAACTTCAAGGGATATTAAAAAGGTGTCTTTCATAAACCAGGCATAAAAGGACAAATGTATCATTCCACTTATTTGAGGTGCCTAGATTTGTCAAATTTGTAGAAACAGAAACTAAAACAGTGGCTACAAGGAGCAGGTGGGAGGGGGAGATGGGGAGCTGTTGTTTAATGGGCTCAGAGTTTCAGGCTGGGATGATGAAAAAGCTCTGGGGATGAAGAGTGGTGATGTTGCACTACAACGTGAATGAACTTAATGCCACTGAACTAGACACTAAAAAAATAGTTAAAACAGTAAGTCTTATGCTATGTATATCTCACTACACACACATAAAAAGGTATGTTTCCACGTGCAGGGCAACCTCTGCCTCTCACTGAGGAGAGGATAACTTAGCCATGTGTAACCGAACATTGTGGCTAGAAATCCTGTACCTTTTGGCCTTTCCTGCCTTCACCCTGTCTTCTGCTGTGTTCCCACATGTAGTTACTCCTGAAATTGGGCCCCTTCTTCCATTTTTGACCATTCCTTGTTCCTTGGACTTAATGTGGATTTGGCTTCTAAGGCTCAATTGCTCACATGTATTCCTGGAATACATTTACTTTTTCCCTCTGTTCTAATTAAATTCCAACTGCTTTGGGCAACTCTGCACCCCTGCTCCCCAAAGCTATGCCTCCCTCCTGGGTTCCACTTTTGCCTAAGGCCCTGCCTGGCCTAATCTGGCCTCCCTCAAGGGCAAATAAGATCCCTAATCACCCAGGGCCATGCTGCTGACTCCTTCCCTAAATCCTTAGATTTGGGGCGGGGGGGGGGGGGGGGGGGGAGGGAGGGGGTTGATAAGAGCTGAGGTCAGAGCTGACCAGGCCATTCTGGGGATGGGAGGACAAGACATCAAACAGACCAGCCCCAAGAGACCAGATAGGCTAGCAGAGAGGCCCGTGAGTGGACAGTGGCTCATGAAGCCAGCCTAAGCGTCAGGGAATTCTAGTAGCATGATCCACAGGCCGTTTATTGTTTTACTTTCTTTCCTGCTGTAACCCAGACGAAAGCTGCGGTCTCCCTGACTAAGGAGAGCCCAGTGAAACTGCCTCAACTACTTTATTCCGCAGTATGGGGTAACACAAAACTTTCCTCAGATTTTTGGTAATTTTCAGAGATTTATTTTCTCTTGACTCTCTGCCTCCAGGCACCTGTGTTCCATCGTACTGGCTCTAAGTTACCCCAGGACAACCTAACTTTTCCCAAGAGATAGAAACCTCAGCTCTTTCACCAGCTACCCCCAACCAAAAAGTCTGTAGGTCTTACAAAGTGGTAAGTAACACTATCACTGTTTTACAAAGGAGGAAATTGAGGCACCGAGAGGTTAAATAACATGCTCAATGAATACCTGTAATTTGGTGAACTGTATTTGACTTTTTTTGGTGGTGGGGGTGGTGTTACATTGTATGTGCTCAGCCCACCACCATCTTGCAGAATTTCTTTCCCCTCTCCTTTCTCTTCCCTAACTTCTTCCATCCTGGAGGCCCCTCCAAATCTCAAATTCATCTTCCCTTTTACACAAAAAGGATTTCTGCTCTCATTTTTGGATCCTAGCACTTATCAAAATATTTCATCTCAAGCAGTTCATTCTCCCTTGATAGGAACACACTAGTATTAACCTTTTAATATAACACAATTTTCTCTACTGTTACATTCTTTTCGTTTTAAATTTTCTTATATCAACCAAGCCAAACATTTTCAAAATAAAAACCATCAGAGTCACTCAGAATAAAATAAAAAGTTTAAAGCTTCCCAAATCAGACCTTATACGATAGCCTTTCCTATATTTAACCCACACGGATACAACCTTCTTAGATCACGCAGCACGGACTAAACCTGGCCTAAACCTGTCACCTGGGTATCTGTGGGAGATAGTCCTGGACCGAACTGCAGAGATTCTAATTCAGTAGGTGAAGGTGGGGCCTGGGATTCTGTATCTTAACAAAATTCCTCAGAGAGAGTTTCAGAACACGGACTACACTGGCCTCATTTCAAGGGCTCAGTAGCCACATGTACCCACCGTGTGGGACAGTGCAGGTACAGAACATTTCCATTACTGCCTAACCTTCTAGTGAATGCTGCTGGTCTAGACCATTTATGGTCCATAGCTCTAACTGTGACATTGAGCAGATGTGGCTCTACCCCCATCGTTTCTCCACCTTCCACACTCCTCCCACTCCATCTGGACTGTCACTCCCTACGCAGGAAACTCTCCTATAGACTCAGCCCCTTCTCTGACTGTTCCCTCTGCCTCTTGGCCTTAATTTATTTGCTCACTTCAGGGCCAAGATATGTTGCTGGGGTCCTCTTTCCTCCCCATAAGTGCTTTCACACTCTTGTGAAAGACTCAGCCACTCGGAAGCAAGTGCCATTTGGCTAGGATCACTCGCCTCCTCCTCACTGCTTTATTACTAGCCTCCTGGTCATCTCACTCTTTTATTGAACACTCATTCATGCGAACTGGCTCACAGTGTTCCTGTTTACCTCAAACCTTGCCATCATCTCGGATGATGCCGATGTCCGACCAACAATTGGCTCCTCAGCTTTTTGACCTTCTCATCCCCAGTTAAAATGTTAAGGATAAGAGTTAACACTTGCAATGTGCCAGTCACTAGTCTAAGAAATCAGTGTGTCATGTATTAACTCATTTGATTCCATGACAGCCCTATAAGATATGTCATTGCTATCATCTCCATTTTACAGATGATGAAACAATTAGGTCTGCTTGTGGCTGTGCTGCTATTGAGTAGTGAAAGCAGGATCTAAACTCAGGTACTTTAGTTCCAGACAGCACATGCTTTAATACTACTCCGAACTTTCTCCTTCCAGTGATAGTCTTCTATTCAGCCTCCACTACCCACTTCCACTGTCATACCCTGAACTCTGCCATCCCCTCTACCTGCATCATCTTCAAATCACTAATTCAGGCATCTCATCCTCTGACCAGCTTCCTCTTCCTTGAGCAGGTCAATAAAAACAACATAAAAGTAATGGTAATATTAGCAAACACTTATATAGTCTTAAGTGCTTTTCACATGTTAACTCATTTACTCCTCACAACACTTATGATGTAGGTAGGTATTGTTATTACTATTTTACAGATGACCAAATTGAGGCACAGAGAAGTTAATTAACATATGCAATGTCACACAGTTCATTGGTGGCAAAGCTAAAATTTGAATCCAGACAGGCTCAAGAGTCCATATTTTCATCTCCTATGTTAAGAATGATAAACCTGGACTTGTGGGGAAAATCATTATCATCTGGGTTTTTTTTTCCCCCCCAAAATATCCATGCTTATTCTTCAGTTCCAAATGTTTGCTTATTTGTTTTTTGCTTTGAAAGAGCCTCTCAGATGATTTGGATATTTATTTCACATTGAGAGTTACAAACTAGATCATCTCAGCAGCCTTCTAACCTGATGTTCTGGTCAAGTTCGACTCCCTGCTGTCCTGCTGGCCTTGGGCAGGACTGCTTCACACAAACAGGTGAGGGCTGGGCCTGAGAGTGGAGGCATTGTGACAAGCACAGTTGAATGAAAAAAAGCCTCAGAATCAATAGCTTGGAGGGGCTGAGGCAAGAAGGGCTGGACTGATTTCTTGATGCCTATGTAATTCTTGCTATGTTTTTCTCTCATGTCCATCTGATCCAATCCAACAGCCAAGAAGAGGAGCAACTGCTTAGCTGTGGATTGCTCAGTGCAGCAAGCAATCTGTCCTCATTAATGTGACAGCTTCTAAAACAAGAAGAAAGAAGAATGAAAGAAGGAAAGCAGAGAAGGTGGCCTTGGCATAGGTCCAGGGGAAGAGCAGTCTGGCTGAAACTGTTCCGTTCCCTTGGCCAGGA
Organism: Hippopotamus amphibius kiboko; assembly: GCF_030028045.1. Lineage (NCBI taxonomy): Eukaryota > Metazoa > Chordata > Mammalia > Artiodactyla > Hippopotamidae > Hippopotamus > Hippopotamus amphibius. The sequence goes on along the minus strand of NC_080194.1, from coordinate 30,000,074 downwards.
AGCAGCAATCTACGTAAACAGGAAGTAGAGAAGGTTGAGGGAGAGGGCAGTGGTTAGTTGGTGAGAGCAAGAGCTGACACCAGATGGGTGTAAGTGGTTACATGCGAAAGCGATTCTGAACAGGCCAGGAGTCTGCATGTGAACTATCCCAGCTCTCTCCTGAGAGGCCTTGTTTCACCAGGGTGTCTGTGTAGTATGTGCTGGGTCTTATTCTCAAATGAATAAATCTTTGAGCACCTGCCTTTTTTGCTAGTTGTCTGCTGGGTATCATTTATCTCATTTAATAATCTAAACACTGTGACGATGGGATTACTGTTTCCATGTTTTTAGGTGAGAAAATTGGCTCAGAGAGATTGTTAACTTGCCCAAATTCATTTGCATTATACCATATATAACACTTTTAAAAGTTGTCTTCTCTCTGAATAGTGACTGTTAAACATAACCTCTCAGAAAGAAGGTGTCCAAGTTTTCTAAAGATGACATAACAAATTACCGCAAACCTGGTGGTCTAAAACAACCACTAGCTTGTTTATTTCCTCATCGTTCTGGAGGCCAGAAGTCTGAAATCAAGGTGTTGGCAGGGCCACACTCTTCTGAAGGCTCTAGAGGAGAATACTTCCTTGTCTCTTCCAACTTCCGGTTGGCTCCAAACATTCTTTGTCTTGTGGCTGCATAACTTCAGTCTCTGCCTTCTTCTTGGTCCCTGTCTTCTTCTCTATGTCTTTTATTAGGACGTTCATCACTGGATTTATGGCCCACCTAGATAATACAGGCTGATCTCATCTCAATATCATTAACTTAATTTCAGCTGCAAAGACTCTTTTTTTCAAATTCACAGGGGCCAGATATAAAGACATGGACATAACTTTTGGGGAGCCACCATTCAACCATCTACCAACGGTATCATTATTAATATATCCATGCAGATTTTGTAGTGTTTTAATAACAACCACAGAATTGAGAGAAACATTTATTAGATGCTCATTTCCATGGCCAGATCCCCATTCTTTAAAAGAATAAACTTTTTCAAGATGCTAGTCTCTCCAACCACCCCTACACATCTTCCCAAATCTTAGGTCTATCAGAATTTCAGGGCAAGGGGGGAGTGTATCACAAAGACATATGTGTTATGAAAATACCTATTAAGTGAAAGTGCTATACATGGTTGAGAATTACTTCTCTGAGGGAATGCTATAACCCTGGCCAATAGGTGAAGGAATCCTCAGGATATGTTGATTGCTCATTGATGAAAGAGAGAGAAAAAATATGACAACAGTAGTGATCATGGAGGAAAAAGATCGATCTGAAGAACCTCAAACTCAAGGAGCAGGGCTGGACGGAAGGGCTTGACTACTACAAGGGAGTGACACTGTTGTCTATGTGATCTGTCTGAAATACGAATGTAATCATGTCACTCTCTGCTTGAGATCTTTCAGTGGCTCCCTTGGAATTCTGGTAAACTCCATATTCCTTCTCACAGCACATTAGGACTTTGTGAGCTGGCCTCTATCTACGTTTTAAGATTCATCTCTCACGCTCTCATAAAAACTGTCTTCTCCTGCCACACCAACATTCTTGCTATTTCCCAAACAAATCCTGTCCTTTATTGCATTTCTAGCCTTGAACATGCTGTTCTATCTGCTTGGAACCCTCTTCTCAGCCTGGTAATTCCTGTTGGCACCTCAAGACCAGTTTTCCTTGCCACCTCATCTGCAATCCTTCATTATCAAGCCTCACCGTTCCCTTGCATGAGTTGGCACCTCCTTCTACTGTGATTCCAAGTCACTCCATTCATGAGAAATGTTGACCTTGTCTCCCATCCAACCGCCCTCCAATACTTTGAGAGCTTTTAGAGAGAACTGCGACATATTCATCCCTAAATCCCCAGTGTCTAGTAGGTGCTCAGTAAATATTTGCTGAAAAAAATGGAAGAAAAAAAAAAATGAAAGGACTGGTCAACATGGCTTCAAGTCTGAAATACTTGTTTTGGTGACAGTGGACCAAATGGACAAGTTACTTAACTTCTATGTGCCTCAATGTCCTCTTTAGTAAAATGGGTATGGTAATAATAGTGCATACACCATAAAGTTGTTTGTAAGATATAATGGATTACATAAGCCCTTAATAAGAGCGATCAATAAGCATTGTCTATTATTATAACTATTGAGGCAAAAACCAAAAAAATTGTAATTATGTGAGGTGGTAGATACACTAACTAGCCTTATCGTGGTAATAATTTTGCAACAGATACTTGATCAAATCAAGTTGTTATACAATGTTATATGTCAGTTACATCTCAATAAAGCTGGGGGGAAGAGACAAACCATCTTCTGAACTGAAACAATAGTAGATTTTTTTTCTAGCACAGTGGGACCTGTATCAGTTAAGACTCTTTCAGTTACAAATGACAGAAACCCAACTCAAAGTAGCTTAAGCAAAAAAGAGGGATGAATTGACTTGTTTTTCTGAAAAGCCCAGAGTTATATATACCAGCTTCAGTATAACTGGTTTCAGGGGCAAAAAGTGACATTATGAGGACTTGGCTTCTTTTTAATCTCTCTGCTCTGCTTTCATCTGTGCTAATTTTATTCTCAGGCAAGTTCCTTTTGTAGAAGCAAAACAGTAAACTTTCATTCCCACAACTTAACAACCACAGTAGAGAGATCCAGCAGAAAGTCTGGCCCCAATTCTCACTGGCCCAAATTGGATCACGTGTGTATTCCTAAACCAATCACTTCCTCTCTTTTTGGCTAGGCCTGGATCCTGTGCATACCACTGTGTGAGTAGTAGGGCCTTTCCACAAAGGCAAATTAAGGTGTGATGACCAGAAGAAAAGCAATGGAGCCAGACAGGGACAGATTCAGGTTTTGTGGAGCCTGAAGCTTCATAATTTTCAGCCTCTCCTTAATAAAAATACTGCAAAATTACAAATTTGAAAATAAGTATGAAAGTGAAGTTGTTTAGAATGAGCAAATAAGTCACAACAAATTACTGAAATATTGGAGATTCAATTCTTTTCTGCTGAGGTCTGTTTAGGCAATCTACCAGAAATGCATATATTTAAATGATTGTCACATAGCTTCTTCTCCCTTTCTAGAGCAAACTGTAACTCCTAGAGTCTCCCAGCCCTTACAGGGACCCATGCAAGGGAAAGGCTCTGAACTTTCCTGATAAATCCACCTCTGGACCCAGAGCAAGAAAAAAACAACAGATGTCTATTTCTTAATAGCAAATTCCTTGTTTTAAAGAATGGACATATATTCAAAAAATTGTGCTCAGGAGAACCTTGGGTCTTGGCAGAACAAGTGATCATCATTTTGTACTTTGTGGCACTGGCCAAGCCCAGCTGGATTTTTGCTACACTGGTTTTAACAGCTCTGCACTCACGTAATTCAGTGCTTTAAAAGGCCATGTTTTACTTGGCATTGATGCCTTCAACACACTAACAGGGACCGTTGGCCCCAGGAGTCAAAAGCTGAACCTGTCCTGCCACAGCTCCTGGCCATATCCTAATTTCCTCTTCCTTCTTCTTTTCATCTACCCGTTCTCGCACTTCCTAATTCTCTTCCTCCTCCTCCTTTTCCTCCACTTTTTCTTTTTCCTTTCCTTCTTCCTCCCTGACTGTTTTGATAGCTCTTTGAGTTCAGACAGTACATCACACATGAGGCCCAAATTATGAGCAAATTCCACTGACGTCAGGCCATTTGTCTATCCAGCGAACTTGGCTCGTTTTTTGGCATCTCTAAGCTGTGTCTGTTGGAGACGCAGACAAGTGCCTTCAGGGCAACAGAGGCCCTCCAGATGGTGGTGTTCAGATAGGCTCCCGGCACACTGCCTCTCATCTGGGCCAGCGCTCTGAATGCCATAGGCCACCCTCGGCACATCCCCACAGCTGCTGTTGACTCTTGGAAGGAGCGCAGCAAACACGCTGTGACTTATCAGGGGAAACCTGCAGATGATTAACTCTGGGCCCATTATATGCTACATTTCCACCCAAGCAGACTCCAGGCTGGGGGTAAAAACAGGGTAGGAGAGAGGGCAGACAGAGCGGAACACGGGGAGTTTGGCAGCAATTGTAAATGTTTTCCCCAGCAAAGGAGACACATCAATAGGAGGGAAAAAAAAAACATTTAGAGAGAGACAAACATGGATTCAGGTCCCTGCTACTTCACTCTTTACCTGTGGGAGCTTGACAGATGGTGGTAGATATCTGCCCAGCACTCTTTCCCACACTTCCACTTCTGGAAACAGCAGCCTCTCTCCTTTGGGGCTTTCTTCCTGCTCCATATGGCCTCAGGGCTCTGTCCTCCTACCCCCCAGCCCCTCCTCTCTCCTACCCCTCAGTGCTAGAATGCAGCAGGGCCAACTGCAATGTCATAGCCCTCTGGACACAGCAAATAAGCATGGGAGTTATGCCAGCCTATTGCAGTTCTTCCTTGAAAGTTTTCAAAATTTCTAAATCAGATCAAAGCTGTATAAGGAATATTACTATACCTTATGACTCCAAAGTAAGGGAGAAAGGAAAATAGCTGTCACTCTAGCTGGGAGAAATGGAGACTATCTGACGTTGAAAAGCGATGCCTCCACTTTTCTGAATTACTGCCATAGCTACCTAGATTTATGGGGGCAATGTGGATTACACATATGTGAATTTTCCTGGCAGCTGAACATTACCCTTTAAGGGTAAAAAGACCTCTTTCTTTTTTTTTTTTTTTACCATATTATTGCAGAGTTTTCTAAAATGTTTTATACACGTCCCTGACTTTTTCAATGGGAGATATCACATTTAACCTCTTCTGGATGGCTCAGGGTCGTCAAAACGAACTTCAACTAATAAGCTATGTGACACTATGGTTTGGGGTTTTTGGAGGGTTTTTTTTGTTTTTTGTTTTTTTTTTAAGATTGTCCCACCCTGCATTTCCTAACTCCTTCCTGCTCACCCAAGCACCACAGGGCGAGCTCCCAAAAAGAATGAGCCTCATTCATAGCCAAAGCTCTGATTCTCTTCCTGTCTCACATACCCCTTCCTGATGTGTTCTTGCATTCCTCTGGCTCCTGAACTTCTGTTTGCTTCCTGCTTTTAGTCCAGCAGTTTCCCCTTAGATCTCACCTGTGATACAGCTGCTCTGTGACTGACCTTTGGTCTTCTTCCTCATATGCCCTTGGGCCCTGTTCTGCCTCCAGCTGGCACTTGTACTGAACCAGGCTAGGGTCCCATGACAAGGGATCAGATGTTAGTGTTCCTGACTCCTTTCCCTTGGTTAAATGGACTGGGATCATTTACCACAGAGACAAACAACCGTACACACCACCATAACCCCCAGAGTAAGACTTAAAATAGCTGGGAGTGGAAGAAGGGTTACAGAAAATATTTGTACTACTGCAGAGGGCATATCGTAATTGGGCAGTGCAGATATCAGTTTTCTGGGGTGCGTCAATTACCACTTTTACTGGTGAATTGGGTTATAGAAGCTTCTTTGGAGTTGTTAAATTTCCAAGCCTGACAGCTAGGCTCGATCACTGGCCCGTATCTTACCCAGGATTAGCTTTCTCTTGTTCTCCCCATCCTGATTCACAAGCCCAAGGTCACCCAGGTTATAACATTTTCTTTCTGCTTCAACAGACTCATCTCTTCATCTCCATAAAAAGGGTTTAAAGGTGAGTTGGTAAAACATGAAAATGTATGTATATACATGTTGAAAATGGATCTTATACTTCCCAAGGGTTAAAGGGAGCTAACATGCTAAAAGTATCATTTTGAAAGAATGAATGCTCTTAGTCAAAGCTATAGGAAGCATTGCGAAGGATGAATCATACAAAATTAAATGCATAAGTATAAAGTGCTCAGTCCCATTTTAAGAACTTAGGAGAATGTTGACTGATGCCACATTCTCAAAGGCCCGCTGAGCAGCTGCTTTGCCTCCTTTACGTAGAGCTGGCCTTTACGTGGAGCTGGCCCAGCTGCCTGTCCAGCCACAGAAACCACTTAAGAGCCCAGCCTGGAGGCTCCACCTTTGATATGCACCCAGAAACTTCCCCTCCCTTTCCACCTCCCCTGCTTGCCCGTGCTCATTTCTGCTAACCCTGGCTCTGGGATCCTACAGCATGCTTTTTTTTCCCCCTTTAAATTAATTAATTAATTTATTTATTTATTTATTGGCTGTGTTGGGTCTTCATGTTGCTGCACACGGGCTTTCTCTAATTGCAGTGAGCCAGAGCTACTCTTCATTGTGGTGCAAGGGCTCTTCATTTTCATAGCTTCTCTGTTGCAGAGCTCTAGGCTCGCGGGCTTCAGTAGTTGCAGCACACGGGCTCAATAGTTGTAGTTCACGGGCTTAGTTGCTCTGAGGCATGTGGGATCTTCCTGGAGCAGGGCTCGAACCCATGTCCCCTGCATTAGCAGGCAGATTCTTAACCACTGCGCCACCTAGGAAGTCCCCCACAGCATGCTTTTAATGCACTGGCCACACATTGGAATCATCCAGAGAGCACTGAAAACTTCTGATGTCCAGGCCCAAGCACAACCAATTAAATGAGAATCTCTGAGACTGAGACCCACGCATGAAATTACCACCCCCACCCCCCAAATTTCAGTGAGAAAAATTTCAAACATATAAAAAAGTTGAAAAAAATTTACAGCACACTTGTATATCTACCATCTAGATCTTAGCATTAGCATTTTATTATACATGACTATCTGTCTCAACATTTCATAACCACATATTTATCCATCGATTTACATTCCTCTAACTATCCATTAATCCATCTTATTTTAAAATATATTTTATTTTATTTTTATTATTATTTTTGGCCACGCTGCACAGCTTGTGGAATCTCCTGTCCTCGACCAGGGATTGAACCCGGGCCATGGCAGTGAAAGCCCAGAATCCTAACCACTAGACCAGGAGAGAACTGCCTAAATATATTTTAAAATAAATTAATTAGCAGGGCAAATGGAGAGAGGGAATGTAGAGTTATTGCTTAATGGCTACAGAGTTTCTGTCTGGGGTGATCAAAGAGGTTCAGAAATAGATAGTGGTGATGGCTGCACAACACTGTGAGTGTAATTAATGCTGCTGAATTGTATGAATGTCACACTTAAAAATGGCTACTATAATGGTAAATATTATCATACACATACTGATATATGTATGCATATGTATATACATGTATTTTTTAAACCATAAAAAAAAATTTAAGTAAATTGCAGGTAATGGTATATTACTTCCTAAACCTGGATAGTGTGCACGTGTTTGGTTTTTGTTATTCTTTACAATGTGCACATATATTACAGTTATTGCTGAGAAGAAAGATTTTTTAAAAGAATAAATAGTATTCTTTACCTGCAGGAAAATTCTTAAGTGGTTCCTTCTTTAGGAATTCCTTCTCTCTTTTCTTCACCTGCAAGAATTCTTCCTGTCTTTAGGAATCTGTATAACTTCCTCCTTCTGAGGAGTCTCTCCCTTGCTACTGCAGCCACCACTAATCTCCCCTTCTTTTGAATTTGCTTAATATTGTTACCATTCTTCCCCAATTAAATACGATTTTGTGTCCTTTTCATTTCAGGTGGAGAGAGAGCATGCTTGTGCTGGCTTCAGACCCACCCCCACCCTTCTCATGCTCTGCTCTCACAGGCTCTCTTGTTCTTTGATTCTTGATAGGTTAAAGCAATAAGAAGCACCGTCAAAGACTGGAAGCAGAGGAAGGGAGAAGCCAGGGTAGGTCTCAGCTCTTTCTTTCCCTGCTTCCTGTGGAATCTGGCAGAGTCCCAGGGGACAGCCCCTCCCTTCCTGGCCCCAGCTCTCCCTTGGGCAGTTCCCCCCTGTGGATCTAGCTTCCTCTGCCTGACAGCCCCTGCTTCTGGGCTCTGGTAACCCTATCTTCTCCCAGTGTCACTCTTGCAATAAGGGGAGTGACCTCCAGACTTTTCTAAATCTCTGGGCTGCTTCACCATTCCCTATTTGGTGTCTTCATTCTTCCATTCATCTGTGTAACTAATCCTCTGTGAAAAAATGCCCCTTCCTCTGACAAACCTGTTTATTTTCCTGGCTAGATCCCAATTGATACAATGTATAGTAAAAAGAGCACAGGCTTGGAAGCTGGAGGGATCTAAGCTTGAATTCTGCTGTTTATTCTATGAACTTGGACAAGCCATTTATGCAGGTTAGAACACCTACCACATTGTGTCACCATGAGTGTTAAACAGCAGGCCTATACCGTAGTGAGGATTCAATCAATGGTAGCCGCTATTATTGATCTATAAACTCCTGGACAGCATGACCATATTATTATCCTCTTTGTGTCCTAGTGCTTTACATAAATGTGTTTGTCACATTTCTGCCTTTTATTTATTTATTTGGCCTCGCCAATGTGGCATGCAGGGATCTTACGAACCCAAGCCTCCTGTAGTGGAAGCATGGAGTCTTAACCGCTGGACCGGCAGGGATGTCCTACATTCCTTCCTTTTAAGTTTCATTTCATCAGCAGCTTATTGAGCACCTGCTATGTACCAGCAATTGTGCTAGGCACTAGTTCTAGAAAACATGATGAAAATAAAGCCCTTGCTTTCAATGTGCTTACAGTCTAATGGGAGTGAGAGGTGACAACAACTAAGTCTACAGAGAAGTAATCTGACGAACGCGCCAAACGGAGGCACGAGTGACGCTGATGGCTGACGACTGCTGAAGGAGTGAGGCGCTGACTGCCGACGGATATCAGGTACAACTTCAGAGGAGCGGGTACTCTGCTGGCTCTGAAGGAGGAGAAGATGTCCAACAAGGGAGGAACGCAGGGAAGGGGCGCACAGGCTGAGGAAATGGAATGAGCTAAATGGTAGAACTCTGATCGAGCGTGTACGCTCAGTACAATTGGTATACATTTAGTGCCTTTAACAGGAATGTGTGGACTACACCTTGAGGAAGACCCTGAAGTCCTTGCCAGCTGCCAGACATGGACTTGATTCTACAAGTAAAAATATCAATAGAAAAATTTTGAGGAGAGCAGTGATTTGATGCAACCATAACTTAAGAAATAGTACAAGAGAGTTTGGAGGACTTTTAGCAAGTTCCTGGTATAGTCCTGCTGTGATATAATTCATGACACTTGGGGATTGATTGATATGGGGGATGAGCAAGAGAGTGAATTAAAATTGGCTCTAAGGCACCATTTCTTCAATCTATGCAACAGAATCATATCTCATGAATAACAACAACAGTCATAGCTAATTTTTCCCAATGTACTTAGGAAAAATATATATATATGTTTTTTACACTAACCAATATTTATAACATAAGGTTTTACGTGATCTGACCCAGAGGAATTATTGGACCTCATCTCAACTCTTCCCCTTGCTCAGTATGCTTCAGCTCTATCAGTCACGTTTTTGTTGCTTGAATAGGCTAAACTTGGTCCTGATTCAGGACTTTCACTGTTGCTGTTCCTTCTGCCTGGAAGAGTTTCGCTCCAGACTTTTGCTTATCCTTACATAATTTGGCACCTGTTATTTATTTATTTATTTATTTATTTTACCATTCTCTTTCGTGCTTTTTTTTTTTTTTTTGGCTTTGGCTTTGGCTAGGCATGTGGGATCTTAGTTCCCTGACCAGGAATCAAACTGGCGCCCCCTGCAGTGGGAGCATGGAGTCTTAACCACTGGACCACCAGGGAAGTCCCCACTCTCTTTTACTTACTCTACTTTAGGCATTCTAACCCATTTGATTTTCCCTGAATAGATCAGGCATGCTCTTTCTTGCCCCAGGAACTTTGCACTTGCTGTTTCTTTCTGGCTAGAATTATCTCCTCCCAGATTTCTGCATGGCTCACATCCTCATCTCTTTCAGGTCTTCCTTTGTTTATGTGTTACGTTTTCAGTGTGGGATCCCTGAAACCCTTTTTAAACTTTAAACCTCAAATTAAATGCTCTTTTCCCTTTTTTTCTGCTTTTCCCCATAGCACTTAGCTACCATTTAGGACACCATATATATTTGTTTTTCTTTTCCTGTTCCAGAATGTGAGCTCTGTTAGGGCAGATATTCTTATCTAATTTTGTGTATTGCTCTATATTCTGTGCCAAAAACACTCCTGACACATAGTTGGTACTCAATAAATATTTGTTGAATGAATGACTGAATGAGTGGTAAAGGACTCCAGTTTCCTTCTCATATCTCAGGTCTGAAATGAAATACCTTCCTCAAAAATACCTTGTCTCGCCCTGCCATCTAAAACCGCCATTCTCATCCTAGTTACTTTATAACATGATCATGTTTTATTTTCCTCATAGTATTCATCAACATCTGAAATCATTTTATTTATTTAGTTACTTGTTTGTCGTCTGTCCCCTCCCTCCTCCTTTAGAATGCAGGCTCCATAAGACTTGGGACCTTGACTCACAATAGGTATTCAACAACTATTTGTTAAATGAATGAAAAGATCTGTGTTAAAGGCTTCATATGAATTATCTCACCTCCTTCCCCCAGCAACCGCCATTAAATAGCACCACTAGACTCTCTTGTTCTCAAATGACAGAGGTTTAAAGAGCTTACACAGCTAGAGAGAGTGATAGAACCCAGAATTGAGCACAGGCAGTTTGCTTCCAGAACTCATTCTGAGTCAGTTTATTTAACTGCAAGACTTTTCAGAGCCTCTCGATCTGCAATCTACAAGAAAATGAAAGCATATGCAACATTGCCCAAACTACTTGACCACAGAATTCTCTTTTTTGTGGCATATTCCTAGAGTTTTCTGAATGTATTTTGGAAATGTTGCCATAAAGCTTCTAGGCCGTTTGACTGGGAAGTTAGTAGAGCTTTATTTACAGGTCAATAACATAACTCCATTGTAATCTCCTGTGGTCTAATAAGCCTAAGAGATGTGCTGAGATGAAGGAATAAAAGTCTTTTCAATGGGAAAGCAAATGCAGCCCAGGGTTCCTGTCAGAAAAGCAATAGAGGAGGAAAAGATCTAGGTGAGAGAGATAAAAAAACAAACAAAAAAGTCCCAGTAAGAGAAAGGCACAAGATCACCTTTCTTTCAGCAAAATCTGTGATTGTTCGGTATGCTGGCCTGAGTGAGTAAGGCAGCAGAAAGTTAAGTTTGGTCTATAACACAGAGGAACCTGCAGATCCTCAATGGAGGATGAGTAGACATTGGTATAGTTTACTCAACATCTGTTCTCTTTCTTCCTCTTTCTAACAGAACCCCATGTTTCCCCTTGTAATTTACCCTCATGGGCTCAGCCCTGTGCTTCCTTAAGCCAATCACTCTCCTCGCTAGTGAACAGTTTAGAAATGAATAGGTCACCTTGTGCAATTCTGGTCAGTGAGACATAAGGGCAAGTCTACTTGGGGGCTTCTGGTAAAGGTTTGCCTGTTCATGGAAAAGAGACACATGGGTAGTGGCATTGTTGGGTCTGCATGCGATGCCTGGGACTAGACAAAGTTAACATTAATAATGAGAATGGTAGAGCAGAAAAACGGAATACTCCCTCTTTAGTTCTCTTATGTGCTGCTTTTTTTTTTTTTAAACCAGCTAACCTGGGGGCATATTAAAGGGATTAAATTTTAGATAAGGAAATAAGTTACTCGTTTCCAGGGAATAGCAATATGCCATGCATTATTCTGTTTCAGAGTTTCAGCTATTTCAGGTGACTGTCAGTTGACTGTTTCAGGAACGAGGGGCTGGGCCTCAGTTACGCATGTGGTTTGCACAGGGTGTTGCAACAGAGGAGGGCCAGTGCCAGCTCAAGGATTACTGCTACATTGGTAAAAGTGGGACTTTGTTGGAATAGATAACAAGGAGAATAGCTGTCAGATCAATGGAGTAAGACTAGAGTAAAGATCCCCCAACAACTATAGCTGAGGATTTTAGGGATCCTTCCTGTTCCTACACTTGGTTCTCATCTCTGAATGTCCCCAGCTACGTGGCATGGCTGTCCGTGGGTCTTGTGAAATTCCCACTTGAAACCCACAACGTCTGCTGTCCCTCCACCTCAAAACATGAGACTTGCTGCCTGTGTTCTTGCCTAAGACTCTCCAGACACAGCCTGGAGAAGATGCACATCCTGTCAGACTCATCTCCTGAGTTGTTGGTTACTCTGGGGAAATGAAGACTCAATAAAAATAGACGGGGCGGGGGTGGTGGTGGTGGTGTCTCTTTGGCCAGATAATCCTGTCTTCATGCTTGCTGCAAAGCTATCAGACAGCCATGGGCTTAAGCGTCTGATTTCAATGGATTTTTAGATGTCTTTAAGGAGTAGAAGTGAGTACTCCTAGTCTTATCCCATGAACTTGCTCAGGTAACTTTTCTAAGTCCTCACATTTAGTAAGTAAAGGAGTGAGGATTCAAATCCAAGTTATCTACCTTCCCACAGCTGTGCACATAACCATTACGCAAAACGAGACCTGTCAATGTTTGTGCCAAGTAACTTCATGCATGAGAATATCCTGTGAAGGGCTTGCAGTCAGAAAAAGATAATGAAACTGATGCCCACCCTCACCTGTCACCATACCCCACCTTTCACTTCCACCCAAATTTTAGTAAAGCCTCTCACTCTCAGTACAGAGCACTGGTTGCTCACTACAGATGCATAGTTTCATGCTTGACACCCAGCATAGCACAATTAGGTGAGTGGGTCCTACCTCAGGCTCAAGGAGACCACTTATGTGGACACATCTGTCATTTAGATACGTCCTACCAGAGGCACAGGATCCAGCAGGATGGAGGAATCCATGAACCGCTAAAGGTTTATTGGACAGGGAATCTCAGTTACTATGATGGAAATGATTTCCCAGAAGTGAGCACTTGGGCAAAGCCGTCTTAGGCAATGGGAAGGCTCAGCTATCATCAAGCTATTGGGGAGTGGCAAGGAAAATCGTCTTACTCATCACCACTTCTGGGACATTTGTTTGAGAGAAAAGAGTGGACCTTGTTTCATACTTTCATCCTTGACTTGGTACATTCTTTAGGCAGAGAGCTCTGTGCCAGGCTTTCCAGCTCCCTTCAAAGGCATGAAAGAATGATAGTTACAGAAACTTGTTTATGCATATAATTTTATATTTTACAATTATATGCTATAAATGTGTTTATATACTGTAACTATAATATTAATATAATGATTTTATATTTTGTTATTTTATATATATAATTGTTTTTAATCTTGTAAGTTTATAATCTACAAAATGCTTGCAATGTGACCCTTTTTTTGGAGGGGCAATGGGAAATCATGCTTGTAAACTTGGAGTAGCCATATTTAGACAGGTACTAAAAATGACTGTTGGTGATGCAATGGATGAGGTGGTGATAAAGTTTAAATAAACAAACTTGGATGGGCAAGACGAGAAGCTGTAGCGGTTGGTCTAAAGTGCAGAGAAAGAGAAATACAGAATGTAGCCTGCACTGAGCGCTAGTTGCATGTACACTGAAAGCAGGGACAAAGATTGTGAGTGTTTCTCATGGATTCAATGGGGGCTCAGCCAAAGAGAGCCGACCTGGAGCCATTTCAAATTTCACTCAAGAGTTCTGCTCACAAAGGTAAAGTGACCCGAACAGAGGGTTGGCTCACCTGGTTCCCACTGCCATGGGAGGAAGCATAAGTGACCAGATGGAGGTAAATGTTTTCCCCGCAGGACAGGCAGTTCAATGTGGGAGCCTCCAAAGTACCCATGAAACCACCCACCAGAAGAATAGTCAGCTTTGAACATCGGCCAGAAAGAGAGAGCTTTAAACATTTGCCACAGCTAAAGAAAACCAGCGCCAGAGTCCCTTGGTGCCAGTCAGGTAAGACATTTCCTGCCTTTTAATTCTTATTCACTTCCCCCTTTTAACCTTCGAGGATGGGAAGGCAGCCTGACGGCAAGTGGAGAGGGAGGAGCAGAAGCATCAAGTAGGGAAATAGAGATGAAACTGACTAAGCTTTCTCACTGCAAGCACTTTGTCAAGGGTTCTGACACCATACCAGACCTTTTATATATAGTTTAAACACCAAATGTACGTTAGAACAAGTTTCCTAAAGTAATGTCTTCAAATTCTAGCTCTCTCAGCTTACTGGGAAGAAAAGTAGTCAGAAGAAATGTTTTTCAATGTTGGGAAGGGCTTGCTAAGGGTGATTTTTCAGGGGACTTGTGGGTAATCGAACACAAGATCATGCACTGACTTATTCAAGAGAAAGTTAAGCATCCATCTTCTTTTTCCCCACAGAGGAATCAACCACGAGCTCTATCCCTGTTTACAGAGCTATGGAACTAAAACTTCTCTTTGCATTTGGATTCCTGGACTATTTCTTGGTACTGATTTCCAATTCATAATTTTATGGAGCTACATCAGTTACTACATTTCTGCATTTTGTACAAATACTTAAAATTAGTCTCTTGCATTCGTGATTAAACAGTTGACCAGCGTTAAGTCCAATAAGAATTTAACTGAGGCCAAATATTTGCTGTTTTAGCATGCCTATAATTTCTATCTTTGTCTTACTTGACTATCATAAGTATTAGCATTTTATTTTTCTGCTTTCCACTCATTTTTATGAAATAGGTTTAGATAAAATATTCAAATCATTACATAAATCAACAATGCTTTACAAATAGTAGAACAACCCAGACAAAACAGAAGTGAGGACTGACAATGAATTCCTGGGAAGTGTGGAGTAGATTTGTAAGTTTAATGAATTTTGCTTGAATTTTAAGATGAAAACTTTATCATTATAATTCTATTTCCTTGACTGTTATGTTCAGGCTATTTGAAATACCTAGATTCAAGCCTTTCCAGGTTCCCAACACAAAGATGAAAACACTGGGGGCAAACACAAGTTTGGTCCATTCCCTGTCATGTGCTAGAGGTTACATGTGAGGACAAGATAATTAGAAGTTATGTTTTCCTTCAAATAACCTCTTTGGAAATATTTGTCAAGACATTCAGTGAGAGATTTCAAATGTGATGATCTAAAGTTTCTAAAGAATCCAAGATAAATAAATGCAAGACTACAGGACCAAATCTTATCAACACCACTAACGTATTCACTAGTTGAATGTTTCTAATTTGTGTGTATCAAAAACTTTCATCATGAAAATAGAACTATCACAAGAAACGACAAAATGAGAAAGCACAGAAGCTAAGAACTCAACTTTTGCTTGAATTGCTATTCTGCCACTTATTAGCTATATGATCTTGAGAATGTTGCTTCCTCCTAGATAAAAAGGGAAAAATAGTACCACCTCCCCACCAGAGTTCAGAACCAATTATGAAACAGAAAAGGAGAAGATAGATGGTGATGAAAATATCACCTGCTAAACTTCTAAAGGCTAGAGTTGAAGATGTGGCTTCTTCAATAATAATGTATCACAATTATAGGCTTCCTAACATGGAACCCCAGTCATATATTAGGAAGTGGAACCTACTGGTCTCCTCATGCAGGCGCCTGCCACTGTAAATCATATGGCGTGAAGGAGCAGGATAGAGTGCATGCAGTCTGTGGCTCCCAAGTT
The DNA here is from genome assembly GCF_030028045.1 of Hippopotamus amphibius kiboko. NCBI lineage: Eukaryota > Metazoa > Chordata > Mammalia > Artiodactyla > Hippopotamidae > Hippopotamus > Hippopotamus amphibius. Next base: position 29,984,595 of record NC_080194.1, on the reverse strand, counting down.
AAAACGAAACAGAAAGGGGCTGAGATAAGCCCTAGGGAGGGGAAAGAGGGGCCAGACTAGAGTAGACAAAGGGTATCACATTAGTGAAGCTTCTTCCACAAGAGAAACATCAGAATGGGAGGAAGAAATTTGCACCCCTAAACACATCCCAGACTTTGGTTCTCTTAATCCATTGGGCTTGACAATTTAGCCTATGTTCAACCAGACTCTGTCTGTCCCTTTGTGGGGAACAGATCAGCAGACTATCAGGACAGTCCTGTTCTCAGTTTCATAGGGGTGTTCCCCCAGAGGAGCCAGTCATGCTAATTAGCTCCTCTGGGGATCCTCCTGATACACCACAGTGTTGCTTCTGCCCCAGAATGCTCTGAAATAGGCCAGATGTGTATATTAAATAAATTAACTTGAAGGCAACATTGTACCCCAGGATGAACATCAATTCCCTACTTTATTTCCCAGCCCAAATTATGTCTAGCCATGTTGTCCAATTACACATTATGTTAGTTCAGGTCCACTGAGAAGCAGATACTAAGAAGGGATCAGACATGTAAGAGATTTATCAGAATAAGGAACAGGAGGAGGCAAGGGGAGCCTCCAAACCGTGGTGCAGGTCTGACACCTGTACAATAAGGAAGAGAGGAGGACACGGTAGGGAGAATTTTAGACTGCAGTACTCTCCTTGAAAGGTTAAACTTGGGTGATGGGGACTCATTCAGCCAAAGTCACTTGTTGGAAGAGTTCCATGTCTTACTGGAATGGACCTGCTTCAATACTCTAACCATCCTCAGTCATTGGCTAGCAGCAGCTGGTGGAAAGGGTGGTCTCAGGGCGAACACAGTGGATCCAGAGGCTGTCAGTCCATTGAGCTTCCTGCAGACGGAGATGTGAGCAGTGTATTTTCATGGCTACAATATGCATATAACTCATCAGTGATTCCACAATGGTATCAAGTGACAATATAAAAATGCTCCAATAATAACATCTTCTTAACAATAAGATACTTCACATCCCATGATCAAATTCCATGGAGAAATTGCAGTAAAAAAATTGAGATTCACCCCTACCCACGCTTGCAAGTTAGGTCCAAATAAGTTAAAGTCCAAAAGGATTAAAACCCTAGATCAGATTCTCTTGCCTTTATGAGTTAAAGTTAGATTAAAATCCAAAATTTATTTCCTCCCAATTTCGTATCTTTTCAGTCTTAGTGAAGAGAAGGCAGATATGGGGGTGGGTTCCCTCAGCACCACAGCACCTGGAATGGATGTGTTTCCTTCAAGAACCCAGAATTAGAATTTGTCTTCATGATCTCCACTTTATAAAAAGTCCAAAGAATTCCTAGAACATAAAAGATCATAAAAGTTCTAGCTCAGTAACTATACAATTTAAAAAGCAAACTCATCCCTAGATCATAATAGAGTTACCACAGGAAAATTATGCTCTCAGATCATGTCCCCTAGTGAGGCCAAAGACTGTATCAAAGGTACACAAATTAAGATGAAGAGATGGAAATAATCTGGGTTTTCATCTCACCAAGTTTCATTCATTCACATCACAAATAATTATTGAATGCCTACAAAGTTCCAGGAGCTATTCTAGCAATGAATGAAATAGACAAAAGTCCTTGCCTTCATGGAACAAAATTCATTCTATTGGGGAACATTCTCTAAATGGGATAAATAATTAAATATATAACGTGTTAGTGATATGATAAGGAGGAAAAAATGAAGAGGGTAATATGACATGTTGGGAAGGGGTTCAAATTTTAGCTAGGATAGTCAGGGAAGGCAATTTTGAATAAAAACCTAGAGGATGATAAAGAACAAGCCCTGAGGTTATCTAGGGAGAGATCATTTAAAGGCAGAGGAAGTGCAAAGTTGGGAGGTGGGAGTGTTCCTGGCATGTTTAACGGCAGGGAGGCCTGTGTGGCTGGAGTACAGGGAGCAAGGTGGAAACTGATAAAGGATGAGATTAGAGGGATGCAGAGGGACAGATCGTGGGGAGCCATGTGAGCATTCACTCTGATGAGCTGGAAGCCAATGGAGGGTTCAGAGCAGAGTATTGACTTGAACTAACAAGATCATCTAGATGCTAGGTTGAAAGAGACTCTAAGGGGCCAAGTACTGAAGCAGGAGGATGATTTAGGAAGCAATTGGGATAATCTAGGGAAGACATGACTGTGGCTTGGACCAAGGTAATAGCAGTGAGGGGTGACAAGTAGTTGAGTTTCCACATATAGTTTGATGGCTGTCACTTCCGGGTTTTTTGGAGTTGAGAAAATGTGAGCTTAAACTCAGTTGGGAGAAATCACCCATCCAGAAGTTAATCTCTTACTTCTGATGTGGGAGGGAGAGCCAGCTCTGCATACTATCTCCTTTCTCAGGGAGTGGCACACTACTGGCTTCTAAAAACACTTCTAAATTTTCACATGCTGGCAGTCCCAATCAATAGGGTTTACTTGAAGTACCTTTCCTTCCTGTCTAACATATTCAAAACGCTTTACTTTCCCTTTCCCTACTGAGTTCTGGTATCCCATGCTGAAAAGACTAGGGCTTTGTCTAGTCACTTAGCTTCCATGCTATTTTATGAATAGCACGTTATTCCTAATCCACAGGGCTTGCTGTCTTTCTTTACCCCTTGCCATGGCTAGGACACTGGCCTCCTCTGGATGACTTCCTCCTGCTTCCTACAATTGTTTCAACAGGATAATCACCCTCAGCAGAGACCCGAGCTAAAGCTGCTTTTGGAACCTGTACCCCTATGGGCCTAGGGTGCTTTTATTACTGTCTAAAGTCCTACTCAAGACCTTCTCTTTCACTTTGAATGTCACAAGCCTTGAGTATCGTTTCTCTCAGCTACATCTTCTTTTTCTGCAGCAAGAGATTAGACATCTAGTATTATATTTCCTTCCTCTGTTCTACTGCTATTTTTCAGAAAGACTCATCTGAATTTATAACAATTCAACTTGATTTTAGATTGCTCCCTTTCTTTCCCTGCTTATAGTAAAGCTAGTATTGTTTGCTAAATTTGAGCATCTTCTTTCTTCTGTTTTCTTACACACTTTTAATTTCGTCTCTCTTTTTGTTTTCTGGCCCAGACACACAGCTTTCTTACACGCTCCTCTAAGTTTTGTTCATGGGGTCTCCCACAGTGAGACATGCAGTCTGTGTATTCTGTGTTTGCCTAAAGCAAAGAAACTCTTACTGTTACCTTTCTGAGCTTCAAAATATTCCCAGAAGACAGTCTCCTAAATGAAAGCCAGGACCTGGACTTGACTTGTCACTGTCTTTTCCCTAGCTTGCAGGGGTAGGACCTGTACTACTCTGCTACTGGCCTCACCTAGAGCAGACCAGAACACATGCTTTCTGCAGGCTGGAATATGTGAAAGAGAATGGGGAAGGGGAAAGGAACATTGATTATATTTGATCTTTGTCTTGTGCCCTGAGCCTCATCCCAAACTCACCAAAGTTGCTTCTCCTTTCCTGGGAAGTAATAAGTGTATTCAGGCAAGGATGATTACCCTCATGGATGTTCTCCCATATGCAAGGCAGTGTCAGGAGTGAAGAGTAAGTGCTCCCCTATAAAAGTATGTAAAACACTTAGCATGGTGCCTGAAAAGAGGTTAGAACTCAATAAATTTCGTTTTTTTGGCTGGTTGGGTCTTCAGTGCTGTGTGTGGGCTTTCTCTAGCTGTGGCGAGAGGGGGCTACTCTTTGATGCAGTGCGAGGGCTTCTCAGTGTGGTGACTTCTCTTGTTGTGGAGCATGGGCTCTAGGCGTTCAAGCTTCAGTAGTTGCAGCACACAGGCTCAGTAGTTGTGGTTCACAGGCTCTAGAGCGCAGGCTCAGTAGTTGTGGCGCACGGGCTTAGTTGCTCCAAGGTATGTGGGATCTTCCCAGACTAGGGATCGAACCTGTGTCCCCTGCGTTGGCAGGTGGATTCTTAACCACTGCACCACTAGGGAAGTCCAATAAATGTTGACTATTATAAATAGAAAAAGGGAATTCCCTGGCAATCCAGTGATTAGGACTCCATGCTTCCGCTGCAGGGGGCAGAGATTTGATCCCTGGTTGGGGAACTAAGACCCCGCAAGCTATGTGGTGCAGCCGAAAAAAAAAAAAATCTAGCTAAGAGCAATTTACCTGCTACAAGCAATTTATAGGAAATACATAAAGTGATAAAAATGTTTCAAATAAATGGACAAAAAATTTAAATAAATAAATAGAAAAAGAATTGAAATACTGAGATGAAAATTATTTTCCAGTTTGTTATTTCTGGGAATAGCTAAAGGGGAAAAGTATAAATGATAGAAGTAGGGCAACCAAGCAAACCCTACAATATTGGATTTTTCAGTTTTTGTTTTTTTTTTTAAAGAGTAAACTGCTATGCCTTAAATTGTCCTTTCAATGCTCACCTATGAATATAGCCTGCTTCAGACATGGAAACAGCCTCCAGACAAATGAACACAATTAGGTCAAGTGTGAAGGTTTTTTTTGGATCTCAGGACCACAGAACTGGATTAATCCTAATCTTTGGTTATGACACACTCTCCTCGTTGGTTCCTCCCTCCCTTTATCCCTTCTGGCCTGCCTCCTTCCTAATTGCTCCTTCTCCTAAGGAATCTTGCAACATCAACACCTTATTCAGAGTGGAATAGAAGCTTAGGATTCTCCTGCGCTCCTCTCCTTCCCCTTCGAGGCAACCGTCTTTAGTTACGGGTCTGAGTTTGAAATTTTTATAAACATTGAAATTGACAAACTTACTACATCTGGAAGAAACAACTGTTGTTTCTTTTGGTTTCTCCCCGAATTCTAAGTGCATCCTAGAAGCTCAAAGGGAGGGCGTGGTTTTGACTCAAACTTTGCCCTTTTTGCCAACCTCAGGGAATCTGGGTTGAGTTAGGAGGAATGTAACAAAACCTGACAATGGACAAGTCTAATGTGGTTTGGAGTTTTATTATGAAACTTCTGTGTAGTTCTGCTTTTCACCCAGTTGTGTCATAAGAAAACAACCAAAACATTCATTTCAGTTTTTGCTAACCATCTTTTAGAATAACACAAGTACATATTTAGTATTTAAATATTCTGCATTGTAACTAGCAAATTATCATAAGACATTGAAAATCCATTATGAACTGATTTACAAGACAGTTTTAAACTATTACCTTACTTTCCTTTATTATAAGTATGATCATATGTATACATATGTATACTATGTACAATACCATAGATCCGTATAAAAATATACACATTAAAAACACAAGCAAGAAATTGGGACTTTACTTTTATTATGTAAGCAATTTATATTCATTAAAGAAAAATTGGATAATGCAAAAAATTAGAAAGAAAGGAAAATTATGTATGGGACAATTTATCAGTTTATTTTACTGGCAACTGATATTGTGCTAGCTGCTAAGGAAAACACATAGATGACTAGAATACCCTATAGGAGAGAGACATAATTAAGTACATGTATTTTGAATATTCAGTGAAAGGTTAAGTTTGTGAAGCATCTTCAGTATTCCTGTATCTTCCTGTTACCTTTAACTCAGTCATTTAGAGGTAGACTCTGTTTACCCAGAAATCAGATGACCTGTGGATGCCTGGGTTGTATCATGGTTTAACTTGAGGTCCAGCTCTCATTAGCCTGCATGTATCTGCACTTCATTCTTTAGAGAGGCAGCAGCTGGAAAGAAATCTTTCCACTTGCTACATGGGCTGGGAGGGTTGGGTGGATGAGTGACAAAAGGTGCAGGGTTGATAGTGTCCACTGAAGATAAAGAAACTACATTAAGATCAAGGTAGGAAAGGGACATGGTTGTGTAGTGTATTAATGACATTCCAAATTTCACAAGAAGGACAACCACCAAGCAGAAAGTTTTTTCTAAAGTTATTTTAAATAAAAATTTGAAGAGGATTTTAACAAAATAGAGTTTAGTCAATAATTTAATAATTTTTAATATCAGTATATTGTCACATAGTGATCATGTGTAAAGTTAGAAGTCAAAAATCAATTGGTTTGGGCTCCCCTGGTGGCACAGTGGTTAAGAATCCACCTGCCAATGCAGGGGATGTGGGTTCGATCTCTGGGCTGGGAAGATCTCACATGCTGTGGAGCAATTAAGCCTGTGCACCACAACTGCTGAGCCCACGCGCCGCAACTACTGAAGCCTGTGTGCCCAGAGCCTGTGCTCTGCAACAAGAGAAGCCACCACAATGATAAACCTGCACACCTGCTCGCTGCAACTAGAGAAACCCCCCATGCCGCAACAAAGACCCAATGCAGCCAAAAATAAATAAATAATAAAAATCAATTGGTTTCACTTGTGCCTCAATGTGTATTATTATTGGTAGACTTCCATTGGCTTCAGATAATTAGAATTGTATTTCTAAGATTTCAAGATGATTATGCTGGGAATTATACAAAAGAAGTAAAATTGTGAGACCCTATACCAATGTTCATTTAACGTAACAAGGAATTGGAAGAGAAGTATTTCACTTCTTCTTAGGTAAGGTGGTTGAGGCAGCCGGACACGACGGAGAAACTGGAAATCATCTAATTCTGGCTTTCTTCCACTGATGAAGCAAAACCAGACAGTTTCTAATTCTCCCTTGATTATGATTTTTACACACACACACACAAAACTTCTAACAAAATCAACATTAACATAATCTATTGCTTTCATTTATCCATGTTTACCAGCCATCTATCCAGAAAATATTTATTATGTACCTGCTATGAGGGAAAGCACTTTTCTGAACACTGTATTACCAAAGGCCTCAGTTGAAGAACAATTGCATGTCGTGAGATATGATTTCATATAATAAAATGAAGCTTCTATGAGAAACTTGGAGTTTGTTTATAAAATAGTTTAAATTTAAGGAGCAAATAATACTCAGTTTTCAAAACTGAGGGTTGGTTGTTTGTTTGTTTTTTCTAGAACACTCCTAAACTACCATGCAATTCTCAGTTATGAGTTTCTATTGTTAACGAACAGATGAAAAATGCTTCCCATGGCAAGGAGCATCAGCAGTGGATTATTTGACTCTCGTGGTTTATTTCATTACATGATAAGTCACATTTTTCCCTTTGTTAGTTACAGAGGTTGAGAGAAATCTGGTGGCTGTACTTTACATAGGCTACAAAAAATAAATTGTTGTTCCCCAAACTGTGTATCTGGCTCCTAAGTCTCCCTCCAGCGTTCTGGCCGTCTTTTATCTATTGCCAACTAGACATCTCCCCTCTGGTGCTCCACAGACACACAAACTTCGTGTGTATAAAGCTGAACTCTGTGTAGTGGTCCACAAACCTAGTCTTCTTGAATTCTCTCATAATTAATAGTACCACCATCTACCTAGTTTCTCAAACTGGAAATTGGATGTTCATTTAGGACCTGTCTTTGCTGGCACTCCCATAGATACTAGGTTGTCAAATGCTGTTACTTTTCTCTTCAGGATAGAGTCTTTGCTTCTTCATCATTGCCACTGCTTTAGTGCCACGCACACTTATGTCTTGCCTGGACTATTGCGAAGACCTCCAAAATGACCTTCCTGCTTCTGGTTTCTCAATACTCTAGTCCATCCACTATATTGACATTTAAAGTTATCTTTTCCTAACTTAAATATACTCATGTCACTCTCTCTCTCTGAAAGTCTTTGAACAGATCCGGAATAACTATAGGTCCAGTCATCTAGCATGGCCTTTAAGAATCCTGATACACTGGTCCTAAGTGTTCTTTTCAGGCCCATCTCTCCACAAGTATTATGTCTTTCTGCCAAATGGGACTGCTTGCCTACATATACTATGCATGCTCCTTTTATAACCATGAGCTACTGAATATACGATCTCTTTGTGTAGAATCTGCACTGGGTAAACCTCTACTTATCTTTCAAGACGTAGCTCACATATGACCTCCTCTAAAAGGCCATCTTTGAAGTCCTCTGGAAGAGTTAGTAATTCTACTCTCTGTGCTGGGCTACTCTTTGCTTAACCTTTTGACTCCCTCTCTACCATTTTCCATCTGTCTTATGCCCTGGGAAGCTGACCTGTTTGGACAATATTAACCAGGTTTTCTCTGACTTTCTGGTGGATTTGAACAATGGGAGGCCCTGGAAGAAGCTCAGAGGGCAGAAGAGAGTAAGATTGTAGTGATATTTCCCTAACTTCCTCCATTCCAGGCCTTGGATTGGCAAGGGCTGTATTAATCTACCAAATCCTGTTAGGTAAACCTCCCTTATAGCTAGAGCTGTCTTTCTGGATTTTGGTAATAGCTCCTTTCTTTTGCCTCTTTAGGACTAGGGGTGGGAGCAATTTCTCAACGTTGATGCTTAATTATTCCTAACTCTGCTTACACCTTTCTAAATAAATTATTTTAAACTCTCTTTAATCATTCTTTTTGAGTATGCCATCTGTTACCTGTCCTGACTGCTATACTCCTTTAGTGCCATTTAGATATCTCCTTGGCTGTACTTAACACATTGTATTCCAATTATTTTTGCCTACCTGTTCATTTCCTCCATTAAACTCCTTAGGGCAGGTCTGGATCCAGGGAAAGAAATCTTGTAACTAGGTAGAGAAAAGCCTTCCACTCCTAGGAAGGCTTTGCAAAGACCAGGGTAGGACATGCAGATGCCAGAGCAAGGAGGGATCTCTGGAATGTGCAGAAAACCTAAAGGATCTGGGAGGAATCTTTGAGAATCAGGTAAGCAACTGCCTGCCTGCCTGCTTTGATCAGAGGGGTCAATATGGCTGAAAAGAGAGTCTATACTTAAAAGGAAAATCAGAAAACAGGGACTGAAAAATCTGGCACAACTAATTAACTTTGTCATTCTCCACCTCACTTGGGCTAAAGTCCGAGATGTTTGGCCTGACGTTTGGAATTCAATGATAGAGGCTTTCAGAGTTCACCTAATAAGGAGACCAAGAACTATAAACAAAAGGACAATGATTCTAAAAGACGTATAAGACTTTTTAAACTTCCATAATTGTTGCAGGTAAGAGTTGGAGGATCCCAATAAATGAGACGTCTCCTTTCTGCCCAACTTTTCAATAAATTGAGAAATAAAAGATTAAGACAGATGGAGTCAAAAATAATAGCTCAAACTTGTAGAACAATTATTTTATAATAGGCACTAAGTGCTTTATATATAGGAACTCAATCTTCACAACAATTCTGTGAGTAGATACTCTTAGTCCCATTTTTATAGGTGGAGAAATTGAAGCACAGGGAAGTTAAGTAACTTGCCCAAAGTTACATGGCTGTTATTAAGTGGCAGATACTGGGGTATTAACCAGTTTGGCTCCAAAGTCTATGCACCTAACCACTACACATTGCCTTTTTTTAAAATTTATTTATTTATTTATTTATTTATTTATTTATTTTTGGCTGTGTTGGGTCTTTGTTGCTGCATGGGGGGTTTCTCTAGTTGCAGCGAGCAGGGCCTATTCTTCCTTGCAGTGCACAGGCTTCTCATTGTGGCGGCTTCTCTTGCTGTGGAGCACGGGCTCTAGCCGTGGGCTCAGTAGTTGTGGCTCACAGGCTCTAGAGTGCAGCCTCGGTAGTTGTGGCGCATGGGCTTAGTTGCTCTGCAGCATGTGGGATCCTCCCAGACCAGGGCTCGAACATGTGTCCCCAGCATTGGCAGGTAGATTCTTAACCACTGTGCCACCAGGGAAGCCCACCTACATTGCTTCTTAATAGCAGAAATCTTTTTCTGTTAATCTCTGGATCTCCAGTGACTGGCACATGGTACACACTCGATAATTGCTTGTTAAATGAAAGAATGAACACATAGATATTTTTCTCTAATTCCCAGAAAATACAGAAGTAAGAATTCAACTGCACCCTAGGATTTGTTGTCCGCTCAGCAATCAATTAGCTGTTTCAGAACTTCAGTTCCTTGGCTTGAGGTCATCCTGAACCTCTTTAATTCCTAGCTTTTATTTTTTAATATAAGGGCATAACAGGTGAGCTGGAGAGGCTGAAAGCTTCCTACTTACTGCTGCTGCTACGCATGGCTTTTCTGCAACTGGAATCAGACAAAGTGGTGAGGAACAACATAGCCTAGCAGCTTGGCACTCATCTTGGTTATCCCTTGTCTAGAAAAAAGAGGACTTGGGCTTTGGTGTCCTTCAGCCTAGATTTGAAAACCCACTTTGCGACTTACTCGATGTGTGACCTTGGGCAGATTATGCTTGTAGCATAGTAGCTATGTTCTAGTAGCTCCCTTCTGTGAGCATGTCATCTGCTTTTCAGAAAGACTCCCATTTGACTGCTTTGATGGAATTACTCATGCCCTAGTTCATAGCCTCCTTTTCCATTTTTGAAATCAGCCTGCTTTATCTTCCAGACATCAGATTCTGCTGTCTGATAGCATGTGACTATCGAGAAATGTGATTATTCCTCTTACTTCTTTATCCTGTTTTTCCAGTTTGTGATTGTATCTCAATTAACTATTTCCTTAGTTACTGGTTGACTTAATGGAATCTAGCTTCATTGACATAATTGTGAACTTTGGTTCCCACTAACATCTATTTGAATCACAGTAGCTTGTCAAATTGCCCTGATGTTTTTATTGCATCTTCTAGAACCACCGAAGCTTACTACCAATGGGCACTTCAAAATGCATCAGTTATCTTAGCCTCTCAATAAAGTTATCCAAATGTAACACATATTTCCTTGACCAATCAATCCTGTATATTTTGTACCTGGGGACACATATTTTGGAAATGCTATATGAAATTATCCAAAACCTAAGCATCTAAAGAAATGATCATTTATAAACCAGGGCACAGAAATGAGTAATTGGGAAAGACTTCAGCAAGACCCAGTTTTTCAAAACTGGACTCCCACTGTATCATGGGACAACTTCCTGTCTGCTTGCTTCCATTTACTAATCCTTTCATGATCCTCCTATTGCAATAAACTAAGTTCATTCTTGTCTTCACAGACTGTTGGTTCACAGATGCAGAAACTATTCCCCAAAGGCTACTAAATAGTAAGTACCAGTGACATTTGCCCACATTTACCTAGGTTTGTAAAATGTTTTGCACCCATTGTCTCATGGGATTTGAGTTCTAGAACAGAAAATCTTACATGGAGCCATATTTAAACTGCTAGAATAATAATTCTGTATTCTTAAAATTAAACTGTAATAATAATAATAATAATTCTGTGTTTTTGACACCCTGGGTGTGTTTCTGCCTCCAAGGCCACCGCTCACTTATTAACTCATTTAACTAACATTTACTGAATCTCCTCCTGTTCTAAGCAGTGTGATAGAAATTTGGGGGGAAAAAAGATGAACATGATATGGTTCCTGCATTTAAACCAGGGAGAAAGATTTAAAATTAACCAACAAAAATACAATGTTAAGATACTGTAATATATTTATATAAAGAGCTAAAAGAATACAGCAGGAAGAGAGGCTAATTCAGGCCCAAGCTTTAGGGTGGCTTCAGCTTTGGAGAAGAGGAAATTATTAAAAACAACAACAAAAACAAAAAACCCAAAGCAAACAAACAAACAACAAAACAAAACCCTGAAGCAAAGTAAGATTAATTTAAATTCATTAAAATTTTTTTAAAAATTTCATATAATAGATTAATAATTTTTTCTTGGGGCTGTGGGGGACTGTATGACAGGAGAGAGACTTGTGAAATCTAACAATCAAGATGGGGTGTCACAACTTCAAAGAGGTTACAAATTATTGTCCTGGTATCCTACAAGTTTAAACACTTGCTCGGCCCTTGTTACATACAATTTCTAGGCAATGAGTATGGAAAGAAATTTGTGCCCAGTAGGCAGAACTAAAGGGTTTTTATTTTTATTTTTTAAAATTGATTGATTGATTATTTATTGGCTGCATTGGGTCTTTGTTGCTGCACGCAGGCTTTCTGTAGTTGCAGAGAATGGGGGCTACTCTTCATTACACTGTGCGGGCTTCTTATTGCGGTGGCTTCTCTTGTCGCGGAGGCTCTAGGCGCGTCGGCTTCGGTAGTTGTGGCACTCAGGCTCAGTAGTTGTGGCACACGGGCTTAGTTGCTCCGTGGCATGTGGGATCTTCCCGGACCAGGGCTGGAACCCATGTCCCCTGCTTTGGCAGGCAGATTCTTAATCACAGCACCACCAGGGAAGACCCTAAACGGTTTTTAATAACAATCACCTACTTACCTTTATCTTAATAATTATAATAAAGTGACTACATGGCATCAGAACCTAGAGGAGCATTTCCTTTTTCTTAAATAGGAGCATTTAAGTTCTATACTTGAAGGATACTGGGAAAACATCCTTAATTCTCGTATACCTAATGGTAAAGACAACAGTGATTTCCTTTCTGTTTGGTTACAAACATTCTTGGTTTTGTGTGTGTGTGTACGCGTGCGTGTGTGAGAAATGGTGTTTTCAGCATTAGAACATACCAAAACCTCTACTTGAGTTCTTTTTTAAAAGCAGCTATAAAAGAAGAAAGAATAAACAGGATTTCCTCTATAACTCATATTGACTTAACTTTATAGGGTCCCAAGCCTGAACTCCTCTGTTTACTCATGAAACAGATCCAGGCTATTGGTCCATTTGGATTTACTTCCAAACTTCACAGTTTAGACTGTACAGCCAGTTTAACTCTTGGCCTCTCAGGTGACATGATTTTCAAGGGTAATAAAAAAGACACAGCATGTTGGGAGGTTGTGAAAGAAACCCATGCCCTGGCCCACTGCCCAGTAGACGAGAGTCCCTCAGTGAAAGAGAGTTTTGGTTACACTTGGGAGTTACCCCGTTTGGCTTTTGTCTCGAACCATCTGGATGTCAAAAGTGCTAATAAGCAACTGACTCACTGGAGGAGTAAATTCAGTCTGGTGATTCTGTTCTGGAAGACTCTGTAATGACAGAGATACTGGCAATAAAACAACAAAGCAATTTCCTAAGTTTTGAAGTTGTCTGAGCTTCGCTCTTGTGAGATGACATATTGATAACTGAGAGAGGGCATTGGAGATGTCATAGTAGCTCAGCTTTTTTTGGTAGATGAAAGAAGCCCTGTTTAGATTTTGTCCACTACTCTTTTCCTAGATCTCTTAAAAGCAGCAAGTGTGGATCCCTTCTTTGAAGCCCTGAAATTATTTCATAGCTGTGAGAATTGTTAGGAAAGTTTAATGAGACCTGGCAGTTCCCTGAGAGCCATCAACATCATGTAAAATTTGACCACTAAGCTAATGCCAGAGGATAATAGCTTTGAATCCCCTCAATCACAGTATTATGCAAAAAAAAAAAAAAAAAAAAAGATATTTGTCCTAATGAAGACTAAGTGTGTTCTGGTATAATTCTTTTTCATTTTCCTCTACTGGCTCTTACATTGACCTATTTCAGACAGAGATGAAAAATGTGAATATATGTGTTTTTTATATACATATAAACAGACATTTAGGTAATGGAAAAGGTCATTTTTGTGAGATGGCTAGTGGGCACAAATGCATTTATTCATTTTAACGTCATGTTTCACTTTATTATTAGTGAGAAGCATTTGTCAAGAATTTCAACTTTAATATTTCATGAAATTATCTCAAATAGAGCAACACTAGTAATGAATTGGCACACAGCAACCACCTTTTTTTTCCATTGGGTTAAATGTCTGTTTTTATAATAGCTTTACAATCATTTTTCTTTATCATTTTCCTTGGAAATCTCACACCTCAGGAAAAATATTCCAGGCACTTTCACTTTAAAGGGCAACTCACATCTCTCACATTTCATTTAAAACTTTGGTCAAGGAGTTAACCTAATGTCACATTTCTCTATCCTATATAATAGTTCTCTATGACCTGGAAAATAAAATTAATGAGATATACTAGGGGACTTCCCTTGTGGTGCAGTGGTTAGGAATCCACCTGCCAATGCAGGGGACACAGGTTCAATCCCTGGTCCGGGAAGATCCCACATGCTGCGGAGAAGCTAGGCCCGTGCACCACAGCTGCTAAGCCTGAGCTCTAGAGCCTGTGAGCTACAACTACTGAGCTCGCGTTGTGCAACTACTGAGGCCCACGCGCCTATAGCCCATGCTCCACAATGAAAAGCCACCACACTGAGAAGCCCGCACACTGCAACAAAGAGTAGCCCTTGCTCGCCGCAACTAGAGAAAGCCTGAGCTCAGCAACAAAGACCCAATGAAGCCAATAAATTAATTAATTAAGTAATTAATTAAACAAAAAAGAGAGAGATACTAAGTGCTTTTTAGGTGTCAGGCACTGCTGCAAAAACTTTACATTTAGTAACTCATTCAATCCTCATACTAACCCTATGAATTAGGGTCAGATCATCTAAACCAACCTATGTAGGCATCTTCTTAAATTTATTTTGCAATTTATTAATTCATTTGTTAAATACTTACAGAATGCATGCAAAGTGCTAGGTACTGTCCTAGGTGTCCTAGATACAAAATATATGTACAGCTGGATATGCACTCTGTCTTTTAGGGGTTCAGGGTTAGCAATTAGTAGCCCTGGTTACAGCTGATTTGCTGGACATTGTATAATTGATAGAACATATTTATAAGGCTTCAGGCCTTGATATGTGGCTATCTATATGGTGAATCTTTTCTATTCCAATTAGAAGAGAGGATCAGAAATAGTTCACATTCCTGTGGGACAGACAACAACATTCATTTAAGCTTTTGCCTCAGGGCTGTATTAACTCTCCTGCCCTCTGTTATAATATACTCTGAAGAGGTCTAGACTACCTGGAAATCCTACAGAATACCTCACTAATGCATTACATTGATGGCATCATACTGATTGTTCAGGATGAGTAAGAAGTGGCTAGTGTGCTAAAGGCCTTGGTAAGACACAGTGTTCCAGAGGGTTGGAGATGAAAATTCTATGAAGATTCAGGAATCTGACCCTTTGGTGAAGTTTTTAGGGGTCCAATGGTCAGAAGCATGACCTTCCAAAGTACAAGAAAATTGCTGCATCTTGCGTTTGTTACCACGAAGAAGGAAACACAATGCCTGGTAGCTCTGTTTGGATTCTGCAGGCAACACATTCCAAATCTATTATACAAATACTGCTCCATATACTGAGTGACAGAGACAGTAGCCAGCTTTGAGTAGGAAAGGTCCATATTACAGTGCAAATAGCCCCACCACTTGGGCCATACAGTCCAGCAGATCTTATGGTGTTGGTGGTAAGAAATACGCAGTGTCTTATGGCAAGCCCCATTGGAAGAATAACAATGAAAACTTCTGGGGCTCTGGAGCAAGATCATGCCATTTGTAGCATAGAATTATTTGCCTTTTGAGGAATTGCTATTGGTGAGATATTGGGACTGGTAGAGGTAGAACGCTTCACAGGTCATCAAGTGACTGTGGGTCCAGAGCTGCCCATTATAGTCTGGGTTCTGTTGGATATGTCAAATCATAAAGTCAGATAGGTCCAACAGCAGTCCATTGTAATATGGAAATGATACAACTGGGATTGAGCCCCAGCAGGACAGAGGACACAGTAAACTCTATGTCCCTCACCATAGTTGTGACAGCACCTTTCCTCAACTTGCTCCTACGGCCATATGGGGGGGTTGGGCGGGGCACTGTATGAGCAACTAGAGGAGAAGAAAAAGCCATAGCTTGATTTATGGATGTGGGTATAGGCTGAAAATGGGCCATGGCTGCATTATAGCCACATTCAAGGATAACCTTGAAAGACAGAGGGGAGGGGAAATCTTCCTGATGTGAACAGTACACCTAGTCAACTATTTTTTTTTTGTTTTGTTTTTGTTTTTTAACTTTTTATTTTATATTGAAGTATAGGTGATTAACAATGTTATGATAGTTTCAGGTGCACCGCAAAGGAACTCAGCCATACTCAACTACTTTTTTTGTGGAATAAATGGCCCAGTATATGCAGATATTGGAAGTGGCCGAAAAGAATTGGAAAATTGGAGACAAGTAGATAGAGGCATGTAGATGAACATAAAGAGTTTTGTATTACACATTATAGCTCAACAGAAAGCAGCCACCATAGAAGGGGAACTGAATAACCAAGTGTATATAATAACTAGACCATTGGACATAAGCCCGTCTTTGTCCTTAGCCACCTTGGAACTGCCACAATGGGCACGTGAACAAAGTAGCCATGGTAGCAGAGACAGGCTATGCGTGGGTCTGATAAAATGGACTTTTCATTACTGAAGCTGATCTAGCTTCTGCTGCTTCTGAATGTCCAACTTGTCAACAACACAGACCAATACTGATATATCATTATTTCTTGATGAGACCGACTAAGAACTCAGTAGTAAGTTAACTAGAAGAGCTTAGTGGCTTGTCCTCACAGAGATAGATACCTATTCTGGGTACAGTCTTGTCTTCTCTTTTCTTTTTTTTTTTTTAAATATTTATTTGGCTGTACCAGGTCTTAGTTGTGGCATGTGGAATCTTCGTTGCAGCATGTGGGATCTTTAGTTGCAGTGTATGATCTCCTTTAGTTGTGGCATACGGGATTTAGTTCCCTGACCAGGGATCAAACCTGGGCCCCCTGTATTGGGAGTGTAGAGTCTTAACCACTGGACCACCAGGGAAGACCCAGTCTTGTCTTTCTTGATTGCATTGCCTCCACCAGCACCACAATCTGGGTGCTTAAAGAATGCCTAATCCACAGTAGGAATCCCACACAATAAACATCTGAACAGGTGACACATTTCACTGTGAAGGACATACAGGCTAGGACTCACGACCATGGGGACACACTAGCCATATCATATACCGCACCATTTAGAAGCATCCAAATTTACAGAACACTGAAATAGCCTTCTAAAGGCACCGCTCTGAAGCAACCTTCTGAAAGGATGCAGTGATTTCCTTTTAGAGAAAAGCTCAGACTTTTTCCTCATCCTTCAGCTAGTCATATGAGAAACCTCTCCCCCTCTAACCCTATATAGCCAACCCTCTCCCCCTCTAACCCTATATGGCCACAGGTATCAGCTGGGGGAGGGGTAATGTTGCAACTCTGATGGATGACATGGGAATTTGGACTAAACCAGAGACCTTTATAAGTGCCATGTCCCCAATAGGAAGAACACAATGAAAACCAAGTTGTGGAATCAGGCATGGCCTTACTTACATTAATTCCAGTAATTTACTGGAGGATTTTGTGCTTCTTGTACTTGCAATTCTGGGCTCTGCAGGGCTGGCAGTTCTGGTCCCCAGAAGGGGTACACTCGTACCAGGGGACAGAGCAAGTATCTTGATGAACTATATATGTTGTGGATCCTGCAGGGGCACTTTGGACTCCTTGTGTCTAGAGTCTAGCATGTGAAAAGAGGAGTCACCATTTTGGGAGGGGTAATCAATTATGATCATCAGGAGAAGGTAGCGTTGCTTTTGCACAGCAGGGATAGGAATGTGTATGGAACTCAGGTGATCTCCTTGGACGCTTCCTGGTACTCCCTTGGTCTACTGTAGCTATGGATGGACATGGGTAGCAACCCTGACTTGAAAAAGGTATGATTGCCAATGACTAATACCCATCAGGAATGAAGGTCTAGGTTACACCCTGAGGTAAGCTAACAAGCCTTGCCCAGCTGGTTGCTGACAGTGGTGGGAATTTAGAACGGACAATAGAGGCAGGAGAGGATGAGTACCAGTTGCAGCCTTAAGATGAGTTGCAGCATTGGGGGTTCTGGTTCATCTCACTAACCTCCTTCTTCTAAGTTTTCTCGCAGGAGGAAAGGTCCATAGGAAGCATGGAGGATCGGTTTCCTAGATCTGCATACAGTAGCAGACTTGTCCAGAGCATAGGGTGGACCGTGGAAACCATGAAAATGTGCCACTCAAATCCACTGTGGAAGTTTGAGTGTTGGACCCAACCCTTACCTGTTAGGTCCACCCCTATTTTTGCACCGGGCCAATGCATACCTTGAGCTTCTTCTAGCCAGTGATGGCACGGAAAGGGTACTAACCTAAGCCCATTTCTGTAGATACAGGGACTTCTTTACAGGTGGCTTTGGCTTGAGGACTTCCCACTGGCCTGGCTGGAACTTTCTTAGAACTATGCTGTAGTGTAAGCCTCTTTCAACCTAAATCTTTCCTCCCGCTCTCTTTCACTGGTGTCAGACTTGCATCACAGTCTGAAGGCTCTCCCCACTTCTCTCACTTTCTTTCTTTTATCTTTCACCAGCATTTCCACCAATAAATCTCTTGCATGTCTAATTCTATCTTGGCATCTGCTTCCCAAAGGACACAAACTAACATAATGCCACTTGGGAAATGAGACCTTATCTAACAAGAAAATGGTAGAGTATGAAGACTGAGAACCTACCATCCTGTACTAGATCTTTAGAAACTGTTGATATAATGTTTACATTGTCATCTGAAAATACCAGTCCACAATTTATTGTTTTTGCTACCCTAAAAAAGGAGGAAGCGCCAGCAAAAGAAAATGAAAGTAGAGGAATCACTTCCTCTTTAACTGCTCTTTCACTTTTTTTTCTGTTTACAGTTTCTATTATTACTTAAGCTGTAGTCCACTGTACCGTCTAGTACTGTGCACATTTATATCACTTGGTATCTGAGCAAACATATTCCTGTTACTAGAAAACCACCAAAAAGTGCATGCCCTAAAGGCCTAAAAGCATAATCTTAATTCATGTAAATGGGAGAACATTTTTACTGCCTAGTCAACCGTTTGAGAAGAGAACCAGAGTTAGAATCTTGTACAGTATTCTGATCTCCTCTTTGTTATTAATGTTTGAATACACCTCTTGAATTCCTGAAACCATATCTTACTCTTCTAGAAAATAGGGGTAAATTATTTGCTCTCTAAGCTAAAGAAAGACATTTGCCCAGATGGGTCTTTTATACAATAACCATACTTGATGGTGTGTGTGTGTGTGTGTGTGTGTGTGTGTGTGTGTGATAGGAAAAATAAACTTAAGATTTGCGGTTGGAAGACCTGAACTCAGCCCTACAACTTGTAGGAAACCTGTGTAAGTCCAATTGCCTTATTGAGTCTTGCTCACCTCAGAGGTTGTTGCAAAGTTCAAGTGCAACAGAGCATGTGAAAAGGCTTTGTAAACTATAAAATGCCATATAGATCTGAGCTTTTATGATGGTGATGATAATTAGGGATCTTCTTTGGCAGAGCTTCTGATACATGACAGATGTATGTAGCTTAAGAGAAGCAGGAAGTTGATTTAGCTCCTTGTACTAGTCTATTAGGGCTACCATAACAAAATATCAATACCAGAGCCTGAGTGGCTTAAACAACAGAAATTTATTCTCTCATGGTTCTTGAGACTAGAAGTCCAAAACAAGATTCTAGCTGAGTTGGTTTCTCCTGATGCGTCCCCCCGTGGCTTGCAGACACCCATCTTCTTGTCATGTTTTCACATGGCCTTTTCTCTGTGCAGACACACTCCAGGTGTCTCTTCCTCTTCTTATGAGGATACCAGTCATATTGGATTAGGGCCCCACACTTAGGCTCTTATTTAACATACCTACCTCTTTAAAGGTCCTATCTCCAAATACAGTTACGTTGGGAGTTGGGGCTTCATAATATAACTGGGGGGGGGGGGGAGGGGGACAGATATAATTAAGTTCTTAACACTAATCATTAAGTATATTCAAGGCCATTCTAGGTCCTACTTAATACTGCCCTGGTCTATCTCAGGATAATGCGGTTCCTGGACCTCCCGCATCAGGATCACTTGAGGTGCTTGGGGGAAATGCATATTCCACAGTCTCATCTTGGGTTTACTGAGCCAGAATCTTTGGGGTTGGGGTTCAGCAATCTCTGCTTTTACCATCTGGATAAAAGTTATCTGGATGATTTTCATGTACTAATGTTTAATAATTACTAATACAATGAAAAGCACTTAGAGAGTTTGGAGTCACACTGCCTGTGTTCAAATCCTGGCTTCAACAATTACTGGCTGAGTAATCTTTGCCAAATAAATTAATTTCTCTGTGTCTCAATTTTCCCATGTGTAAAAGGGGTGTTATTATTACTACCTTCAGCTTGTTGTGAGGATTAGAGATAGAGAATTAGAGGACCTGATATGCTAAATGTGCTTCATAATTTTTAAATTTTTATAATTCTTCATTTTATGTTCTGATAAGATAATGGCTCCATGAACACTTCTTCACTTTTATGCTCTTTCTTACAATGCCCTCCTCTCTCATCTCTAAATCCTATCCATCTTTTAAGATGGATTTTAATTCCCACCTATTTCATGTCACCTTTCCTAATCCCCATTGCAATCTGGTTATCTCTTAGTGTATTCCCTTTTGCATTATAGTTATTTATATATGCCTTGTTCTCTACTGGCCTTTGACAAATGATCCTATCCACACACACACACACACACACGCAACATACATTCCTTGAGGGTACCTAGGACAGGGCTTAAATGAATAAATACTTGCTGAATGGAATCAAAGGGGATCTATTTTTTCAAGCTGAAGATTTGGCTTAATTCTTTGCAAAATTCACTCTATGCACATGATATACTACAAGAAGGAGCTTATAACTTAGGGGCTGGTAGTGTACAAGAAAATTGGAAACAGAATTTTGACAAATGTAAATATTTGCCGCGGATGAAGCTAACATTTTCTGGATTCTCATATGCTGTAATCAAACAGGAGTGGACCCTTTAGTTCTTATTATGAATATGTGGCCAGAGAAACTGCTTGCAGTGTAGCTCTGGAAAAGTAAAGAGCTTGAGAATGAGGCTGATGAAAGATGAAGGAATTTTGATTGTTAGAGAAACTTGGAGCCTACAGTTTATTTTGAAACTATTTTTAGTAAAGATTTAGTCAGGTTCATTCCTATGAAGGTTTGGATATGTCTGGTCTATTTTACAGCACAATAAAACATCATGGTTTCCTGGTTGGCTGGTATTTGTTTAAAGAGAGTGGGTTGCTGGTCCAGACAGCATTTGAGAGGTTATAACAAGAGGAAATCTGATGTAAACATTTTCACCTGTAAAAAGGAGGGGTCGCTGAGGAATAAAATCTGCCATACCAATGAGGTTTCCTGGTTAAAAAACCATAGTTTTGATTTTTTTAAAGTCTTGTCCATATTTAAGTGGATGTTAATCATTCTTTCAAACATGATTACACATCCCCAAAAGACAGTATTAAAATCTTGAATTTATATAAAGGTTCTTGTTATTTTTCACAGTTTGCACTTACATTTAATATAGTTACCAAAGCATCAAACCATGCTAGAGAGTTGTCACTGGGAACAGGCCAAGCATAATTCTACTGAAGACCAAAGATAGATTAACTGGAGCATTGCAGTGAATCTTGGTTATTTAGCAGGAAAACGACATTAAAAATGCTTGCTTTTATCTGAATTATCTGACCACATATTTTCTTTTAAATGCTCTAAAAATACAAGTTTATATCTTGCTTTTCATTGGATCTAGTGACATGTTTATTATTTCCAGAACTGGTGAAAGTATTGTGATTTTAAACAAAGAATGTGAAATGAGACGATTTAAATGAGATGATTTAAATGACCTTACCATCCAAGTTTTTCCTAAAAAGGATTTCTCACCAACTTCAAAGGGATACAAGGAAAAAAAACTCCACTTGGATTCAATCTGTTCAAAGTGAAATCCACAATCTCTATTTTCAATGATTTTTCTAGTACTTCTTATCCTAGTTAATGATTTCAAGATATTCTGGTCACCTAGCCTAGACCTAGAGAACCCTCTTTGCATTCTCCCTTTTCCTTTATGGAACTGATCTGAAAGTTCTGTAGTTGCTCTCTACTAATTCAATCCTTCTTTTCCAAATTTACTGCCATTGCCTTAAAGAACTTCATCTTTCATGTGGCCTACTACAAAGGTTTCTTAAATTATTTTCCTGGCTTTGGTCTCACAATCTACCAAACTATTCTTCATGTGATACCAGCATGGAGATTTGAAATATACAACAAATTCATCATACCAAAAAAAAAAAAAATCAATCATGCCTGTTCCCTTCTTTAAAACCTTTAACAGTTCCTTATAACTCACAGAATAAATTCCAGGCTCCACAGGAGGGCCTCTAGACTTCCCCGTGATTTGACCTCCACCTACCTATCCAGCTTCATTTTTCCATGCCCATCTTCCCTCCAATCCAAATCATACCTACCTGGTTACAGATCCAGGAGTGTTAATGTTGTTTCATGCCTCCATGTCTTGCACAGAACGCTCTGTGTGGATGCTCTACCTTCTCTTTGTCTCCCTGGGGAACCTCTATGTGTTCTTCGGTGCCCAGGCTCACATCTCTTCATCTGTGAGTTCCTCATCATCCCACCACTCTACTTGATAAGAGCTATGTTAGAGCATTTCATACTGCGCGGCACTTGTTTACATATTTTCTCCTCTACCAAACTGAGGGCAGGGACTATATCTTATTCATCTTTGTACTTTTAGTATCTAGGAAATGCTTGGCACATGCTGAATGAATGAATAAACCTTTGCAAACATAAACGTTTTCTTGTCTTCAGTGTGTTTTATGTTATTATGGATGAAATTGGTTGTTAAGGTTTTTTTTTTTTCTGTCTCTCCATGCTATCACTGGCAGGCATTAAATCAACATCTTTTCAGCAGAATGAGAGCTAAGACATTTAGGCCCATAAAATTATGATAATAATGTGTAGCCATTCCTTTAAAAATTAAAGTATTAATTTTTTTTTGCATTTATAGTACACAATTAGAATAGAGCATAAAATCCCTGCAGCATTTGCCTTGTGATGAAAGCAAGCTGCTAATTTATCTATTTGTATAGTTAGGAAGACAGAGTCCTAGTTGAAAGAAATAGCATTGAAAGCAAGCCTTGAAACACGTTGAAGAGACAACATAGTCTGGGGATCTTCTTTGAAAAACCCAGAATTAATAGAATCCTGGAAAGTCCTAAAAGGGTGGAGAATGTTAAGAACATAAAATATAGGAAAAATAAATTAAATTTACATTTACTAAGCATCTAGTCATTGGTAGTCATTTTACATATTAAATTAATTTAATCCATAACAATGACCCTATGAGGTGGACACTGCTATCCCCATTTTGTAGATGAGGTAGGTAACATGAGACATTAGGTAACCTCCAAGGTCCTGCAGCTGCAAAGTGGTAACTAGATCTGACTGACGCTAAAGTTTCCTTCCCTCACTGCCCTGGCTTTCAAATAAAGTTCCCAGAGCTGCCGTGTTGCTGTGTGCAGCTTAGTAACACACACAAAGACACATTATTTGCTCCTATTTGCAGTAATCATATGTAGGTGGCTCACTTACTAGTTAACAGTAATAATTTTATTTCCAATCTCAATGCTCATTTTTAAAAATTTAGTAATGAATAGTCTCGCATTTATTGATGATGCTAGATAACAAGCTGGATCAATCTTTTTTGAGCTTCTCTTACAAAACAACGTGAATACATTTTAAGTAGGTTTAGTGGAGAAAGTGTACTTCTAAATTCTTCTTTGGTTGTGCTCCACGGCTGGCTCCATTTGGAATCCAGAGACGACTGCTGTCTGGGGTAAAAGGCAGTTTGCTCTTGCTGCCTCCTGTACATTGCTTAGCCTGGCAGTTTGTCATTCTCCTGGGCAAGAATCCAGCTTGTGGTAGTGAGGTGGTTTTGTGGCAGAACTCCACAATTAACCACAAGTTCAGTGTCAACGGTAGGCTGCCACCATCGTGGCTGTGATCCTTCAGATCTGCTGGGATAGCCAGAGCTGAAGAAACTACCGCTTGTCTAAGGAGGGAACAGGAAACTTGGAAAGAGTTTGCATTGCTGTTTATTGTTCAAGATTTGGGCTTTAGGTTTAATACAAAAAAATCCAGGAAATTTCAGATTAACAGTTATAGATTTAATACTTTAACCAGTTACTTTTGGTAAAAATATAGTGAATTTGTGTCACAGATACAATTGTTGCTCTGAAAACTAGAAAGAGAAAAAGAAAAATTCTTAAAGTAGTAGAATATATTCTTTTAAAGTAAATGAAATCTAGGTACTATCCCTTGAATAAAAAAAAAAACAACACCCACACATCTTTAAACATTTACTTTACATTGGAAATGAAATCAAACATAAACATATATAATGTTTTTGGTAAGTCTAAGAGAAAGTGTTCTTTTACTGATTTTGTGCAAATGGATGTTAAGAAAAATATTTTTCAGTAACAAAATGGAATCTTCTTGTATTAAATCATGTATTAAAAGTTTCAATTAAAATTCACTGACTAATAAAACAACAACAACAAAAACCTAAGGACATACAACTAAAATAATCTGATTTAAATTGTTTTGAGAAATACAAACACACTGAAAAATTTTGAGCATTAACTAAGTACTTATGCATGGCGTGGAGACTGGATAAGACAGGATTTTTGAGTTTGAGGAGCATATTGAAGATTTTACCATGTACACAAACTACTAGAACATGCACCTTTGTATAACAAATAGGAACAATAAACTCCAGTTCCATCTTAGGGCCATACCATCTCTCCAGCCTCCTCATTCCTTACACTGTCGTTCTCTGACCCTTCAGACCTTGCCCTCCAGCCATAAAATACTTGTAATTATCCAAATGCACTATTTCTCCAGTTTTTTAAACTTGCTTGCTTCCTTTGCCCAAATTATCTTTTCTCCTACTTTAAGTAACGTCTCACCTTTCAATACTGAGCCTAGAAATCTCTTTCTCTGATTCCTCAAGAGCATTACTCCTTGCCCAGTACTCCACCCTTGGTCTGGGTTAGGTGCCCCTCCTCTGAGCTCGCAGAGTACACTGAGCTTGCTTACATCTAAATCACAGCTCCTGTTATCCTGGGCTCCAGTAGTCTTTTTACTTTTCTAGCTTTCGCTATGAACCCTTAAGGACAGGAACCACACCTTGCGTCACTGTATCCTTGTCAGCCAGCACAGTCCCCAGCACAATGCCAGGCACTTGATAAACACTGAATAAATGAATGCATTCATTAAGGGAGAGAGGTTAAATGCTGGCAGAAGGGAGTAGCACACAGGAGAGTTGAGGAAGTAAGAGAAATGAGGGATTAAATATAGAGATGAGAGAGAGAAGGTGGACAGAGTGGGGAAAGAGAGGAAGACAGCCATCTAGACAGACACTGGGGAGAAAACTGGAACTGGTGGAAGAGAAACAAGTCTTGAAAACAAGCTGACACAACCACACAGGAGGGAGAGTCCAGAGAAGAATGACTCTCTCCTTTAATAGTTCTCAAGCACTGTTCCCAACAGTTTTTATCATGCATTCTCTTGTGCTCTTTTTTCTTTTAATAAATTTATTTATTTATTTATGGCTGCGTTGGGTCTTCGTTGCTATGCATGGGCTTTCTCTAGTTGCGGTTGGGGATGGGGGGTTACTCTTCCTTGCAGTGCACAGGCTTCTCATTACAGTGGCTTCTCTTGTTGCGAAGCACAGGCTCTAGGCATGCAGGCTTCAGTAGTTGTGGCACGTGGACTCAATAGCTGTGGCTCTCGGGCTCTAGAGCACAGGCTCAGTAGTTGTGGCACAGGGGCTTAGTTGCTTCACGGTATGTGGGATCTTCCTGGACCAGGGCTCGAACCTGTGTCCCTGCATTGGCAGGCGGATTCTTAACCACTAAGCCACCAGGGAAGTGCCCCTTTGTGCTCTTTAGTGGTCTACGTACATAGGCCCTAATTCCTACATAAAGCTGCAGCTGCAGGAAGCTTCTAAAGAAGTTTACAGTTTTTTAATGTTCTAAATAGCATTTAGCACAGTGCTCTGCATATAGAGGGCACTCAATAAATACTTGTTGAGATGATCTAAAGAGTGAGTCAAAGTGAGGTTCAGATTCTGAGATTATTAGCTAGAAGGAAAATAGGTAGTATTAACACACTTAGGCAATAGAGTTGCCACTGCACATTGAAAACAGAACGATACTTTCTATACCAGAGAAAAGCCACTCTTTCTTTTTATTTTCAAATGTAAGTTTGAAAATGTTAATTCTTTCATTCTTGTGGCTTGGACTTCCCTGGTGGCACAGTGGTTAAGAATCCACCTGCCAATGCAGGGGACACGGGTTCGATCCCTGGTCTGGGAAGATCCCACATGCCACGGGGCAACTAAGCCTGTGAGCCACAACTACTGAGCCTGGGTACTGCAACTACCTAAGTCCAAGCACCTAGAGCCCGTGCTCCACGTGAGAAGCAACCGAAACAAGAAGCCTGCATGCTGCAATGAAGAGTAGCCCCTACTCGCCACAACTAGAGAAAGCCTGCAAGCAGCAATGAAGACCTAATGCAGCCAATAAATAAATAAATAAATAAGCAATATAACTAAAAAAAAAAAAAGGATGGCTCTAGTTTTAGATATTGGAATCTCAGCGATACTGCTTAATTTACTGGCTATTCATGAAAATTTGTTTGATATTTAAAATTTTTCAGACTGCTTTGTATCTTTATCCCTGAGAAATTAGGGTTGCTTTATTACTGAATTCTGAAAAGTTACATTTTAGGAACAGAACTGAGTTCTAAGCACTTTCCAAGATCCAATTCAAATCCATTGTTGTAGTCTATTTCAGAGGTTTTAAATCTTTCTCCTTTCTTTCTTCCTGTCTCTCTTCTTTCTTCCTGTCTCCCTTCCTTTCTTCCTTCCCCCGCTCCCTCCCTCTTTCCTTCCTTTTAAAAAATTTTTCTTTTCTTCCCTTCCTCCCCTCTTTCTTTTCCTCCTTCTCTCCTTCCTTCCTTTTGGCCCAAGGGTTCCAAAGAGAGGCTTCAGATCAGAGTATGAGGTGCCAGAGACCTGCCAGTAGTTAGGCTCTGGGCCAGGACATCTCCACTTCAATAACAGGAGTCTGCTTTTATTTGCATGACATTTCTTTTGAAAAAAATTGAAAACCATGGTTGAGAGGTGACAATACAGAATGAGAACAGCAATAAAAAGCTCTTAAAGAACTGGTAAACTTTATCCCTGCTTTTCATCTGCTCTTAGCAAATCTTTAGAGGCTGCTTCATAAATTGAGTTCAGGAGTCAGATCCTGGGGAGTCACTTGATCATGGGACAGTGATGACGGCTGGACAGAGTCTTATCCATCATCCATCCACCTTTACCACTCTTTCCTACTTATAGGGTCACCAGTAGGTGTAGGGACTAAGATCCATTTAAAATATTTAATTTTGTAAGGGAATTTCTGGGAATACTGCTCTAGAAATGGATTTTCTTTATATCTGCATTTTAGAGTTTAGGAAAGAATCCTATCTTTTTTTTTTAACAAGAGATTGAAAGCATAAGGTATAAGGATGGGGAGTTAAGACTTATCAGAGGACAGGATTGGTGGGAAGGAGTTGCTGAGACCGAACATGAGGCCCATTTGTTATTTTGGCTTCTTTGAAGATGAAGGTTTAAAGGGAGAACAAGAGAATTCACGGAGAAGGCAATTTCCAATCAAGCAATGGTGAGGACCAGAGGTCCCAGGTGAAAAAGTGAGTGTTCTAACAGTTGGATTGAGCCCAGTAATGGGACATCTCAGTTGGTGCTTGTAAGGTTAGGCAGGTAGGCAGGCAGTGGCATCTAGAAGGTCCACTAATTGGGTCCTTAGCCAGTAGACTAGTGCTTAGGGGCAGAGCTTTTGGCCCTGAGACTGGAAAGACCTAGGCAGGATTTTAGTTCTTCCATAATTAATTGGGGCACTGGCAGCTTATTGGTGTGGGTACCTAAAATGGAGAACAAAATAAAATTCTCATCCTATAAACTGGGACACATGGGAGAACTGGGTCTTTGAAGCTTGAGGGCAAGGACCTCATCACCAGCATAGAGAAGTAGACAGGGGTTTGCACTGCACCAGAAGGACTCTGAAGCTGGGTAGTAAGCACTAGGATCCCATGTCAGGGATCATCAAACTGGGAGAATGATTCTAGTGGAGAGAGACATGTGGGAAGGCAAAGCCAGGTAAGATGAAGCTGGGGTAGAGGCTGTTGAGAAAAGTCAAAGGGATGCTGTCACTTTAGGTCTTTTTTCTCCACAACAGATAATGGTCATACATTCTGGAACTTAAAGATAAGAGTTAAGTAATTCTATTGGTTGTTTAAATCTGGCAAAAGAATAACTAAATAATTTGAACTCTAAGACATGTGGCCTACTACTAATCTCTGACAAAAACTGTAAACAGAGAAGGGAGTTGCTATAAACATAGCTAGCTGATTCTTTTTGTGCATATTTTTAGTTAAGTAAACTGATGGTCTTTGGTCACGTCCTTATATTTTATTTTGCAGTCCTCTCAGGTGCTGGAATTGGTGTCTAGACGGATGTACTCCAACTATAGGTTACTGAAAGAGTTGGGCTTTTAGCCTCATAAAGACCTGGGAAGACAGTTCAGAGAAGGAGAACTGGGAAGTATGAAGAGGGCTTTGCATTTTATCTTCCAGATAATAGTCCATGGATATAAATCCTTTTATTTTTATTTGTCAACACCGAGAGTTTTGCTTTAGTTTGGTGGTACAAATAACAAAGGTTGCTCTTAGCAATCCTTGGATCCTAAAAATGCCTGTGTATTTTTAGTATATAGAAATCATAGCTTTTTAAGACTGGAAGGGATTTTAAGATCATCAAAATTAAATTGCTTCATTTTACAACTGAGAACACTGAGGCTTGTAAAAGTTAAGTGACTTGCTTAACACTGGGACAGGAATGGCTGGGCCAGGACTAGACACAGTGAAGTGGATTTTAGTCCACTACTATTTCCATTACCATGCCTATCCTACCTCAGATGACAACCCAAGCTTTTAAAACAACGACTTTATTTATTAACAACTTAATCTGAATTTGTTCTAATTTTCAGAGCAATTTATTATTTCCTATGAGAATTTATAATGGGCATTTCAGTGATGCTGATACTAGTTTGTCATGCCCTTCTGTACAAGCTCAAAATGTCTCCACCAAGTTTCCTATTTTAATCTTTGTTAGTGGCGAGTTCAGTTTATTTTTAAATACATTTAAAAATGTATTTTCTGAGTTCTGTTGAAATGACTTTTTAAAAAAAATTTCAATTGTCATGGTGGAAGAAAGACCCCATGGATTTTCATCTTTTAGGGCAAGCATTTAAGTAATCAATTTGAAAACTCTATTAAAAATTTTTTCCCTTATCCAAGAGGCAGACAAGGAAAGGGAATGCTGGTCTTTTTTTCACCTTGGGCAAATTCTTGTGCTAATTTCTCTGTGATTTCTGCTATGCATGTGAACTATAACCATATACGAAAATGGTCTGTTTTAGGTCATGGCTGTGGGCAAAGATTAATTGGTGAAAAATAGGCCTGTTTGTGGGATTTACCACACAGTAAGTTTTCACATCTCCCTGGAAAAATGTGGAATTAGCTCTTTGAGAAACGCAGGCCTGTCATGAGGTTGAAGGGAGAGTTTTGGTGGAGGGAAACACAGTTCACTTTCTAAGGCAGTTATGATTGGTTAGATTCCAGAGCAGTCCCTTCAGTACAGCAAAGTTCTTCCCGCTTTCAAGTCAGTGTTTCCCACATGTAGCTAGTTTCACTGGTAATTCACAGGTAGCATCTTTAGCTTCTTTCATGGCCAACTGATCGAAACTGGGCAATGGTCTTGGAGAAAACGCCTAGTCCTCCCATCCCCCCTCTCTAGAACATGTAGTTACAGTGAAAAAGCCTTCAATGTGGAAAGAACTTTTCGACAGTAGACTTTCTCTGCTTGTTGAGGTGGATACAGATGTGAACCAGTGGGTATGTGCGGCAAGGATGCAGGGAGGATGTGGGACTGCAGTTCCTCCCCTATGAAGATGGTTCTTGAGGAAGACAAACTCGGTAACATCTACTAGGATGCTCCCAGAGAGCGCTCCACGTGCATGCTCCTCCCTAAAAGCCACGGGGGGGGGGGGGGGGGGGGGATGTACTGCTGCGTGGCCCAAGAATCCACGTTGCTGTTGAGGATCAAGGTTTCTTCCCCATGACCTTGGTGGTGGCTGGCCCTTACCAGGTCACAGCTCATCTCGGACCGTGCAAGGGTCTATCCTCAACTGGGATGAGGGTAGAGGCAGGACCCGCCGCCTCCCCACTCAACTCGATTTCTCTCCTAGGCACTCCCCTTGGGGACCATAAACGCCCTCTTTCCCTCCGCCCCCGGTGGTGAGCCTGCCGGGGGTCTGCGACTTACCCCAAAGGGAACCTGCGCGCCTGGGGTCCCGGGATGGCCGGCTGGCCCCCTTCGATCCGAAAAGGACCCCCTCCCGTCTCTCCCAGCCCGGGTGGGTCTTCGGGCGGCCGAGGCCGCGCTCTCCCCAGTCTGGGCACGCTCAGTCGGCGGGGGTCCCCGGGGCGTTTGTCCAGGCGGGCTGGCGGGTGGCGGCGGGCCGGGCCGGGGCGCGGGCGCGCGCGGGCGGACGGCAGGCGGCAGGCGGCAGGCGGCAGGCGGCGGGCGGCGGGCGCGCGCCCGGCCGGGGCAGCAGCGGGGGGAGGAGCGCCCTCCCGCCCGCCGCTCGCGCGCCCAACGGACTAGGCTGGGGCGGTGAGGTAACTGTTGCAGCCCGCGGGAGCCGGGAGCGACGCCGAGGCTCCAGTCCCGAGGAGTGCCCGAGGGGGAAAGGCGGGGGTCCTGCAGCCGCGGTCCCAGACGGAAGCGCCGTCCGCCCCTCTCCTCAGCCAGCATGCCGCGGACCCCGCCGCCCCTCCGTCCGCGCGGCGGGGACCCCGGGCCGCGGCGGCGGGCGCAGCCCTGACGCGCTGCCGAGCCGGGGGGCGCCCCGAGCGCGGGGGCCAGGCGGGAGGGAGCGCGAGCGGCCGCGGCGGCGGTCCCAGCTGGGCGTGCCGAGCCCCCCTGGCTGCCCCGCGTCCCGGCCATGAGGAGGGACGAGCGAGACGCCAAAGCCATGCGCCACCCACAGCCGCCCGACGGGGCCGGCTCGCCCCCCGAGAGTCTGAGGAACGGCTACGTGAAGGGCTGCGTGAGCCCCCTGCGGCAGGACCCTCCGCGCAGCTTCTTCTTCCACCTCTGCCGCTTCTGCAACGTGGAGCTGCTGCTGCCGCCGCCGCCGCCGGCCTCCCCGCAGCAGCCCCGGCGCGGCTCCCCCTTCTCCCGGGCGCGCCTCTCGCTGGGCGCCCTGGCCGCCTTTGTCCTCGCCCTGCTGCTCGGCTCGGGGCCCGAGCGCTGGGCTGCTGGGGCCGCCAGGCTGCGGACCCTGCTGAGCGTCTGCTCGCACAGCCTCAGCCCCCTCTTCAGCATCGCCTGTGCCTTCTTCTTCCTCACCTGCTTCCTGACCCGGACCAAGCGGGGCCCCGGGCCGGGCCGGAGCGGCGGCGGCTCCTGGTGGCTGCTGGCGCTGCCCGCCTGCTGCTACCTGGGAGACTTCGTGCTGGGACAGTGGGGGTCTTGGGCTTGGGGGGACGGAGACGCCGGCGCCCCGGCCCCGCACACGCCCCCGGCGGTGGCGGGCAGGTTGTTCTCGGTGCTGGGCTGCGTGGGCTTGCTGACGCTCGCGCGGCCGGGGAGGCTCCGGCACAGCATCCTGGTGCTGCTCTTCTCCAGCTTTGTCTGGTGGGTGTCCTTCACCAGCCTCGGGGCGCTGCCTCCAGCCCTCCGGCCGCTGCTGTCCTGCCTGGTGGGGGGCGTCGGCTGCCTGCTGGCCCTGGGGCTGGATCACTTCTTTCAAATCAGGGAAGCTCCCCATCATCCTCGGCTGTCCAGTACCGCGGAAGAAAAAGTGCCTGTGATCAGACCCCGGAGGAGGTCCAGCTGCGTGTCGTTCGGAGAAACTTCAGCCAGTTACTATGGCAGTTGCAAAATGTTCAGGAGACCTTCGTTGCCTTGCATTTCGAGAGAACAGGTATGTTACCAGAAAGCAAGGTTTGGTAAGGAAGGGAAGGCGGTTTTTATCGCTTCAGTTCGCGAGTTGAATTAGCGTGTTGGAAAGCATGTTTACTTCCAGGGTGAAAAAAAGAAAAGTTTTATTCTGGAAAAAATTCCTAAAATACAGGAAGCTTTAAAAAAAATGCAGAAGTGCCATTTATCTTTGAATAGAAATGAAATAGCAGAATAAGCATATATTGCACTTTTTAAAGAGTTTGTGCAGAAGAATGAAGTGGATTATTTGAAGTATAATAGATTGACTACTCCCACTTTGACACAGTCTGGTGTGTATCTTTTTGGTGCCATTTATCTGTTACTGTTATAGTGGTGATGTCTCCCCAAAGATACATACAGCTATTAGAATGAGTGGAAAAATATATAAATATATGTGAATTTTAATCAGCGTGGTTTAATTATTCTTGATAATTAAGAGGACAAATCTGAGACCTTATAATAAAAAAACAGTGATGAGTTTTGTAACGGAGACTTGTTAATTTAGAAGAAAAGGCTGTTGAGGATAATTTTAAGTGATTTCTCCCCCACCCTCCACCCCAGATTTCAACAGTGTAGGCTAATATAATCTTTTACAGACTAACTTATGGTCCTGTGTTTGTTGCATCATTAGGAGAATGTTGTAACAATTTAACCTTTAAACTTAGTAATGTTTGGAAATATGCCAAAAGCATTTGTACAGTTTCTTTTCCTGTAGATTTACATGTTTTTGTTTTTTAAAAGAATGGAATGGAAATCATCATTAGGGAAAGAGTTTCTGTTTTTTTTATAGCCTAGGGAAATCTTACCCATCACGAGGAAACTCACCAAGTATAGCTACTATTCACTGAGCATTTACTAAGCGCAAAATACTTTACTTATATTGTCTTAAATCCTCACAAGAACTCTGTATCATAGGTGGCATTAACCTCAAGTTAGAAATGAGCAAATTGAGGCTTATAGAGATTACCCAACTTCACACATCTAGTAAGTGTCAGTGCTGGGATTTGAACCTAGATTTTTCAGTTTTCAGTGATGTCTTCTAAGCAATTAAAAGGATGAATGTAGAGGTTTTGCTTAAGTAGGAGAGTAGGAGTCTGTACCATTGGTTTTCAGGCTTTTTGATTAGTGATATGTTTTACATCAGGGACCCAATATATTTGAAACATAAGTTTCTTATTCTTACTACTATTCTTCAGTATAATCTACAAGCTATTACACTATCCGTAGTGCTCAAAGAGACACCTTGCTTCCTGATAAGTGTTTTCAGAGGCCACTTTTGTGGTCTTGTAGTTATTTGGGCAAATGCTTGAAAAAAAATGTTCAAAAAATATCATGCCTTTTGTTTTCTCAGTTTTCT
This sequence comes from Hippopotamus amphibius kiboko, assembly GCF_030028045.1. Taxonomy (NCBI): domain Eukaryota; kingdom Metazoa; phylum Chordata; class Mammalia; order Artiodactyla; family Hippopotamidae; genus Hippopotamus; species Hippopotamus amphibius. Next base: position 29,951,440 of record NC_080194.1, on the reverse strand, counting down.
GCCCCTGATAATAGACAATGCTCAGAATCATGTGTATCAGGAGAAAAATTGTCAGAAGATTCACTGTAAAGCAAAGTTCTATCACCTATTTTCATAGACTGCAATAGCATTTGATATTTGACTTTGTGAATAGATTGCATTTTTTTTAACACCAGGAAAGTGTTTTAGCACAGTTTCATCACATTTGTAGGCAATTTTCCTGAGCTAAACAGCACTACAGTTTAACATAATTGTAATATGTTGGCATAGTGAATTATGGCTATTATCTTATAAATTGAAAATTCCTGGTCTACTTAATCCTGATCTGGTGCTCTTTCCATCACAGCAACCTTTTTTCAGCTGTTAACTAGGTGTGGCATTGATATGCTAGGTAGCTTTGTTATTTGTATTAGGCAAATATTGTGCTTTTAAAAATTTGTGCTTTTAAAAAGGGCATATTTTATTAAAACAGAAAATCCTTATTCATATTCCGCTATGAATAGGGACGTTTTCTTGGGGGGGGGGTCTTAAATACATGCTGATAGTTCATGGTTAATGTTCAGTGTCATAATACTCCTTTGGCAATACTAGAAACTACTAGATATTTTTAACTTGGCAGAGATTGTAATAACAAAAATTTTTACTTATGCTTTTTCTTAAAGTTTAACAGTGGATCTGTGGTTTTGTTTGCACGTATGTTATGTGAAAGAAATTAAGTTGGAAACCCATACCTTTATGGAAGTAAAAGGTCAAGGGATTTTCTGATTTTCAGAGTACTAAACTGTACATGATAATTGTAAAGTCACTCTCTTGTTTCAGAAAATGAAGGGAGACAAACGGTTTTGGGTAGAAGCTGATATACGGAAAAGTCTCCTGGATTCATAGAGGTTCAAGGGTAAAGTCTTGGCTGTACCGTCATATTGGAAAAGTTGGTGAGCGTTTTCTGAGCCTCAGTATCCTGTCAAATCAGGGGATCCAGTGGGTGAATTTTACACCACCTTCCAATTCTAGAATTAATTTCTTTTAGTTAGTTTACACTTTTTGTAAGGTATAAATAAAAATATGACTAAAACTTCACAAGTTACTAGATCTTGAAGTTTTACTTAAGTGTTTAATGTTGATATTGCTAGCCTATATTTTCCAAGGGGTGATAATTGGAAAATATGAACAAATATTCTGTATTTTTTGAAGAGAAAGGACTTTTGTTTTAACATGTATATGTGAACATTCATTTTTGGATTTATAAAATCATTACACTTTCATTTCCTTAAGAATTTAAACATTTTTATTAACATCTGAAAAACAATTGAAAACTCATATTAATATAAACGCTTTTAAGATTCAGAGCAATTTTTAACATTTGGGATGTTATGTTAGATACTGTCTTGAAAATAATGGCATATGTTTGTAAAACATATGATTTTCATAATTAGGTTTAACGTTTGGTTACGGCTGACTATATTCTACCTTGGTGGGTTAATGAAAAGAAGCACTAAGTTTGTAGTGTATTTGCCAAGAATCAGCTGAAACTAATAGGAAGTAAAAAAAAATTTCTTTTTAGTTGTCTACATAAGCTGCTTTGGCCAGAAACAAACTACATTTCTATCTCATTTTAACTATACATTCTACAATGCAAATTTAGGCTGTCAGTGAGATCATTTTGTGTGTGATAGACTAGGTAAATACAAGGTTTTGAAGGGCATAAGTCTGTGTGCGAGATATTTTTCTATACCTAAAATGCTGAGTGCTTTTTAAATGGTTAGGTAAATATTTAAAAATTCTGTGGCCTTAAAGCCCATAAATATTATTTAAAGTGTTAATTTTATTTGAAAAAGGATACATATGTATTATGAAGTCTTTTTAAAAGGATTTTAAAGTTTATTTTTCCCCTAAGGAATCTGCAAGGCATAACCCAGTATGAATTTTTTTAAAGAATACTGTGGAATTTGTGAAATTTAATGAGTGTTTTATTCTAATTTTATGTTAATGTTTTATAGTAAAACATCAGCCTCTGTAATATTTTTATGCTTTATTTTGTATATTGTATATACCCTTGCCATCAGAATTCTTTCAAAACCACAAATTTGATCAAATCACTCGCTCTGTTTTAAAAATCTTATGGTTTTTCATTGTCCACAGAATGAAGTTCATGCCCTTGACCCTTGCTTGCAAAGTTCTTAATAACCTACTCTTAGCCTTGTTTTGTTTTGTTTTTTTAAAGTCATTAGGACTTACGGAACACCCTCTCCCCACACCCATCCACGACTCTAGCTGTTTGAGGACTGCTTATTGTTACTGAAGTGTAGACTTTTTTCTTTTGCTTTTACCATTCACACTGGTTGAAATCTCCTTTAAGAAATGTATGAGATTAAGAAGTCTTTAGACACTACAGTGATGCTCAAATTAATGTATAAGCTGAGAACAAAACTCCATCATAGCAGAGTTGGCCAGGTTTAAAAATAAAAGTTGACAAATCATGTCAAGCAGTGATGTGATGACGTGTGATAGAATTTTCAGTTATACCACATGAAATAGTAACATCTCCATAGTTTGTTTTCCCACACTGAGTGGAAGGTAAATAGGGCCAACCATAAGTAAAACTTTGGTTTTAGTAAAGTTTGATGATGTTTGTTTTCATTGTCCTCTGATTTTTTAATCCTCTTCAGTGGCAGGCCCTTCTCTGATTCTCTTTCTTTCTTCCCTTTTAGTTACCAAATCAGCCTGTTTCCCTAGTGCATTCTCCTGCCTTCTTATAACCCCACCCAAAGCAGGAAGAATCTATACTTGCTGAAAAGTTTATTTCAACATAAATATTATAGATATAGAAGAAATGGAAGAGATTTGGAGTTTATCTAATTGAAATCTACCCATTTTATAGAAAGGAAAAAAATTCAACTCCAGAAAGAGAAGAATATTGTCTCTAGGTTATGCCACAAGATATTGACTCAACTTAGTTCACCTATACTTTCAGTTAAGAGTATATGCACCTGTAGTCATAGTTTTCCAAGGCTGTTCTTAATTTGCCAGCTATCTCCAATTGTGTGATAAACAATGTCCCTAGTTAAAAGCAGTTGAGGGTAGTAGTGGGAGAGAGCGGGGTATGAGAGTTGGGAGGTACTCTTGAAATCGAATAGTTCATGATGACCTTGAAGATGAACTTGATACCTGATATTGTTATTTCAAGGTGACTTGTAAGGATGCAACTGGTCTGAAACTCAGGTATCTTCAGAGGCCAGCCACATAGCCTATTTATTTTATACGTTGAGGAAGGAGAGGAGGTGAGGAAGAGTGCAAATGAACTGACTGTTGCCTACTTTGCCCAAGGGCTTTCAGTTTAAATAAAACAAACTGAACAACCGTGTTAGCCAAGCAAAACTTCAGTGGAGCTTGGTTCTGTCTGTGGGTAGTTCCTGACAGTTTATAACGTTATTCACCTTACTATTTACAAACTGATTCATGTTTATTTAAGAGATTGTTAGAAACCTGTTCTTAGAACTTGGGGAAGAGAGGTGTGTTTCCCACTTTTTCTTTTACAACCTATAACTTTTTCTCCAGTATTGATTTACCTGGAAGGTATCTTATCTTTATAGATTTTCCCTCCTCCATCAGATAGAGTACCTTGTTTGGCTGCTTCCTTACATTTCATATAACTTGCTTTCAGCATATTTTAAATTTATTTAGTTAGCATTTAAATTTGTTAATGAGAATTGCCATACATAAAAGACTGTACATATGTATTTTTTATATGGTTTAAGGAAGAAAATAGAACAAAAAAGAAAAATGTCAAGTACTTACCACTCATTTCCTTTGTGTAACCTCTTTTGCATCCCCTTTTCTCTGCCCCAGAGACAACACATCTATGTTGATTTTTTTTTTTTGCTGTTCATTCTCTTGCTTATCTTTATAACTCCTCTGAACATATTACTAAATAATCTAAATAATATATTGTCAGTATTGTCTGCTTTTGAACTTTAAGCAGACTCATGCTGTATGAATTCTGTAACTTTTTTCTGCTTGATGTTTGAGATTCATTCATGTTGATGTGGATAGATGTGGTTCATTGTTTTTCAGTGCTGTATAGTGTTTCATTGTATGAGCATAATAAAATTTATCCATTCCACTGTTCATGGACCTGTGGGTGGTTTTCAGTTGTTTGCTATTATGTACAATGCTGCTATGAAACTTTTTGTAAATGTCTTCTAGGTGCATGTGCACGTCTAGAAGTAGAACTGCTGAGTTGCACCTATGGGCATAGTCAACTTTACTATGTATGATAGGCAGAATAATGGCACCCCAAAGATGTCCATGTTCTAATCCCTGGAATTTGCGGGTATGGTATGTTACCTTACCTGGCAAAGGAGATTTTTTGCAGATGGGATTAAGTTAAGGACCTTGAGATGGGGAGATTATCCAGGATTATCTAAGTAGTCCCAGTATAATCACAGGGTCCTTAAAAACTGGAAGAGGAAGACAGACGAGATCAGAGAAGAGAAATGACAATGGAAGTAGGATTGGAGTATTATATGGTGAGAAAGACTCAGTCCACCTTTGGCGTTGACAATGGGAGAAGGCCAGGAGCCAGTGAAAGCAGGCATTCTCTAGAAGCTGGAAAAGACAAGGAAATGAATTTTTCCCTAGAGTCCTCAAAAGTAACAAAGCCCTTCAAGTACCTTGTTTTTAGCTCAGTGAGACCTGTGTCAGACTTCTCACCCACGGAACTGTGATATGATAAATGTGTGTTGTTTTATGTGACTTAGTTTGTGGTAATTTGTAACAGGAATGTGTTTGCATTAACTGCTATAACTGTTTGCATAGGTTGCTGAGACAAAGTACTATAAATTGGGTAGCTTAAACCAGTGGTCCCCAGCCTTTTTGGCACCAGGGACCGGTTTCACGGAAGACAGTTTTTCTACGGATGGTGGTGGGGGAGTGGTTCAGGCGGTAATGCAAGTGATGGGGAGCTGCAGATGAAGCTCCGCTTGCTCACTGCTCACCTCCTGCCGTGTGGCCCAGTTCCTAACAGGCTGGGGACCAGTACTGGGGGTTGGGGACCCCTGGCTTAAACAATAGAAATTTATTGTCTCCCTGTTCTGATGTCTACAAGTCCGAGATAAGACTGTCCCCATGGTTGGTTCCTTCTGAGGACTCTGAGGGAGAATCTGTTCCATGCCTGACTCCTAGCTTCTGGTGGTTTACTGGAAGATTGGCCTTTTTCGGCTTTTAGATGCGTCACCCCATCTCTGCCTTCATCTTTACATGGCACTCTCTCCATGTCTCTTCATGTAGTCTTCCCTCTGTGTCTTCTTTGTATCTCAATTTACGCTTTTTTAAGTACCCCAGTCTTACTGTACTGGGGCCCATCCTAATCACCTCATTTTAATCTAATTACCCCTGTAAAGATCTAATTTCCAAATGAAGTCACATTCTAAGGTATTGAGGATTAGGACTTCAATGTTTCTTTCTTTGAGGGACACAATTTAACCCATATAAGTAGCGGTAGAAAACTGAGACACTCTGGGAAGTTGAATTGTTTTTCATGATGGTCACACAATTTATATTCTGCTAGCAGTGAATAAGAATGCCCTTGAACCTATGAGTACTACATTAACTTTAATGTTTGTTAGTCTAGTGAGTGTGAAATGTATTTCTTTGTGATTTTAATTTATGTTTTTGTAATTACTCATAAGGCTGAGTATTTTTTATGTTTATAGATTGCATTTCTCATTCAGGGGTTACCTGTTCACATCTTTTGCTCGTTTAAAAATTCAGCAGTTTGGGGACTTCCCTGGCTGTCCAGTGGTTAAGACTTCGCCTTCCAATGCAGGGGGTGTGGGTTCCATCTTGGGTTGGGGAGCTAAGATCCCACATGCCTCGTGGCCAAAAAACCAAAAACATAAAATAGGAGCAAGATTGTAACAAATTCAATAAAGACTTTAAAAATGGTCCACATTAAAAAAAATAAATTAAAAATTCAGTGGTTTGTTTTTTCTTGGTTCACGAGTTCTTTATATATTTTGGACATTAATCCTTTATTGGTTATTTGGGTTGCAAATTTCTTCTTCCAGTTTTTATGGTGTCTTTTGATAACTGAGATTCTTAATTTTAGTATTATCAAATTTACCAATCTTTTCCATTAATGGTGTGAGAATCTCTGTGTCTTGTTTATAAAACTCTTCCCTATTGGAAGTCATGAAATAAACTCATATTGTTTTTTCAGAGTTTTCGTTTTGCCTTTCAAATGGTTTTTATCCACCTAGAATTGATTTACATGTGTAATGTGATATAGAGATTGAATCTCATTTTTTACTCATATAGATATCTAGTTATGGCAACACAAGTCATTGAAAAGTTTATTTTCCATTTATTGGCAGTGCTGCCTCTGTCATATATCAAATTTTAATATGTGTATGAGTGTGTATCTGGCTTCTCTGTTATGCTTTGTTGATTAATTTGTGTACCCTGTGCTAATACCACACTGTCTTAATGACAGTAGCTTTGTAATAAGACAGTATACAATAAGTCCCCTCATCTTATTATTCTTCAAGAGTTTGTCAGTTATTTTTGGACCTTTGCTTTTCAATATAAATTTTAGAGTAAGTTTGTCAAGGTCTACAAAAATGCACATTGGGATTTCGATTGCCATTGCATTAAATCTTTCGAACAGTTTAGAGGAGAATTCGATTCTGATTGAGAATTTTAAGTTGTGTTTTTCTACAAATTTATTTAGTATAACTTTTCACATTTATTGTTTGTAATAATATCTTTTTTATTATCTGTTTAATTTGTTCAGCATCTGCATTTTTGTCTTCTTTTTCATTCCTAACATCATTTGTATCTTTACAGAGTATTGAGTAGAATTCCCTTGCTATACAGTAGGCTCTTATTAGTTATCTATTTTATATATAGTAGTGTGTACACGTCAATCCCAATTTCCCAATTTATCCCTCTCCCCCTTCCCCCCCTTCCCCCTGATGTCCATAAGTTGTACTTGTTTCCTATTTTATTTGTATCAGCTCTTTTATTATTTCTCTTTTTTCTTTCTTTGAGTTTTCTTGTTCCTTTTGTTTTTGGACCCTTCTTTTGGCTTGTGGGATCTTAGTTCTTAGTTCCCCCACCAGGAATTGAACCTGGGCCCTTGGCAGTGAGAGTGCAAAGTCCTAACCGATGGACCGCCAGGGAATTCCCTCTCATTCCTTTTTTGTTATTGAGATGCTAAAGGCCATTAACTTTGAGCTTTTCTGGCATGTGCGTTTAAGATTATACATTTCTCTCTAAATATTGCTTTTGTTGAATTTCACAAGTTTGGATGTATAGTATGGTTATTCTACAGTCCAAGAATTTTCTAATTTTCATTTTGATTTCCCTTTTGACTAACAGTTGTTTAGGAAAAAATTTCTAATCATATGCAGGTTTTCTAGTTATTGTTGATTTCTGACTTAAGTGCCTTGTGGGCCTTACATATGATCAGTTTTCATAAGTATTCTATGTGCTTGAAAAAATACATTTTTCAATTGTTAGGTATAATATTTTTGAGTTGTCTGACAGATAAAAGTGTAAAATGTCCTTGTCGTACCTTCTGTGTCCTTATTGACTTTTTATCTTTCTGACCTGTCAGTACCTGGACAGAGTATTAAAAATTCACACTTTCCTTGTGGATTTGTCAACCCCCACCCATAGTTTGTGGGTAAGTGTATGGAGAATAGAACTTTACAAATTGGATGGAACTGCTTATCAGTGGGACAACAAAAAGGATGGATGAGAAAGAGCACATGTGAAATGTTTAAAGAGTCAATGTAGGAAAGTAATAAAACATTTGATCAGAGTTAATATATATTTACAAATTTCCTTTTATATATGCCAGGCCCTAGAGAGATACTAAGATGACAATCACAGGGTCTGTATTGCAAGGAGATCACACTCTAATGGAGAGAAAAATATAAACAGGTAATTACCATTCAGTGTGGTAAGTGATATAGCAGAGGTATAAATAAGGTACTGTGGTAACTTTAGGGAAGGAACCGCTAACTCGGGGAGAAGAGTCAGAAAGCCTTCAAAAAGCACATAACAATTGAGCTTTAATCTTCAAAGAAAGTTTCTTACTGATATACAGTGAATAAAAAATGAATTTAAAAATTTCGTTTCTATGACCTTAAAATGAATTTTTCAAAGTGGTTTTTTTTTTTTTTTTTATTTCTTGGCTGTGTTGGGTCTTCATTGCTGAACATGGGCTTTTCTCTAGTTGTGGTGAGCAAGGGCTAATCTTTGTTGCTGTGCGCGAGCTTCTGTCTCATTGTGGTGGCTTCTCTTATTGTGGAGCACAGGCTCTAGGCACGTGGACTTCAGTAATTGTGGCATGTGGGCTCAGTAGTTGTGGCTTTTGGGCTGTAGAACGCAGGCTCAGTAGTTGTGGCGCATGGGCTTTAGTTGCTCCATGGCATGTGGGATCTTCCCAGCCTGAGGATCGAACCCATGTCCCCTGCATTGGCAGGCGGGTTCTTAACCACTGTGCCACGAGGGAAGCCCCAATTTTTTGAAGTTATTTTTCCATAATCTCCACCTTACTCTAAATATGTTTAGAAGTAAATACTTGCTATCAACTGAGAGACTATGAAGGCACAGAAAACATGCTGAGTCCAATCAGGCAAATTGTTCACCATTGGTCCCCAATCAATACTAACAACCAAAAAAGATGCTTAAATTCTCGATCAGAAATGTCAGTATCAGTGGTAAAAATAATATAAGCAATAAAGAAATGTAACCCAGAATTAGAAAAGAGGGATTATTATAAGATGTAATTACCAAATGCTCGCTATGTGCTAGTCTCAACAACTCTGTGAAATTAGTATTGAAATCCTGTTTTGCAGCTGGAAAGTAAGATAGAAAGGTGAATTGACTAGCCCCACATCACTTAGCTAGCACATAGAAAATTCCATAGTATGCTAAGTGCCATTTTCAGTATATAAGGAGCCCCTAAGAACTTTCCCAATTGAAACAACTAAACAACAGGTTTAAGCATTTTAGAATGTATCTTTTGAAGGGAATCACTGAGTAAGAAAAATCTCAGATCCCAGAAAAGAAGTGAAAACAGTGTCAGGGAGAAAAAATTTTCCCTTCTTCCATTCCAGGTTCTTTGTCTGGGCTAGTAATTACATTGATTTAAGACAAATTAACATGAGAAAAACAAATTTAGTTTTGTATATGGGAGCCCCATAAAAAAAAATGAGACTCAAAGAAGTTAAGACAAAGAAACAAATTTGTGAAGAACTGACAACACAAAGGACTTTGGTCTTAGGGTAGTGAATTGGTGAAGAAGTAACAGGTTTGTTAGGGCCAAGCATTCTTGGCCCTAAATTCCCTATCTCTGGTGATAAGGATGCCTTCCACCCTCCTGGTACTGGGAGGGGTACCTTTCACATGGGAGGTTCATCTGCTGCTTTTGGGGAGGGGGATAGAGAACAAAGGAGGGTCAGAGTGTCCTTCTTCACCACTGTTTCTCAAACTTTAATTCAAAATAATCTATATGCCTAAGTGGCATATTCTGGGGTAGCACATTCTGCTCCCCTTCAGTAGGAATCCCAGGAGGTAAGCAGACATTTAAACCAGCTTTCATTTGAAGGTTTCTGACCATCCTTAGAGACCTTGAACATTTGCTTCTGTTAGGTGTGGCTAGGCTCAAGAGATAAAACCTAGGGTCTGTCCAAAGTCAGAAATCTAATAGAAAAACTCTGCGTAAAGCAGAGACCCCAAAGTGCTACTCTTCCAATGTAAGGGTAAGTGAGAAATAAATATGGCCATGGAGATGGAATGCCTGTCTTGACCTTGGCACATGGAGTTGGGGGAGAGAGAAAATAAATCTTCCCTGGGAATGTATAACCACAAGAGGGCCCTCATATAGTTTTTTTTTTTTTTTTAATTGTGGTAAAATATAAATAACATAAAATTAGCCATTTTGACCATTTTTAAGTGTACAGTTTAGCGGCATTAAGTACATTCACATTGTTGTGTAACCATTACCGCCATCCAACTCTAGAACTTTTATCTTCCCAAACTAAAACTCAGTACCCAATAAACTATAATTCTCCATTTCCCCTCCTCCCAGCACCTGGTAACTGCCATTCTACATTTTTTTTTTTTTCTGTTTCTATGAATTTAACTACTTTAGATACTTCGTACAAGTGGAATCATTTGTATTTTTGTGACTGACATTTCACTTAGCAGAATCATCTTTGGAATTCTAATAGGAATTGCTTGAATCCATAGATTGCCTTGAGTAGTATTTACATCTTAGCAATAGTCAGTCTTACAATTCATTAACATGGGAGGTCTTTCCATTTATTTGTGTTTTAATTTCTTTCAGCAGTGTTTTGTAGTTTACAGTGTACGAGTCTTTCACCTCTTCAGTTAAGTTTATTCCTAAGTATTCTTTTTTGATACTATTCTAAATGGGATTGTTTCTTAATTTCATTTTTGACTATTTCATTGTTAGTGTTTGAAAATGCAACTGATTTATATGTTTTTTTTGTATCCTGCAGCTTGCCTGAATTTGTCTATTCTAACATTTTTTTCATGTGGAATCTTTAGGGTCCTCATTTAGTTAAAAATTTAAAATATAAGACTCTATTTTTTAGAGCTATTTAAAGTTCATGACAAAATTGAGAGGAGGGTGCAGATTCTCCGTATACATTTTGCCCCCATGTGGCCATAGCCTCTTCCTTTATCAACATCGCTCCCACCAGACTATTACATCTGTTATGACTGATGAATCTACCTTGATACATCATAATCACCCAGTCCAGAGTCTACATTATGTTTTGCTCTTGATGTTGTACATTTTATGGGTTTAGATAAGTGTATAATGACATATACCCATCATTATGGAAAGTAAAGTATTTTCACTGCCCTAAAAATCCTTTGTGCTCTGCATATTCACCCCTTACCTTATCCCCACCCTTGGCAACCACTAATCTTTTTTTTTTTTTTTAATATTTATTTGGTTGGTTGATCTGGTCCTTAGTTGTGGCAGGTGTGCTCCTTAGTTGCAGCACATGGGCTCCTTAGTTGCAGCACATGGGCTCCTTAGTTGCGGCATGCAAGTGGGATCTAGTTCCCTGACCAGGGATCGAACCCAGGCCCTCTGCATTGGGAGTGCGGAGTCTTAACCACTGCACCACCAGGGAAGTCCCACTACTGATCTTTTTACTTTCTCCATACTTTTCCCTTTTCCAGAATGTCATATAACTGGAATCATAGAGTACTCATTTAGTTTTTTATCTAAATTAATACTACATAATGTAGACTTAGAAACCTCAAGTGAAAAATGTAAAGTGGTCCCAGGTGACTGATAGAGGTAAATTCAAATTCTCTAAGGCCTCAAATAATCCCACAGATAAAATTCCAAGGAAACTGAGCAGTGCGTAGTCAAAAATCCACAAAACTTGCACGGAAACAAGGCACTATGAATATGAACCTGCAGAAAAAAGTATACAGCAAAAGAAACCCACAAAGGTTCCAGAGCTTGGAGTTATTATATATCAGATATAAAAAATATGTTTAAAATATGCGTAAATAAATGAAATAGAAGCTTGGGAAATGGTTGAGGAACAGAGAATTAAAAGAATAATCATACAGATTTGAAAAATAGAACTAAAAGTGAAAAAATAACCACAAAATAAAGAAAACCTGATGCACATTTTAAATAGCAGTTGAGAGACAGTTGTGAACCAGAATATAGATCCGAAGAAATTTTCCATAATATTTTGCAGAGAGAGAAGAGATGGAAGTTAAGAAAGAGAGATCAAAAAAGTTGGAGAATAAAAAAAAGGTTTAACATGAATTTAACTGAAGTTCTAAAAGGAGATAATAAAAGGGAAAACAGGCAATATTTGAGGAGATAATGGCTGTAAAATAGAACTTTACAGAACTGATGAAAAATAGCAACTGATATCCAGAAAGCCCACTGAATCCCAAGCAGAATAAAGAAAAAGAAATCCACCCTTAGATTTCATCACTGCAAAATTCAGAACACACACACACACACACACACACACACACACACACACACACACACACACACACACACAGAGAGAAGAGAAATTCTAAAAGAAGGCAGAGGGACTTCCCTGGCGGTCCATAGGTTAAGACTTCACCTTCCAATGTAGGAGGTGATGGTTCGATCCCTGGTCTGGGAACTAAGATCCCACATGCCTTGTGGCCAAAAATCCAAAACAGAAAACAGAAGCAATATTGTAACAAATTCAATAAAGACTTAAAAAAAAAAAGTCAGAAAAGAGAAGTTACCTAGCCAAAAAAAAAAAAAACCAAACATGAACAGCAATTACACTGAGAGGTGACTTATAGCAAGAATGGAAGCCAGAAAACAGTTGACTGTCATTTGTCATGTGCTGAGGGAAAATAACTGTCAAACTAGAAATCAATGCCCACCAAAACTTTCTAGAAAGAGAACATATTAAAACCATTTCAGACCAGCAAAAACTGAGAGTTTTTTTTTACCAGCAAAAGTACGCATACTTCAGGCAGAGGAAAGAACTGAAATCAGGAAGGAATGATAGTAATAAATATATAGATAAAATTAAATAGCCTTGGTGTTCTGAAACATTACTAATGGTGCCTAATTTGTGAGGGGAGAACAAGCTAGAACTAAAACTAGAAAAAAATAGCATTTACCTTGGAAGGAAAAATTAGAATAGTGAGACAACATAAGAATCTTCTAGGAGACTACTGAGAGTGGAGAGACAGAGAGGTCTGAATATTTTCACATGAAGAAAGAGAGGTCTGAATATATTTCAGGTCTGGGTGTCTGTGAGGTTAGTGGTATTGTTAGCCAACATAGGCAATATGGGGAAAGGACCTGGCTGGGGAGAAATGACAAAGAGCTAGGTTTTATTTTTATTTATTTTATTTTTAAAATTTTTGATTTGTATTTTGGCTGCATTGGGTCTTCATTGCTGTGCGCTGGCTTTCTCTCTGGTTGTGGCCAGTGGGGGCTACTCTTCACTGCAGTGTGTGGGCTTCTCAGTGCAGTGGCTTCTCTTGTGGAGCACGGGCTCTAGGTGCGAGGGCTTCAGTAGTTGCAGCTGGTGGGCTCAATAGTTGTGGTTCGCAGGCTTTAGAGCACAGGCTCAGTAGTTGTGGCACACGGGCTTAGTTGCTCTGTGGCATGTGAGATCTTCCCGGACCAGGGATCGAACCCATGTCCCCTGCATTGGCAGGCAGATTCTTAACCACTGCACCACCAGGGAAGTCTGAACTTGGTTTTATTGATTAATGCATGCTTTCTCATGTATATACTTGCTAACTCTAAATGGGATGTAACCTCCCTGACAGCAGTGATCAAACATTGCTATTTTGTGTTTCTCATAGTATAATTTGGAGTTGACAGTGGTTATCTATTATTGTATTTACTCTTGATAGTTCCATGTTGACCTTGAATAAAGGAAAGAACTCTAGGTGGAGATGGGTCTCAATTCCCTACTGCCTTTGATATTCTTGTTAACAATAAGCTGTGTTGCACAGTGGTGAAGCCAGGCTGCTTCAGAGTTTCACTGGCATCTCTGCCACCCTACAGGATATTAGGCAAGTTGTTGAACTTCTCTGTACCTCAGTTTTCCCAGGTGTAAACTGGAGGCAATAATAGCATCTGTCTCACTCATGTGAGGTGGTGTTGTGAGGATTAAATGAGTTAATAACCTGTAAAGTTCTTGAAACAGTGTCTGGCACCTGGCAAGGTTGCCATGCAATATTGGGGCTGTTGTTAAAGTTAAAATTTTCACTCTTGAATTGCTTGGTACTTTATGCCAAATTACTCTAAAATCAGTGTAAGGTTAATTGAAATTTAGATCTTTCAAGCAATCCCTTTTGATTGTCCTGAAACTTCTTTTGCAACCTTTATTGAGTAAAAAGGCTGTGCATAAAGGATTATATGGGGAAAATTTTTTCAGCAATTGTCCAGTATTAGGACAGCAAAGAAAAGATGCAAATGATGAGTTTAAAAGCACTTAAGGGGACTTCCCTGGTGGTCCAGTGGTTAAGACTTCGCCATCCAATGCATAGTGTGCAGGTTCAAGCCCCGATAGGGGAGCTAAGATCCTGTGTGCCTCGCGGCCAAAAAACAAAAACACAAACACCCCCCAAAAACCCAAAACATAAAAAACAAAAACAATATTGTAACAAATTCAATAAGACTTTTAAAATGGTCCATATCAAAAACAAACAAAAAACCCCACAAAACTTTAAAATCGATTAAAAGTGCTAATTGGGGCTTCTTATCTTTTAAAGTTTCAAAGTTAAAGGTTAAGAACCTTTGGTCTGCCAGACGAAGAATTTGTCAACTACTGCAACTATAACTTTTTGTCCCTTAAACTTTTGTTCCAATTTGTCACTTTGGGGTTGGAGGTACACTGGAACTTCAAACAAATGCCCTCACTCATAGTTCTTGCTTCATAGTTCACTGTCTGCTAAGCGTGTTGACTGTTATGCAGCCCCACCCCAGGGCTGATAAGAGGGAGACGAGAGAAGGCACAGAAAGAAGAAAAACGGTGTGTAAAAAAGTGAGTCCTCCAACCCTCCAGTCATCATTGGGCACCGAGCTTTACTGCTTCTTCAATTTAACACTTTGTTCCACCTTTTAGATAAAGTTCCCTGAGGATCTTTCGCTACTTAAATGGTAATGGTTTAAAGCAGACAAAAATAATTATGGATGTGAATTTTTACAGATATACGGGGACGTATTTTTCCTTAAGGAAAAAATACCTAAGTTCACATTAGTAAACACCAATATTTATTATGTCATTTTATTGTTTGCTTGTGTTGTAAATTAAGTACCATGTAGAATTAACTTTACTGTCTGAAAATTCATTCCTTCAGTAAACATTGCTAAGGTGAATGTTCTGCTAGGAACTATGAGGGCTATGAAGAAGAATCATGTATGGATATTGTACCCAGGTGTTTAGTATGAGATAAAAGTGAATATTTTATTTTAAATGAGAAAACATAATTTTGCAGTGTCTGAGGGGCTCAATAAATAACACCCATATTCCTTCCCGAGATTCTGAACAAACTGAGAGAAGAGTGACAGATGAGAGATCAGAATACCACCTTTCTTCCTAATAAAACTCATGTTTTAGGACATGGCTTATATACGCAGGCACTTTTGCTTCCTAATAATGAAGCCCAGAGTTAAATAGACATACCTCGTCATAGGCAGGACAGGGCCAGGAATATCCTCCCTACTTGCTAGGAGAGCCCATTCACAGAGGAGCACTGGAGAACTTCCAGCTAACAGGTAGGCTCCCAAGAGCAAAAAGCAACAGGTAGAGTTATGCTTATGCAATTATTTGAACTTACCAATCATGTAAGTTACTATTCCCCTTCTAGGAGAATAGTGAGGGGATAGAGAGAGTCCAGAAGGTTTAGGGAAAGTTCTAGCTCGTGGGATCTGTAGGATTGAGGAAAAGGCATTGCCTTTCAACATGAAAATAGGAAAAGGCGTTTGTAATCCTAACACCTTTATGCAACAGGTATTTTAAACTTTGTGCGGCCTTGTTTTTTCTACTGTAGTTTTTTATGTAGTTGCATGGAATGTACTTAGTTTTAAAACTGAGCCTAGGTTCTACCTTTGTTCATTTCTTTCCTCTTGGCAAAACTGAGTCACTTCTTTCTCAGTGTGCATCTACCATTGCTCTTAACACAATCTGTGCTTGTATTCTTTAAATGCAGGGATAGTTATTCATCACTTATGTATCCCCTGTGCTTGGCATATAGCAGATAGTTTATTGAATTATTGCATTAAATACTGTTCTTTTCATCACGTAACATGGCATTTTTTCCTAGTTGCTGCATACTACTCATCATTCCATCATTGAAAATAATATGAGGAAGAGGATACCTAAAGAATATGTTCATGAAATCATAGAACCCTGAAGTTATGTCCTCTATCAGGGGAAGATTGTTTTAGGTGAATGACAGAGTTTGTAGGTGGAGTTTAGAAGAATATTCAAAGCTGGAGACTGGAGACTAATGTAGGACCTTATGGGTAGGAATTGCCTCTTTTAAAAAAAAGAGGTGGCATACAATGATGATTTGAGGTGACATTGTGGTGGTTCAGTAGTGCTGTAAACAATTTTGATGTTACTTTTTCAGATATGGCTTACAAAAAAATGCTTAAGATTTGATTAAAAATTCCTAGGTGTTTGAATGGTTCTCAGTTAACCAGTGTTGACACAGTGAACACTGTCAGTGTTTAGAAGCACTGTTAAAAAATTTCTAGGGAAAGCTTCACATTCTTAATACAAATCTGCTAATTTTTATAGTTTGCCAAGGAGGAAGATGGTAATAAATTATTAGTCATAATTATCTAGCAAACTCCAGAAATATGATTATTCTAAACTAAGAACATTTATGTCCGGTAACCAAGGTTTATTTTGTTACAAATAATACCTTTTTAGTTTAAATGCATTTTTGCCATGACTGTTTCTCATATTTACCCCTGTTTCCGCTCACTGACAGATCTTGATGAAAATAGTTCATTATTTCCCTGATAAGTAAGGGTTGTCATTTTAAACATTGTTTCTCTTGTTTCTCTTGCTGTGCCATGATACAGTGATGCCCTAAGTGTCTTATGAAATCTCCTTGCCATATACTCAGTGATATGACTTTTTTGCATCTTGAATTTTTGTGTGCTTGTTAATAGTTATTTTGCTTTCCTTTTGTTGTTAGCTGCTATTTCTTAGTTATCAATCCTCCCCACCTTTCCAATTTGTCACTGATTATCAACAGTGGGTTAGGAAACTAGTTAACCAAGCTAATTGGAATTGGTCGTAAAAGTAAGGATGAAAAGGCTTGAAAGTCTTTCTCATAGATAAAGTGTGTGGACTTTGTAACATTTATTTTGACTGTGCAGAGACATTTTTTTGCTTGTTTTGATAAAGAATCTCTGGATAAATGAGGTGTTAGCTATATTGATTCAACATGAGCAGCCAAATATAGATTTATTTTTCCTTTCCTTTTCTAGTGAAGTACAGTATACATACCATAAAGTTAACAAATGTTAGCTATACAGCTCAACAAATATTACATGTGTATATACCCATATAATTACCACTCAGGTCAAAATAAGGAACATTTTCAGCACCCAAGTTGGCTCCCTCATATTCTCTCCCAGTTAATAGCCGCATCCAGAAATGTCCACAATTATTAAAATAAAATAAAAAGTGTGCTCAGAAAATGGAAAGTATTTCAGTTTGGACTATGTGCTGAACAAAGAGGAAGAGTAGGCCATAAAAATAGTATTTGCAGAGAAATGTTAATTTTTACACTACTTTTCCTTTTGTTTATTATTAAATCTTGCATTATATCATGGCCTTTATAAATACATGAGAATCAGTGTTGCCTTCATCATTAGGTAGAAGATATTGGGTAAAGTTTTGAGCCTTAGTGTTGCTATTAGAGTGTTTTGCACATGGTGACTGAGTACAAATAGTAGAAAGAGCAGAAGTCATTTAGAGAGTGAGGCTTACAGTTAAGAATGTAGGCTCTGGAGTTGGAGTGTCTGTGTTTGTATCTTGGCATCAGGATTCACTTTCCAGCTTGGTGAGCTAGGCAGATTACCTAATCTAGGCCTCAGTTTTCTCATTAGTAAAACAGACATAGTTGTAATAATTTTACTGTAGAGGAGTTGTGAGGATTAAATGAGTGGTTCACATGAAGTACTTAGCCCAGAGCCCAACAGGCACTGTCAAGAAATGTTACCTATTTTTTAAATTACATTTAGGAGGATGCAGTTGTCTTCAAATATTTGAAAGCCTGCCCTATGAAATAGGGATTAAACTGCTTGTTTTCATGAGAACTTCTGGGGTCAGAACTGAGATTAATGTGTATAAATAACAAATAGGCATGGGCTTCCCTGGTGGCGCAGTGGTTAAGAATCCGCCTGCCAATGCAGGGGACACAGGTTCGAGCCCTGGGCCGGGAAGATCCGACATGCTGTCGAGCAACTAAGCCCCTGCATCCACAATTACTGAGCCTGCACTCTAGAGCCTGTGAGCCACAACTATTGAAGCCCGCATGCCTAGAGCCTGTGCTCTGCAACAAGAGAAGCCACCACAATAAGAAGCCTGCACCCTGCAATGAAGAGTAGCCCCCACTCTTCGCAACGAAGAGTAGCCCCTGCTCTCCCTCTGCAGCTACAGAAACCCTGCGCGCAGCAACGAAGACCCAAAGCAGCCAATAAATAGAAAATAATAAAATTAAATAAATAAAAATTAAAAAATAAATAACAAATAGCTTTTTGACTAATATGAGAAAATCTTTTGGCATATAAATTTCTTTGGATCAGAATTCATTGGCTCGTGAGATAATGATTTGCATGCCAGGGGAAGTGTTCAAGGAAAGACTGGGAATGTTTGACAGTGTTTTCATACATCATGAATAGGATACCTCTCAACTGTAACCATTTTCTCCAGAGTCTGTGAAAATTGAAGCACTGGATAAACCATGTTGATTTCCTTTTCTTCTTCTCTGTTCCTCTTGACAAGGTCAATCCCTCCTGCCCCTGCCCCCACCGCCTTAATCCAGCTTAAATGTCATCTTTATTTAACAGTATTTATTGAGCACATACAAATGTGCCAGGTTTTGTTCTAGGTACTGTGATTAGTACTGTGAACAAGACACATAAGGTTCTTGCTCTAATGGAGCCTTAAAAAAATTCTAGCACAGGTAAGTAGAAAATAAAAGCACAGCAAAATAATTTCAGGTAGTTCTAAGTACTGTGATGCATGAAGAAAGTGAAACAGAATAATGGGCTGGAGTGGTGGAGATGGAGGTGATGCTTTAGGTAAGATGGTCAGGAAAAGCATCTCTGAAGAGACGTTTTAACTGACACATGAATGTTGAGAAGGAACTGGTCTTGTAAACTCTGGGGGAAGAACATTCCAGGCAGAAGGCAAGGTCCCTGTTGTGGGAAAGACCATGGAGTTCTTGAGGGTTAGAAAGAAAGATGGGTGGCTGGAGAGTGGTAGGAGAGGTAAGAAGTGTGTGGGTCACATAGGGCCTTGTACACCATGTTGACACTTGCACTTCTTTCTAGTTGCATTCTAATGGGAAGCCATGAGACAATTTCATGATATAATTTATGCTTCAAGAATATTATTCTGGCTTCTTGGAGGGCTATTGGTGGGGATTATGTAGAGTGTAAGCAGAAAGATAGGTGGCTTTTGCAGTCGTCCAAGTGAGAGAGAACTGGCTTGGACTATCTCGGCGGACGTCCTGTCCCCGTCACCCCCCGCACTTTGATCCCCTGGATAGAATGTCCTTTTTAATATTTATAGTGTTTTACACACACTTCTGTTAAAGTACCTTTAGTTAGTGTGTGATTGCCTTCCTGTTTAGAAGCTGAGTTCCTTAGGATTAGGGGAAATGTCTTATCCCTCTTCTGCATTCCTTATCCTTAGTGCTGTAGGTAGCACTGTAGCACTGTTATTAACATAGCGGGTAATAAATGTCTATTAAGTGAATTCATACATGCTCTTTATTAGGTTAGAGAAGTTCCTTTCTATTCTTAGCTTGCTGCAAGTTGAATGTTGTCAGATGTATTTTCTGCATCAAGTGATGTCATATAGTATGTATTTTTTTCCTTTACACTGTTAATATGATGGATTACATTGCTTTTTTTTCAAATATTGAACCAGCTTTTGCATTACAGGGATAAGTACCGCTTGGTTGTGGTGTATTATTATTGTTGTGTGTTGCTGGATTCGATTTGCTAATATTTTATTGAGGATTTTTGCATCTGTGTTCATGAGGGAGAGGTAAGTCTGTAGTTTTTTGGTACTGTTTTTGTCTGGTTTTGATATCAGAGTAATGATGTTCCCGGTAGGAGTTGGGAAGTATTCCCTTTTCTGTTTTCAGAAGAGAGTGTGTAGAATTAGTTTTTCTCTTTATTTGGTGCATGTGTATGATCTTTTCTCTGCCGTATTTACTCTGGTTGGACTTGCTAGGTGGTAGGGTATGTCTGTGCTTCAATTTTGCTAAATAATGCCAAATTGTTTTTCAAGGGAAATAACGACATAAAACGTTGTATAGGTTGAAAAATTACTAATTTGTGACTTCTCAGATGTTTATTTAAATAAAAAATTTATAGTAAATTTATGTTATATTGAATTGGTTTGAAATATTTGAATCTTGAAATAGAAATGGAAGTTGTATCCTAACAATATGAAAGTCGAAAAATATTTAAATAGTTTGAAAGCCAGTGGGGAATGTGAAGCAAAATTGTTAAATGCTGTTAGAGAAATAATGGAACTGTGGTCATTTAATATTAATGAATTTTGAAGGTTTCCCTGGAAATTTGATTGCTTTTGCTGCCAACTGAAGGTATTTCAAGCCAATCTGCTGTATCATACCTGTGCTGTACCAGGTTCCTGGGAGAACTTTCTCACTGACCCATAGTTTGAGATAGGATAATCGTTATGGAGCTACAGAAAATAGTCCTAAAGTTGCCACTGTTTCTGTTTTATTTGCCTAACAGATTTCTTGTTACGTCTTCTTTCACAGGTCATATGGGTGACATACGATTCACCTTATTTAGTAGTGTCTAATTGATTAGTGTATAATCTTAAGATTATAATTCTAAAGGTGAAATGAATGTTAATTGGGTAATTTAGGAGTTTACTCAAATCACCACATAATTTCCTTTTTTTGAGCAATGCAAAATATGCACTTCTCTTACTATACAGGTTCAAAAAGTTTTTGACTAGATAGAAGATAGTTTTCTTTTAAAGCTACATTCAAAATTTTATTTCTATGGTAGTAAGTTGAAGGTATGCAGTTTCCCTTTTCATTTCATTTTACTGAAATTGATTTTTATGCTGTTTTTGTTAAAGAAATTTAAAATTTCACTAACATTTGTTTTTTAACCATGGGGGAAATGTGTGTGTTTTCAAGAAGTTAGAGATTTGAATTTGAAATTTTTTTAATGTTAAGAATTCTGCCAATTTTTTGTTTAACTATGGGCTCTTCCTGACATCAAAGAGTTGCATGTTTTAGAGCTTAGAGAAAAATGGACACACTGAATCCTAGCAACTGAAGGCAAATAGACAGATACGTCAGTGCCACACTTATGTCAGCAGTTTGTTCTATTTGCTTGGGACCTCTTTTGTTTTAGTAGTATGTTTACAATGAAGTCTTTCACTGGAGCAGGACTGCATGACTGAAGACGTACTCTGTGTTGTCTGAGTACATTCTGTATACAAACTTTAAGACATATGTATACAGGCATATGTACTGTTATTTAGTTATTTGTTATTGGTATTTAGTCTTATTTATTGTATTTGTTTTCTCTCAAAAGTATTTTATCTGTTCATGTTTGATAACTAGCAGTAGGCTTTGCATTTCTAACTATGGTACCCTTGTATAGAGCACTGAGTGTGATTCCAGATAAGCTATTATGATTAGATCTATATGGCTTATTAGTCACATGGCTTGTTTTTAGGAGGGAAGTTTAAGCTATTAGAGGTAAAATAATCTGTATTCTTCTTGGACAAGGCCTATAATTTTATTGTGCCTTCATCTTCTTAAAGGTTACTCTGAAAATTATTTACTAAGAATTTAAAAGGTATCATTAAAATGAAGTTCAAGTGCTCTAGGGGCTGTGGGATTTTGTGTGTGTTTTCTGGGGCGGGGCAGATGTTATCTTTGTGAAAAAGGCCAACAGGCAGTTGAATCAAAGATCACAGGTTTGAAAAGAGAATGAAGCTAGAGATAAACTTTAGAAGCTACTCTGTGTGTTTTCACTGCAGACCTCTCTGCTTTCTCTGTCTCTCTCCACACACACACACACACACACACACACACACACACACACACACACACACACACACACACCCCCAGGGAATTCAGTTCTTGGAGTTCATGCAGACCACAAGGCTGGCATGTTCCTTTCCCACAGAGTTGATAGTCTAGTCACTGTATTCCAGAGGGAGGATTATTTGCTAAAGAAGGTCATAGATGAAGCTTGAGAATAGATGAGACTGGGGGGGGCAAGGGGTGCAGATAGAATTTTTAAAAAATTAAGGACAGCATGACTGACTTTGGGAAATACCTGTATTGTGTAGGTTTTCAGGAGAATGCAAGAATTGTGGGAAGTACCTATATTTAGTGGTTGGCGTGTCAAAGAGGAGTCAGTGAAGAAAACAGAGTCAAAGTGGTAGGATGTGGGGGATTTACCACTTGTGCAAATTTCTTCTAAGACTTGGAGAGAAAGGTATTCACATGGCCACGTTTCTGTAGGATTTCCAAAAGTAAGGTATTTTAAGTTAAGAGTGCTGTCTCTTTCCATCCTTGATTTACCTTCATGTCATGTAGCATTGGAGTGCCTGTAGGTATTTTTGGTATCTAGCAAGGGGAAAGATGAATTGGGGTTACATTTAGTTTGGGTAGCATATGTTTATGTGGTTCATTGTCACTTCAGAGTGTAGTTGTTCTGGTGTAAGAATGACATTTGGAATACAGTTGACCCTTGAACAAAGCAGGTTTGAACTGTGTGGGTTTACTTACATGTGGATTTTTTTCCAATAGTAAATGACTATAGTATTACACTGTCTGAGGTTTGGTTGAATCTGTGGATGTGGAACCTTGGATATGGAGGAGCTGCCTATATGGAGGGCTGACTGTAAATTATATACAGATTTTTGACAGCTCTGAAGGTTAGCACTCTTAGCTCCTAGGTTGTTCAAAGGTCAAGTGTACTCATTGCTTACTGTGCTGTCTCAGTGTTAAGAAAAAAGATGCAAGGCCAGAGATTATAGATGTTACGGACATGTTCTACAAAACCTGACACTAGAAGTATGTGAGTAGGATAAGAGACACACAATTCGAAATATACAGAGACAGAAGCTAGTCTGGGGAAAACTCTTTTGAATCTGATAGTTTATAAAGGAAAGCAACAAATGTAAGTTTCCCTAAAGTTGACAACAATACTAAAATTTTATATGACATTCCCTAAAGTTGACAACAATACTAAAATTTTATATAACAGTTTGTGAACCTAAAAGAATATTTTCTAAAATGTAATGATTTAGTCTTCAGATAGTTTTTCAAAATATATGTCTTTATAGAAAATCTTACATATTTCTATCTCCTTATAAAAAATGTTACATATCATTGTCACATGAAGATGTGATCATGAAAGATATTCAATTAAAATGTAGAAAAACTATTCTAGAAGTGTGTCAGGAGTTTATTATTGATAGAATTGTTTTATTTTTCTAGATTTTAGTGATGCACATGTAGTGATGTTTCCCCCTCATTCTGGATAAATATTCACTGTTACACCTAAGTTTGTGTTTGTAATTTTGCTTTTTTTTCTTAAAGAGGTTCCCCTAAATTGTTTAAAGTTCAGGCCCAGCAAAACCTGGGAGGCACAGAATCATGCAAGTCAAGAGGATACAGTTTAAAGATGGAGGATGTGTTCTGTTTTAAATGATGCATTGCGGTCATATGGAAGGCACTTTGACTTGGTGATAAAGGTCATTATTGATGATCATATGAATTTGGGAGTAGGGAGTGGAGATTGTATACTTTTTGAAGACAGTGGCAGTGACGTAAATCAGTATTTTGGGAGGGGAAAGCAAGGTCCAGGCAAGTTTGTGTATGTGTGTGTATATGCTTCAAAGATAGATGCACATCTAAATATGTTAGAAAAAAACATTATATTAGTTTCAGGTGTACAAATAATGATTCGATATTTTGTATTTATTGCAAAATAATCACCATAATAAGTCTAGTTAACAGCCATCACCTTACATAGTTATCAAAAAATTTTTTTCTTGCGATGAGGACTTTTAGGATTTATTCTTCTCTTAGCAAATTTCAAAGGTGCAGTGCAGTATTATTAACTATAGTCATTATGTTGTACATTTCATTCCTATGACTTATTTATTTTATAACTGGAACTTTGTACTTTTGACCTCCTTCACCCATTTTGCACACCCCCACCTCCACCTCTGGCAAATCACCAATCTGTTCTCTGTATCTATAGGTTGTTTGTTTTTGTTTTTTGTTTGTTTGGTTTATTAGATTCCACAAATAAGTGAAATCATACAGCATTTTTCTTTCTCTGTCTGACTTATTTCACTTAGCATAATGTCCTCAAGATCCATACATTTTGTCACAAATGGCAAGATTTCATTTTTTTTATGGCTGAATAATATTTGTGTGTGTGTGCACTCACACACACACATATACCACATTTTCATTCTATTCGTTCATCCATCGATGGACACTTAGGTTATTTCCGTATCTTGGCTATTTGTAAACGCTGTATTTCAGCAGTTGTTTAGTCATCACTGTTTTAGCTCTGTGTTAATGCTGAGCATTGTGATTGGTTTTTATACTGCTGGCCCCAAGCAGCTCTTCCTAAAACCATAACATACCCTATGCTTTGTTGGCTCCAAAATAATACAGTTTTAAAAGATTTACATTTGGGTAGTTATATCTTTTGTGACATAAATGGAAGATAATTACCTGTATTAGTTTAACATGTTAAACTCAGTCTTCCCAGATTCTTCTTTGACTATATGAAGTGGTTACCCAAAATTAGAGATACATATATCAACTCTTTTGCTGGTAAGGTTATATAAACTGATTATTGTCAAAGACTTGGAATACAGTTATTTTCTTTTAGCTTTATAGATATTATGGAAAAGGGTACAAATTGAGTATCAGGAAATTTATTATTACTTTTTCAGTTCCACCCACCGATATTTATTAGGTGTCTACTACATGCTAGACATAGGTCTAGGTGCTGGGGGAGAGCAATGAACTACATGGACAAGGTCTTTGCCTTCATGGAGCTTGCATTCTAGTGGAGGAGATAGAAAATAAGCAAATAAGCACATAAACATGTAACATATTATCAGCAATGTGTGTTGTGAAGAAAAATAAAGGAGAGTAAGATGACCGTGTGGTGGAGGATGATATTTAGATAATGTGATAGGAAAGCCAGGTAGGATATTTACAAATCACTTTTTGTCAGTATATTCAGAAAACTATTTTATGCAAACCAAAATGTGTTTATGAAGATCAAACCATTTAAAATTTAATAGGAGCAACACCTATTTACCATGATTTTCTAATCTCTAAAATTAGTACCTGCCTCATAGGTTTGTTGAAGAGTTTAAATAAGATTATGCATGTGTGTATGCACAATGTGCAAGGATAGCCTTGGCACCATCCTTGAGTTATTATCAACTCAATAAATATTGTCTCCTTTTTAGCATTTTATTTCCTATTATTTATTTTATGTGCATTTATGTGAACCAAATAATGAGTTGACCAAGGCCTCTGTTAAGTACTTTCTTTTCCTGCATATACCTCAAATTCCAGATCGAAGCTTTTTTTTTTTTTTTTTTTAGAGAATACAATTCTTTTTTAAATTGAGGGCACAACATACATACTACCAGGTACACCAATCTTAAAATATACTGCTCAATGAATATTTTCATAGGTATATACATATGTGATTACCACCCAGATCCAAATATACAACATTCCCAGCACACCAAAAGAATTCTTTGTTTGCGCTTAGAGACATTACTCCCTCCATATGTTAACCACTACCCTAACTCCTATCTCCATCAATTTTTTTGGCCTGTTTTTGAATTTCATATAAATCAAGTTACATGGTATGTTATCTTTCATATCTGGCTTAATTTGCTGAAAATAATGCCTACAAGAGTCATACATGTTGTTAAATGTACCACTAGTTTATTCTTTTATAATTCTGTGTAGTACCAACTTATTATTTATTCATTCTCCAGTTTATGGATTTTGGAGTTATTGCCATTTGGGGGGAGCATTTGTAAATAAAGCTGTTGTGAACATTCTTATACATATTTTGGTACACATGTATTAATTTTTGTTGACTATTTACAGGAGTGGGTTTACTGAATTGTGAGGTAGGTATATGTTTGACTCTCAGTAGGAACTGCCAAGCAATTTTCCCAAGTTGTACCGATTTACATACCCAGTAGTAGTTGATGAGAGCTCCGGTTGCTCCACAGTCTAATCAACACTTCAGATGAGTGTTTAGCCATTCTGTGTGTTGTGTAGTGGGATGTCATTGTCACTTTAATTTCCATTTCTTTGATGCTAATGATGTTTGAGTACTTTTCTATATGTTGATGGGTCATTTGGATATTCTTTTTTGTGAAATTCCTGTTTAGATCTTTTGCCCAGTTAAAAAACTGGGTTACCTTTTTTATTATGGATTTATAGTAGTCTTTTACATTCTTTATGAATTCTAGATACAAAACCTATGCTGGATTTAGGTACTGGGGATATCTTCTACTAGTCTGTGGCTTATCTATTTGCTCTCTTAATGATATCTTTTGGTGAACAGAAGTTCTTGATTTTAATGAAGTTCAACTTATTTTTTTTTCTATTAATAGGTTAGTAACTGTACTTTTTAGTTAGCAGTTTAGTGGCCTTTTGAATATTTTAAAAAATGTTTGCTTACGTGAAGATCATGATGATATTTTCTTATATTTTCTTCTAGAAGCTTTATAGTTTTACCTTTTATTTTTAGGTTTGTGATCTATCTTGAATTAATTTTTGTTAATGGTGTGAAATTGAGGTCAAGATTCATTGTTTTTTCATACTAGTTTCCAAAACTCTAGCATCATTGATTGAAAAGGCTGTCTTTTCCCCATACAGATTTTCAGTGACATCTTTTTCATAAAGCAAGTGACTGTATATGTCTGGATCTGTTTTTGGACTCTGCTTCCTTAGTATATTTGTCCATCCTTTGATCATTTTTACACTATCACTTTATAATAAATGTTGAAATTTGGTTGTGTAAGTCCTTTAGCTTGTTCTTCTTAAAGATCGAACTTGGCTATTCTAGGGTCTTTGCAGTTCCATATAAATTTTTGAATTGGTTTGTCAGTTTCCACAAAACATCTTGCTGGGATTTTGATTAGGATTGCATTGGAGCTGTAGATTAATTGGGGGGAATAGGTTGTCATAATAATATTGAATCTTCCAAACCATGAACTGTGTGTATGTCATCATTTATTTACATCTTTAAAATTTTTTCTCATCATTTTTTAGTTTTCAGTGTAGCTATCTTACCCGTTTTATGTAAGATTTATTCATTGTTTGATTTTTTTGTTATTATATAATAAATGCTGTTTCATAAATTTCATTTTCCATTTAATTGTTATTACTATATAGAAATACAACAGAAAAGTCCTGAACTTGTATCAGAAAACCTTACTAGATTACTTATTCATTATAGTCACTTATTTGTAGATTCCTTTGCATTTTCTACATATATAATCATGTTATCTGTGAGCAAAGACAATTTTACTTTTTCTGATCTTTATACTTTCCTGCCTTTTTATTGCCTTATTTTAATGACTAGAACCTCCAATATAAAGTTGAATAGAAGTGACCAGTCTTGTTTTCTCCCCAAGTTCTGGGGAATATATTCAGTATATTAACATTAAAATTGATGTTAGCTGTAGTTGTGGGATGTGTGTGTATTTTTTTTGTTAAGGATACCTTTTATCAGATTAAAGACTTTTCCTTCTATTTTTATTGCTAAGAGGTTTTTAAAATTATGAATGAGTGTTAAATTTTATCAGATACTTTTTCTGCATCTATTGAGATAATTCTAGGATTTCTCTTATTTTCTTAATGTGGTGAGTTACTTTGGTTTATTTCCAAATATTGAACCAACAACATTGTTTTCTTGGAGTAAATCCCACTTAGTCATGTGTATTATCCTTTTTATATGTTGCTGGATTTGCCTTGCTAAATTATTATTTTTAGAATTTTCATTAATGTTCATGAGAAATACTGGTCTCTATAATTTTCTTTTCTCATAATGTCTATTCAGATGTTGGTTTTAGGGTTATGCTGGCTTCATACAATGACTTCGTATTTTCTTTTTCACTATTTGCTGAAAAAAGTTGGGTAAGATTGGTTTCTGCTACTTTTAATCTATGGGATCATCTCTTTTTTTCTCTTATAAAACTTGTGAAGTAGTCATAAAAATATAGGGTATGGTTGTCTTCTTCTAAGTTGAGGAACCCGAAGCTCAGAGAAGTTAAGCAGGGTTAGGCAGCTGGTAGTTACTCATTTGGTATTAAAAACCAGTCTGTCTTACTTCAAAACCCCTGATGCATAACGTACATGGAGGAAAATGACTGACCAACTGGTCATATGGAGGTCTTAAGAAATACTAGAAGTTATTCCTTTGAAAGCTGAGAGAACTTTTGAAAACTTACTTTCTGCTAGTCTAAGAATCATACTCCTGATGACTGCTTCTTAGTTGTTTGTGAGAGTTGTGGCTTAAAGCAGCTAAGCTTTATAATTCTCAGCTGGCTCTGTCCAACGAAAATCCTGTCCATTCCAAAACTGAACAAATCAGTTTTATTTCTCTGTGGTAACAAATGGTTACTTGGAATTTACTGGAATTCCTCTTTTTCCAAATCCACATAATCCTGGCAAAAATTCTTTGGCTTTGTAGAAGTTAAGATATTTCTTAGCATATGATAGGTTCAGAGAGTCAGCTCATCCTATACTGACAGGACCAAGGATAGGGGAAAAAACTTCATACAAGGGAAATATAGGTGATTTTTAAGACTTATCTAGTACTTTATTTCCCTACTAGTTCAAGCATTCTCATCAGAGAGCCTTTCTTATAAAAAGAAAGTTAACTTTTATTTCACGTAGAAGAGTCTTTTCTTTCTAAGGGATACAAAATATGTGAAAAGGGGTACTTGTTTGTTGATCATTAAAAACTCTAGGTTTTCAAACAATTATTTACTAATGATTTCTCATCCTATAGCTATTTACATTTTATTTTTAGAATTGTATTGGAAATGTTTGATTCTTTTATGATTTTTCAGCAAGTTATAATATTGTTTAGTCACTAAAACTTATACTGTGCCAATGACATTTTATTCCCTTCGTATGAAAGCCTCAATAAATAAGTTTTTATCGTTTCCAGCTAATTTAATTAGAAAGTCTGGCTCCCTTTGGAACAGATTCTCATTTTTAAAGCATAAAGCATTATTTAGTGAAGGCTACAAAAGAATAATATTAGAGATGGTAATTCTTTTTAGGAGGAAAATGTTCTGTGTTAGTAAAATCTCAGGATTTTAGAGCTGAAAACTTTTCTAAGAGATCATTTAATCTTATGACTTGTGATATTGATATCTTAATGGGATTATTTTGCTGACAAATACAGTGTATATTGTTTTCTAAATTCCTTTGTTAATTATGGGTGCCTCCAACAATGGAGACACAAATTTAATTTTAAGAAATAGATATTATTGAGAAAAACAATTTATTCAGTCTTTCATGCAATAAAATTTGATGGAGGGCATTAGTATTATGCCAGGTGCTCCTAGGTACACAAATGAAAGCAATACAACCGTTGCTCTCAGTAGTCACAATCATTGGGAAAAAAAAAAGGATTAGGTATTATTTTTAGCCTTGGTCACCTTAAAAATTGGAGTTAAAGTATTGGCCCGCTGGTCTTTTCCTTTCTCTTTAGTTCTGCTGCTAATAGTAGATCTTATTCTCTTGCCATTCTGTAGGTCTAACTGGTTAATATGTGGACTCAAATATTTAGTGAGATTAATTATTAGTATGAAGGATTTCATTTTGGTTTTTATATAAAGCTAGACATGAATAGACTTGATAGTTAATTATTTGTGCTGAATAATAAAAGTTTAAGTTTGGAGTTTCTATATATTAATGAAATTGGAAACACTTGCTCTAGAAGTTGTATTAAAATTTTGAGATAGAAAAAGAGGAAGTTGATTGATTTTATTATAATTTTGTGAAACAGGAAAAAAATTTTAAATTATCAAGGTAAGCTGTCAAAAATAAGTATTTAGAAAGGAATGTTTTAATGTTGAATCACTCATGAACTGACAACTGTAATCTTTTGCCTAAGATTAATATCATAGTACAATACTTTAAAAACTTTCATAGCAAAGGCTTTTTCCCATTTTTAGGAAAAATTTTGGGGGTATTATTTCTTAAAATATTTGTTTATAGAAAGAAAAATTACTAATATTCTACCTGAAGTTTTCCTTCCAAATGAAATTTTCTTTTTTAACCTCTCTGTATTCTCACTTGTAAGGTTCAAGTGATATTGTTGCTGGCAAGATCTCCTGACTAGTGAATTTATTCTCCTATCATAAATGTTCTGATGTCATTATTTCCTCCTCTGTCTTTTATCACGGCTCGGTTGTTTTATGGGAACCTGACACAGTGAAAGGCAAAAGGTTAGCTGGAAGAGAAAAAAGATGAAACTGAAACTAAAAGTGATTAAATATATACTAAGTTATCAGTTACTACTTGCATATTATCCATGGTAAATTTTGTATATGTACTGGCTTTTCCTTGTGTTTTTAGGAGACCTGCTTGGAGTATCTCCTTTGGTCATTTACTTAACAAATCTAAGTGTCAATTACGTGCATAACATTTCTGTGAACCTCTAGCTCATTGATTTGTGCTCAAGTGATAGTATCGAATTTTAATATTAACTTTGTAAAACATATAGAGCTTAACCTTCCCCACATACAGGGCTTAATCTTCCCAACAAATTATATTTGTGGATTTTAATGGCAAAAAGAAATGGATTTATTCATATTCGAACTGTCTTCCATCGGCACGAATGAATAGGTTTAACTATATTTCCTGTTAGCATTTTCATAAGTTTTATTGAATGAGGTGTCTAAAATGAGTAGTAGATATTATCTGTGTTGCAATTATCTTTGGATTCCAATTACTTACATCATCTCTTTAGAGCCAGTAATCAAAAATAGTTTCAAAAGTTTGAACAATTTTAGCATAAAATTTCTGTTCTGCTTTTGTAGTACATTTTTATTTCCTTGAAAGTAATAGATACACATAGTTAAAAAATCAAATAGCGAAGGGGAAGCTAAGACGAAGCGAGAGAGTAGCACAGACATATATATACTACCAATTGTAAAATAGATAGTCAGTGGAAAGTTGTTGTATAACAAAGGGAGTCCAACTCGAGGATGGAAGATGCCTTAGAGGACTGGGGTGGGGAGGTTGGGGGGGACTCGATTGGGGGGGGAGTCAAGGAAGGGAGGGAATACAGAGATATGTGTATAAAAACAGATGATTGAACTTGGTGTACCCCCAAAAAAATAATAAATAAATTTAAAAAAAAATCAAATAGCACTTAAAGCTTAAAATGAAAAATTGCAGTCCACTTTCTAGTTCTTCCCCACTCTCCAGTCCTGCTCCTTGGACATAATCACTCCGAATTCTTTTCACTGTTTCTTGTGGTATTTATCTATATAATTTAAAATAATATGCCTCTTCTGGCAATTTCTTGGCTTAAGTAATTCTTGTATGTTATTGAGAATTTAGGTCTCTTAGAGTCCTTCCCTTTCACTCTTCTTCCACTCTCTTACTGTAGCTATGTCACAATTTTTAAATCTATTTTTGGTATTTACATTTTTTGATTATGAAAATATTGTTTACTGTTGAACTAGGTCTACTTAAAAAAAAAAAGCATCCAGTGTTACTATTAAAAAGACTGAAACTAATCTGATTTCTCTCTGGAAGTTTTTAGGATTTTCTTTATCCTGGTGTTCACAAATTTTGTGATGTTGTGCCTTGGTATATGTCTTTTTTCAATCTTGCTGATATTTGATGTTTTTTAAAAATTTTCAGAGATTTGTATCTTTTAGTTTGTGGAAATTTTCCTGTGATTTTAAATAATTTCTATTTTTTTTCTCTTTTTCTTTCTTTCTGGGCTTACTATTAATTGGCCATTGTAGCTCCTATTTTGACATTGTATCTCTTGGATTAATTGCCTAATTTTTTAAATCTATTTTTTTCCCCCAAAGTCCATCTCTTAGGATTTTTGTTTTATTTTTCTTGTTGTCCTTCATTTTGTCTTCTCATCCTTCTACTGACTTATAAAATTTTTGTTACTGTAGTTTTAATTTCTCCAAGAGCTTTCTTGTCCTCTGTTCCCATTTTAACATTGTTTCATGGATGCAATATCTCCTCTTATCGCTCTGAGATTATTAATAACATTTTATTAATGTTTTCTTCTGCTTTTTCGTGCCATTTCCTAATTTCTTGTGGCTCATTTTAGTCTTTGCCTTCCTATTGGAAGCTTTCATCAGATCTATAGTGTCTTAGTTCTCTCAAAAGCAGACTCTAAGATAGGGAGATGATTCCAGGAATTATGATCAGAGAGTGGGGAAGTGAGAAAGTACAAGAGGAAAATTAGAACAGAGTATATTGATTGAATGGATTACTGCTGTGGGCAGCTGGGATTCAGTATTACTGGAGACCCTCAGAGAGACTCTGCTGTCCAGTACTAACCACTAGCCACGTACTGTTATTTAAATTTAAATTACGTAAATTAAGTAAATTTAAAATTCAGTTTTTGGTTGCACTAGCCACATCTCAAGTGCTCAGTAGCCACTTGCAGCTAGTGGCTGCCATATAGGGCAGTGCAGATATCTGGTTTAGAGCATAATGCCACAGAATTGTCTCACTGAGGTGCTGGACAGCTGGGCACCTTATCTACCAACATCTGTCCCTTATTGGTTAAAGGTTGCTCCTGGCATTGTTAACTCCCTGTTACTTCTGGCCTGTGTCTGCTATCTCACCTCTATTTTCTACTAGGTACCTGCTACACCAAATGCAGAAATTTTCTAGATCTCTGATCTCTAGAATTTCTCCAGAGACCAAAATTCTGGTCTGCCAGTCTGAGGGGACGTAGTCGCTTGACTGAGCATGGTGGAGGTAGTGTTTTATCAGGATAAATATGTAGGTTTTCAATGCAACTCCCCAGATTTTAGTGGGAAATCTTAACCCCAACTTTCTATGGCAATTGGTATCTTCAAGTTCTAAGTCTTTGGAGGGTTCTGTGAGTAGATTGATTTCCTATTCTTTTTCCCTACTATAGGTATTTAGGTTTCAATCTTTTATGATCTGCAAATTACTACCCCTTTGGAGCTTAAGAAAAATTATGATATATAGTATTTCAAATGTATGGAAAAGTATAAAGAAAAATATACTTGCAATTCTTGTAATGCTGTGGTAAACCCAACTAGGCCTTGATGTGTTTTTTTTTTTTTTCTTTTCCTTCCTCCCTCCCTCCCTCCCTCCCTCCCTTCCTCCCTTCCTTCCTTCCTTTCTTTCTTTCTCTTTTTTTTTAATGGTCTTTTATTTGATTAAGTTTTAGGAGACCTGCGACCACTCATTGGTAATATTTTATTGAGAATTTCATGTCTATTTGCATAAGACATTTTGGCATTTAATGCTCTTTTCTTGAAACATCTGTTCTCATCTGGTTTTGATGTCAATGTAGTACTACACTCATGAAAAAGTAGCTGGGTGTTACCTCTTTTTCTGTTATCTGAAACAGTTTTTACAAAATTAAGATTAGCTGTTCCTTAAGTGCTTGTTTGAACTACTCCATTTGGGGCTAGTTGTATTTTTTGTGTGTGTCACACTCCTTCCTTTTGTTTTAATATTTTTCTTTCTAACATAGAACTATCTTTCAGTTAGGTTCAGCTAGTGTAAGCTCTCTTTCTGTGTCCAAAAGTTTCTTTGTTTAACTCTCACTCTTGAATGATAGTTTACCAAGATGTAGAATTCTAGATTGTCAGTTTTTTTTTTTCTCTCCTGGGTTTTTCTTCTTCAAATATCTTGAGAATTTTCCAAATTTCTGCTTTTTTAAAGTTTGGCATGATGACCTGGAGGCTTGATATTTAACTTGGGTCTTATCTAAATATTAGGTCAGTAGGTCTAACAAATGGAAATTAATTTTTAAAATGGATATCCCAGTTTCTAATTAGACACCAGTAATATTTATGACAAAAAGTTCTTTATAGTCTCAAATATCTTTAATTTTAGTGGAAATATTTTCTCTGAAAGATTAAACCAGAATTTCTGAATCATGACTCTGTGTTAGAATCTTCTGATTTGATTGGTTTGGGATGGGGTTCTAGGCTTGGGTTATCTTTTGATGTGTCCAGATAATTCTAATCTATAGATAGAGATTAAGAAACACTAAGTTACAAATTGATCTGTA
Source organism: Hippopotamus amphibius kiboko (assembly GCF_030028045.1). Lineage (NCBI taxonomy): Eukaryota > Metazoa > Chordata > Mammalia > Artiodactyla > Hippopotamidae > Hippopotamus > Hippopotamus amphibius. Next base: position 29,917,335 of record NC_080194.1, on the reverse strand, counting down.
CATTCAGTGAAATTTTAATACAAATTTCAGCAGCCTTTTTCTTTTTTTTAAAGTTATTGACAATCTAATTCAAAAATTTATAGGACTTCCCCGGCTGTCCAGTGGTTAAGACTCCACACTTCCACTGCAGGGAGCATTGGTTTGATCCCTGGTAGGGGAACTAAGATTTCTCATGCTGTGTGGTGGCCCCCCCCCCAATTTTTTTTTTTTTTACTTGGAAAGAGAAATTAATAGATCAGTTTAAAAGAGAACATAGGGGGCTTCCCAGGTGGCACAGTGGTTGAGAACCTGCCTGCCAATGCAGGGGACACAGGTTTGATCCCTGCTCCAGGAAGATTCCACATGCCGCGGAGCAACTAAGCCCGTGTGCCACAACTCTTGAGCCTGTGCTTTAGAGTCCGTGAGCCACAACTATTGAGCCCATGTGCTGCAACTACTGAAGCCCACGCTCCTAGAGCCTGTGCTCCACAACAAGAGAAGCCACGGCGATGAGGAGCCTGTGCACCACAACGAAGAGTAGCTCCCACTCACTGCAACTAAAAGGAAAGCCTGTGCACAGGAAAAAAGACCCAACACAGCCAATTAAATTAAAAAAAAAAAAAAAAAAAGAACATAGGGCTTCCCTGGTGTGCAGTGGTTAAGAATCCTCCTGCCAATGCAGGGGACACAGGTTCAATCACTGGGCAAAAGGATCCCATATGTCATGGAGCAACTAAGCTCGTGCCACCACAACCACTGAGCCTGAGCTCTAGAGCCTGCAAGCCACAGCTACTGAGCCTACTTGTCGCAACTACTGAAGCCCATGCACCTAGAGCCCGTGCTCCTCAACAAGAGAAGCCACTGCACTGAGAAACCCTTGCACTGCAACGAAGAGTAGCTCCCACTCACCACAACCAGAGAAAGCACGCGAGCATCACTGAAGACCCAATGCAGCCAAAAATAAATAAATAATAAAAAATAAATCTTGCTTTTCAACAAATGTCCTTGAACAACTGGCTAATTTGTAGGGGGAAGAAATGAACACTGACTCTTACCTCATAGCATATACAACAAAAGGGTTATAGACCAAAATTTAAAAAGAAAAAAACTATAAAACTTCTAGAAGAAAATGCTGAACATAAAAAAACACCATAAAAGAGAAAAAAATTAACTGGACTTCATTACACTTAAAAACTTTTCTTTGAAAGCTATCAGTAAGAAAATGAAAAGATAAGCCCTAGCATGGGAAAACTATTTATAATAAATATATCTGACAAATGACTTTTATCCTGAATATTTAAAGATCTCTTACAACTCAATAAAAAGAAAACAAATGATCAAATTAAAATTAGGCAAAAAATGTGAACGCTGCTGCTAGGAATGTAAAATTGTGCATTCCCTTGGAAAATATCTTGGCAATTTAGCATATGATCTTGTAGTTCTCTCCTAGGTATTTAATGAAGAGAAGTAAAAACATATATCCACAGAAAAATTTGTTTATGTATGTTTGTAGCACTTTTGTTTGTAAAAGCCCTAAATTGGAAACAACCCAAATGTTCATCACAGGTGAATGGGTAAACAAATTGTGGTATATCCCTACAGTGGAATACTACTCATTAGTAAAAGGGAATGAACTATGACTGCATACAACATGTGTGAATCTCAAAACTTTAGCAAAACCTTATGCTAAATGGAGGAAGTCATATACAAAGGAGTAAGTACTGTATAATTAGTTGATATAAAATTCTAGAAAATGAAAAATAATTTATAGTGTCACAAAGCAGATCAGTGATCTGCTGCCTAGGGCCAGTGGTAGGGGAAATTGAATGCAGAGGAGTTTGAGGGAACTTTTGTTGATGACGGAAATATTTATATCTTAATTGTGGTAATTACACAGTTGTATGATATTTGTCAAAAATCATCAAACTGGGGCTTCCCAGGTGGCGAAGTGGTTAAGAATCCACCTACCAATGCAGGGGATACAGGTTCAATCCCTGGGCCTGGAATATCCCGCATGCCATGGAGCAAACTAAGCCTGTGGCCCACAACTACTGAGCCTACACACTAGAGCTCGCAAGCCACAAATATTGAGCCCATGTACCACAACTACTGAAGCCTGCGTGCATAGAGCCCATGCTCCGCAACAAGAGAGGCTACCTCAGTGAGAAGCCCATGCACCGCAACGAAGAGTAGCCCACACTCGCTGCAACTTAGAGAAAGCCTGTGCAGCAACGAAGACCCAAGGCAGCAAATAAATAAATAAAAAATTTTTAAAAATCATCAAACTGAACATTTTAAATAGCTGTAAGTAAATTTTACTTCAGTAAATTTGATTTTAAGAAAAGTAACACTGGATTGGACAATCTCACATTCTTGTTCAGTTACCATAGTATATAATTATGTGTCCTTTTCGTAAGTTTTTATTTATTACTTACTATTATGGGTATACACTGACAGCTTAGTTTGTATTATAATAAAATAAAATTCTAGAATCAAAATTACATTTCAGGAAGGATTATAACTCCTCTTTTTAACTTTGTGTGTGTGTGTGTGCAGGGTCTTTACTATAGGGTATCCTCTTCCAAAACAAAACAAAACAAAAATAAACAAACTGAGAACTGTAGCTTTATTTTATATAGTGCAGAATAAACAGGCAAAGACAATTTGGGGGATGAAATTGTGGCTTCTAGTTTTTATTTTGTGACTTCAAATCCATATTAGTGATTAAATTACAGTATTTATGGTTGAGTGTGGAGTATTTACTGTGGAGAAAGTTGATGTATGGTATGGCCTTGGTTCATTTACAAATAACATATCTTAGCCTTTAATTAAATGTTCAGATCTTTCATGTGAGCCTATTAAAGCAAAAAAAAGAAAAAAAGGTTTAACAGTTTTGTATATGTTGAATCCACTGCTGCACAAAATAGGATGCAATGACCATGTTTTTAGACTGTTGGAGTGATTGTAAACAGATAAAGAAGTGCTGAATCAGGCACTCCAGGACTTTGACAGTTGCCCTGGAAACAGCATGCATTATACTTGCATGCAATAATATCCCTCACCTCCTTCCCTCCTTCCCTGTTTTCTCTCTCCTCTCTCACTCCCTCCCTCCTCTTCCTTTCCTTCTTTTTGATGATGGTAGTGCGAGTTGAATTTGTATACTGATCTAGGCTCACACTGAATGTAAATAATATTTTTTAATTGAGTTCAATGAAGGAAAATTAAACTATAGTTTTAGTTAGACTATATTATACAGTACCTGAAACTAAAAGGCTAGATAAACTGACTTATCTTTTAAAGTGTTACATTTTCTTAGCATCTGTTACTCAGTTAAGAAGGTAGTTTGAATTTTGTAATTTACTAAGTGGCCTGGGATAAATTAAGCCCTCTGTTTCTCAAGTTTCTCATTTGTAAATGGCAGTGCTAATAGTACCACAACTCTTAGTGGTGATGTAAGGATTAGATGAGCTAATGTTTTTGAGGTACTGGCACATAGTAACTATTCAACAAACGTTTGCATATCATCATCATGATCATATTCAAAGTAAAACTGTACCTTACTATGGCTATTTTAATATACATGTTACTAAGCAATATAATGTATTTAAAAGAAAAATGCTGGTAATGACATTCTCAAAGAAACAAAAAGATGTATATTATAAATTTTAGATCACATATGTGCTTGGATTTTAAAATTGTATTTGTTGCCAATGTATTAGGTTTTGTAATGATCATTTAGATAGGAAAAATATTCATTCATTTTTAGAGTTTTTGGCCACTTTCATAGGTTCTAAAATAGCTGTAAAGACATAATAACAGTTTTCATACACACACATTTTAGCATTTTGGTGCATGCTATATTAGATTATATCTTCAGCACCTGACAGCATGTAGTGACAAGATTGAATTCTTCCTTATTCAGTCATCTAGCAAATACATATTGCACACCCTCTATGTACCAGATACTGGGGATATCACAGTGAACAAGACAGTCAAGATTCTTGCTGTCATGAAACTTAGAAATCAATGTTGGGGAAGGTACTGTGGAAGAGTGATTGGACAAAACAACACTTGAAAGAACAAGACAGCTTCAGATGGTGTGATAATTCCTGAGAAGAAAGTAAAACAGGCTGGTGGGATAGAGTGTGCCTGGAAGGGCTGAATTTGATTGCATGGTTATAGAAATCCTTTGTAAGAAGACAGTATTTGAGCTGAGACTTGAATGATGAGGAGATGGTCTCATGAAGACCTGGGGATGGATTTTCTGATTAGTAGGAATAGGAGTGCAGCTGCTTCTTAGGCTTGATAAGCTTGGAGTATTTGAATACTTTAAAAGTTGAGTATTGATGAAGGGTGATGATTGAGTGGAAGAGTGATAAAGAAGATGGTCTGTAAAGATAGGCAGGGATCTATGTTTCACATACAGCCCTGGGAATCGTCTCTTACTGACTCTGTGAACCTTGATGCTGCTAGCAAAGAGAAGTATGGAAAACATGTAGTTGGTATTAACAGTGTGGCTTTTAGGAAACCAAAAAATTATCCACTGAGGTTTTTTATTGGGAATTTGGAAGTATAACAAAAGAAATAATCATTAATTTTGTAAGCTCTAGAGATAAACCAGGCCTGACTGATTCCTGGCTTCTTTTCAGTGAACTATCAAGGTATAAAAATTTGTTTTGAAAGCAGTGGAGGAGAAAACTTATACATAACACCCTTTCCTCCTATTATATATGTATTTATTATATAACAATAAATATATTCATATATATGGATATGTGTATACAAAGATTGATAGATATAGACACATATGAATATTAATAGCTTTGGTTCATGTTTTGTGAATGCTATTACAAGATATGAACCTGTGATATTTATATAGAATTACCAACTACACAGTTTGCTAGTAATTTTCTATTTTGGATTAACGCATTTTGAGGAATTGCATTGTTTCAGTCACTGGAATAGTGACTAAATAGTTACTGAAATAGTGAATTAGTCACTCTTTCCTTCACTCAATTTGATAATTTACTTGAATATCATGGATTTTATGAAGGGAAGACTGATTTAAGTTTTTCCTTATAAATTTAGCTTCTGTCATGTTGGTAGGTGATTTTTCTCTTTCTGTTTCAGGGCCACAGGCCACAAGTATCCTTTGCTCTCGTCAACCATCTGGAAATTTTGTGCCACTGATAATTATTGAAAAAATAATAATGAGAAACATTAGCTAAGTGCCTACTATGTATGTGTCCACAGCATTTGCTAATTTCTCCTTCTGGATTGGAGACTAGAATTAAAATATGAAAAAATACAGTTTTATGGTCTTCCTAGCAGGTGATAATTCTTTTTATTTCACTTTCAGTTGTGATCGTTAGTTCACCTCTGGTGTTTAGAAAATTGTCACAAATTAAAAAAAAATTATAAACAATTCATACTTGTGGCTAGCAATTTAAATAGTAGAATAAGATGTAAATGGAAAATAAAAGTTCCTGACCCCTGCAGTCTTATTCCCCAGAAATAAACATTGCTAGCAGGTTCTTGTGTTTTCTTCTAGAATTTTAGATGTTTATGCAAGCAAATATAAGAGTATATTTGTGGGTATAAATTTACATATATAGTATATCTTCCCTTCCTTTCTCTTTTTACATATATAGGATCAACGATACTGTTCTGCAACATTTTTGTCACTTAATACATATTATAGGTATCTTTCATAGACCCATCTTGTTCTTTATAACAGCTGCATGGTAGTCCATTGTTTCAATACAGTGTAATTTATTGACCTGGTTTCTTTTGATAAGTGCTTCCAGTTTCCTTGTAATTTGTATACTTGCATCTTGTTTAAGTTTTTTTTTTTAGTTTGTGACTTTTTTTGACTTTTCTAAGTTCTATTTTCTTTCTTTTTTTTTTAACAGACAATAAACAGCATATATTTAGAGTGTACAATTTGGTATCCCAATCTCCCAATTCATTCTCCCCAACCGTCCCCGCTTTCCCCACTTGGTGTCCATGTTTTTTCTCTACATCTGTGTCTCTATTTCTGCCTTGCATTTCCTCTTTCATAGTTGTTAGCATTTGCCTTAGGTATTGAGGTGCTCCTATACTGGGTGCATAGATATTTATAATTGTTATCTCCTCCTCTTGGATGGATCCCTTGATCTTTATGTAATGTCCTTTCTTGTCTCTTGTAACATTTTTTATTTTAAAGTCTATTTTATCTGATATGAGTACCACTACTCCAGTTTTCTTTTGATTTCCATTTGCATGGAGTATCTTTTTCCATCCCCTCACTTTCAGTCTGTATGTGTCCTTAGGTCTGAAGTGGGTTCCTTGTAGACAGCATATATATGGGTCTTGTTTTTGTATCCATTCAGCCAGTCTGTGTCTTTTGGTTGGTGCATTTATTCCATTTACATTCAAGGTAATTATCGATATGTACGTTCCTATTACCATTTTCTTAAGTGTTTTGTTGTTGTTTTTGTAGGTCCTTTTCTTCTCTTATGTTTCCCACTTAGAGAAGTTGCTTTAGCATTTGTTGTAGGGCTGGTTTGGTGGTGCTGAATTCTCTTAGTTGTTGCTTGTCTGTAAAGCTTTTGATTTCTCCATCGACTCTGAGATCCTTGCTGGGTAGAGTATTCTTGGTTGTAGGTTCTTTCCTTTCATCACTTTAAATATATAGTGCCACTCCCTTCTGGCTTGCAGAGTTTCTGCTAAGAAATCAGCTGTTAACCTTATGGGAGTTCCCTTGTATGTTATTTGTCACTTTTCCCTTGCTGCTTTTAATAACTTTTCTCTGTCTTTAATTTTTGTCAGTTTGACTGCTATATGCCTTGGCGTGTTTCTCCTTGGGTTTATCCTGCCTGGGACTCTCTGCACTTCCTGGACTTAGGTGGCTATTTCCTTTCCTATGTTAGGGAAGTTTTCAACTATAATCTCTTCCAATATTTTCTTGGGTCCTTTCTCTCTCTCTTCTTCTTCTGGGACCCCTATAATGTGAATGTTGGTGTGTTTTACATTGTCCCAGAGGTATCTTAGGCTGTCTTCAGTTCTTTTCATTCTTTTTTCTTTACTCTTTTCTGCATCAGTGATTATCACCATTCTGTCTTCCAGGTCACTTATTCGCCCTTCTGCCTCAGTTAATCTGCTATTGGTTCCTTCTAGTGTATTTTTCATTTCAGTTATTGTGTTGCATATCTCTGTTTGCTCTTTAATTCTTCTAGGTCTTTTCAATCTTTGCATCCAGTCTTTTTTCAAAGTCCTGGATCATCTTCACCATCATTATTCTGAATTCTTTTTCTGGAAGGGTGCCTATCTCCTCTTCATTTAGTTGTTTTTCTGGGGTTTTATCCTGTCCCTTCATCTGGTACAAAGACCTCTGCTTTTTCATTTTCTCTATCTTTCTGTGGCTGTGGTTTTCAGTTCCACAGAACAAAATACTGCTGATACTGCTTGGTACTGCTGCATCTTGTATAAGTTTATCCATAGGCATATGCCTTTAAAAGTTTTAGAGCAGTTGCCAAATTGTCTTTCAAAATAGTAGCAACAGCTTATATGCCCTACAGCTGTATTCCAATACTTTCCGCTTCATATTCTAGCTAATGCACAAAAACAAAAAGTTGATAGTAGATAGGTAAATTTTAGTGATAAACAGAAAATATTTTTGGTTATGATAAAAGTACCAATTCTTTTTTTTTTTTTAGGATCTTGTGACATCTTTATAAATATTTACCTGGCAAAAGTTGAATTTTATATTTAATCTCAAAGATGGTAGTACAGTGCTCAGCATGGTTTTTAGAAAACTTATACAGGATATGAATGAGCTAAAGTGATTATAATTAATGATATTTATTTGAATATTTAGTTATATGCAAGCTAAAGTTCATGTGATTCAGATAAGTACATTTTTAGACTTCTCAGTATAGAGTTTATCTGTCATTAGATATAGTTAATGTAGTTTAAATTTTGCAGATTAAATCAAGCAAGGATCATCAGTGGATGCTAAATCCATGGGGAACTTTTAACAAGTAAAAGGATATTTCAGTGATTTTAAAGTATATCCTTGCACATTGCTTATTAGTTGCAAGGGTAAAAATAGTAACTATACAGAGGATAAATCAGACAATACCTTGATCAATGATCAAAATAAATAGCAGTAAGGGGTAGATGGATGTGTTTCCAGATGTGATTTTCTAAGCAGTATTAGTATTTCAACTAAGAATTAATAACCTAAATCTAATTATGAGAAAAGATCAGACAAACCCAAAAATGAGGGGCATACTATTAAAAACAAAGGAATGTATTCTTAAAAATGTCAATGTCATAAAAGACAAAGACAGGTTTTAGATAGTTTTCAGATTAAAGGAGAGTAAAGAGCTGTAACTAAATGTAATACTCAATTGTAGATTGGATCCTATAAATAACTACAGGACATTATGGGGTTGATTGGCAAAATTGGAACAGGACAGTAGATTTGATATGAGTACTTAGCAGTGTTGATTTTTCTGAAGTTAACTGTAGTATGGTTATGTAAAAGAATATCCCTATTCTTAAAACTTTACACTGAAGAATTTAGGGATAGTGGGAATGATATAAGCAATTATCTCTCAAAAATTTCAAGAGGGAAAAATAGGTTATGCATGCAAGAGTGCGTATATGATAAAGCAAATAGGACAAAATATTAACAATAGATTAGTCCAGGTAAAGGACAAACAGGGCTTTTATGCACTAATCTTGTTTTTGTAGCTCTTCTCTAAGTTTGCAGTTATGCTCAAATAAGATATTAAAAAAATGGATTAAAGATTTTTTTAATAAAAATGACTTTTAAGAGCTATTTATAAAACCAAAGATTTTTTTTTAAGCTCTCTATTGGAATATAATTGCTTTACACTGTTGTGCCAGTTTTTTCTGTACACCAAAGTGAATCAGCCGTATCTATACATATATCCCCATATGCCCTCCTTCCCGGGACCCCTCCCACGCTCCCTATCCCAGCCCTCTAAGTCATCACCCATCCTTGAGTTGATCTCCCTATGTTATGCAGCAACTTCCCACTAGCTATCTCTTTTACAGTTGGTAGTGTATATATGTCAATGCTACTCTCTCACTTTGTCCCAGCTTCCTCTTCGCACCCCCCCACCCTGTGTCCTCAACTTCGTTCTCTATATCTGCATCTTTATTCTTGCCCTGTTGCTGGGTTCATCAGTACCATTGTTTTAGATTCCATATATATGAGTTAGCATAGAGTATTTGTTTTTCTCTTTCTGGCTTATTTCGCTCTGTATGACAGTCTCTAGGTCCATCTACCTCACTACAAATAACTCAATTTCATTCCTTTTTATGGCCTAGTAATATTCCATTGTATATATGTGCCACATCTTCTTTATCCTTTCATCTGTTGATGGGCATTTAGGTTGCTTCCATGTCCTGGCTATTGTAAATAGTGCTGCAATGAACATTGTGGTACATGTTTCTTTTTGGGTTATGAAAACCAAAGATTTTTGATCAATGGTATTTTATTATGTATTAAGTAGGGAGAAATAATCCCAAAATCTAGCTATACCTCATTGTCAGAAATTCTAGTTCTTTGTTGAAGAATTTCTCATACAGAACAGTGTGGCTGCTATGATTAACAGGTTTTAAATATTGGGTTGTAAACTAAATGTTTTTAGAATCTTGAATTGGGAAAGATTAGTGTGGGCTACATGTTAGGACTCTGAAGAAAGTGCAGAAGTTTGTGTGGTAGTAGTGGTGGTGAGGTGAGGTAGAGGAATTGGAAGGAATTGGCTAGAGGAGAATTCAAAATTGGAGAAAGTGAATTTGGAAGTAAATTTCCATGTAAATGCTACCACTGTAGAGTAGTGGTTTCTAATCTTTTCCTTCCTGAGGATACTTATCATATCTTATTGATTTTAATATTCACTCCCCCCCCGCCCCCCATTTTAAACCTCTGAAGTCTGGGTGTGCCTTACAATCAGTGGCATCACACAGTCAGTGTCAGTGTGGATTGAAGTCAGTTCTTCCATAAAAGATTTGTGTTTGCTTCTGCCATGGCCTGGGGGCCCTAGCAGCCTGAGACCATTTTAAATTAAATTTAGTGATTGAGTATTTGGACCACACTAGTAGTATGAATTCAGATTACAACTCTGTGTTAGTTCTGAATGGTAGTTCGAATTTGAAGGGGAGTTACCCTCCTTCAACTAGTGCCAAAGTTAAGAAGACAAGTTTCTGTGCTGTTGCTTTCCATATAGTAGGTTCCTCTTTTTCTCCTATATACTCTCTGTCATAGCTTTATTATGGAGTTTCCTATTAGACTCCCCATATTAGGCAGTTTTTGTTCTTAGTTGTACATGGAAATAATGGTGATAAAATACCTTTTTCTTTTCCCTTCCTGGCTAACTTTCACATCCTTACTATTTGGATATATGTCCTTAATTATAGTATTCCTGTTCATGGTTTCACAGTATCTTTAATCTTGCCTGACCTAGAGGAATCCTTCTATAAGGAAAATAACACTCTGCATTTATAGTTCAGTCTCCCTTAAGCCATTTATCTTGGTGAGAGGCTGCAAAGTAGTCACTGTCAGTTTTTGGTTTGTAAGACATTTGGGGTAACATTATAGAATAGATGAATGAGTATACATATGCTTTGGAGTTAAATCCAGGTTTTGAATCCTCTCCAACGTAGTTTTTCAGGTTATTTAACCTTTCTGAACCTTAGTTTCCTCATCTAGAGAATGGATATGATAATACCATTCTGATGATATTATTGTGAGCCTTCCAAGAGATAGTATATGTAAAGGTCTAGTGTGGCATCTGGCACAGATGTGGTGCTGAGTAGTTGATTGATATTTTTGGGTTGACTGTAATATCTGTTGTTTTTGGTTTCTCAGGATATTCCCTTCTACTCAACCCCTTTTCTTTTAGAAATCTGTCTTGCCCACCCATTCTCCCCTACTCCTCCACTGGACTACCAAAGCAGTGGGCATATTACTTCTCCTGGTGATCTGCGTTAATCCTGTCGATATAGTAGTAGGTCTAAGTCTGAGTGGACATGTGACGAAAGTCCATCAGAAGCTTGTCCAGCCAGATTGATATGCATATATCGGAGGAAGGAAACCTCTCTTTACACTACTGTTAGGAGTGTGAGATTTAGACTCTGAAGCTTTTGGCAGCCATCTCCCAATTCCATGTGGAGAAGTTCTTCTTAAATAATAAAGCTAAGGGGAAGCTATCAGGGATAAGAGTTGGGTGTGGGAGGAGGGTGGTTAGGGAGGGACATACACACATACACCCCCCAACCAGCTAAAGGAGAAGTACTCCTGTTTTTTTGAGGCCCTTCTTTCTACAGTTTTTCTTTCAGAACTATGCCAATTTCCTGCCAAGCTTTATAAGCCAATAAATGCCCTTTTTTGGCTTAATATGGCTTGAGTTGGCTCTCTGTCACTTGCAAAGCAGAGTTCTGATGGGTATGATAATCATATTTTTTCCCCAAGAATATTTCTTGCTCAAAGAACTGCCTTTATATTGCTTCCATGCTGGAAATTGAAAAACTAGTATTTAACAGGCCATTAAATGGGGGATAAATGGGGAAAGAAATAAAAATTATGATTTTTTAGAATGAATATCCCTGAGTTTAGGATATTTTTCATGTCATAAGATTCTTTCCAGTGATGATACAGAGAATACTGTGTTGAAAGTAAACTTTTATTTAGTTGTGCAAAGAAAAATTGCAGTGTAATTTTAATTAGAAACTGTTAGTCACATTTAGAAACTCTGATTAAAGATACAATGAGCGAAAGGGATAAAATTACATTTGCAGTTTTTCGTGGGTTGGATCTTTACTGCTTTTGCTTCTTAAGGATCTCAGACAGAGTGAACAGGGCCTAAAACTGGTCTGAAGCTTAAGGGGTGACTCAGAATGCAGGTGAGAGGATCAGAGGGTAACGAATCAGTGGCAGCATTCACAGCTGGTAAAGATGCTCTTTGTGTTCTCATTTGGGATAGTTAGTCTGGATAGGGGCCAAGGATCATAATATGGCCACGTGCAAGTTTGCAATTTGATTAGGATTTGAGAACATGTTAGGGAAGGAAAGAATTTCCTCTAAAATTATGCTGTACACTGCATTCTCAGAGTGGTAGAAATGATTTAAGCTGAGAAGCCAAGAAGAAATTTAGTCATTCTTCCAAGTCTAAGGATAGCTGTATCTAGAGAATAGTACACAAAGTCCTACCATTTGTACTTACGTTTTCTTTTCTTTGCGTGCATTAGTATTTAAATTTTATGCAAGATTGGAAAAGTGGTTTATGTGGGTGTGCAAGAGATGTGTTTCAAAGTAGATGATAATACTATGGATTGACTTAGGTAATTTTCTTTGCAAGTGGTTGTGTAGGAGAATTAAATACAAGTCCTCCTAGCAATGTCAGATTGAAATAATATAAAGTCTTAGCGAACTGTTTGATTATACTGGAAACTGTCCCATGATTCCTTTAATATCTCTCATAAAGTTGTACAAAAGAATGATATTGAGGTCCTTTACAGTCCGGCACATAGACTTATTTCATTTAGTATTTATTTTAAAAAATTTGATTACCAGTTATATGTAGGACACCATGATAAATACAAAAAATATAAGAAACAGTGTTTGCTTTAGGCCAATTACATTCTCAGAGAGAGTTAAAATATTTATACAAATATCTGTTACTTAAAGCATTGTATATCAAATATCTTGTGCAAGTATAAGTGTTTTAAGGTCTGAACTCTTGTATAGCAGGATTTCATTAGGTAAAGATGGTAAAGAAAAACACTACCTGCAGAGGAAATAGCATATGTGATGGGAACAATCTCAAGTACTATAATTTGGCTGGATTTCAGGGTGTTTATACTGCTATTTTGCATTTCAAGGGTTGCAGGAAAACACCAGTTTTACCACAGCCTGGCTAGTACTGGCTAGTGGTGGTGGTTGAATGTGTGCAATTTTTTTTTAATGACTGTAGCAGGTTGTTTGATTATTGATGAAAGAGGAAGTCTACTCTCTCAGCATCCTAGTTAATCTAACCTGTGATGATCATTTTTCATTACTTTGGCATGTTCTAGTCCAGGGAAGGGGGTGATTAGATTCAGAGAGACTATAAATGTATAAGAGAGGGTGGGTGGGTGGGGGGGTGGGGGTGTGTGTGTGTGTGTTGCTATTTGTATTGGTCTTGGCAGGTTGCAAAGTGAACATGATAACATTCTTCCTTTGGCCCTATTTTAAGGTTGCCTCTCTATTTGTGGATCTAAGTTACAGAAAGGCAAAGATTTATATAGCTTTGAAATTCATGTTTATTATTGAGCCCTTGAAATATGGCTAGTGTGGCTGAGAAGTGGAACTTTAAGTTTTAAGTTTGATTAATTTAAATTGTTACATATGGCTAGTGGCTATTGTATGGGGACAGCACACTTGTAGAGCTTAAGCAGTTTTGATTTCTTTTTTAGCTTTATGGTGTTGAGAAGGGCTGACCATATAGTATTTTCATTCACATATGGTAAACACATATTTAAAATAGAATATTATTTTAAAGTTATTTAAATGTTTTTGGTGGTTACAGAAATAAATTTTGATATTGTCAACTCTAGTAAAATTAGTTAATAATTGATCAATTACTTATACTCTTCCTAATACCAAATACTGTATGTGAATGTTAGGAAGTGATATTAATAATAGGATTATTAAAATAGTGATAAAAGGAAAGAGCAGTATAATAAAAGAAGGCAGAATAAGAGTAGGAGGGGGAGAAAAATCTAGAAAAGTATAGGTGGAGATTAATTTGGCAAAAAAAATCTGTCTGTACTAACTGTCAGAGTAAAAAGAGAAATCCAATAAAAAATAACACCTTTGTGTAGTAAAAAGACATGCCATTTTGTCAAGGGAGAAATTTTTCCATAGGTTGAAACACAGAGAGAAATTTATTGAATTTTATAAGGGGTGTTGAATAGCATAATGGGTGGCATCATCATAGCAATTTTACAAATGATGGGAGACATTTTCACCATACTGTTTATTACATCAGACCTTGGTAAAAATTTTTGAAGACCTAAAGTCTGCCAGCGACCACGTATGTGAGCTTAGGAGCAGATCCTTCAGCCCTGTTGAGTCTTGAGATGACTGCAGCCCCAGCTCACAGCTTGACTACAATCTCATGAGAACTGGAGCCAGACCTACTCAGCTAGGCTTTCAGATTACTTACCCACAGCTCTGAGATAAAAAAAGAGTTTGTTTTTAAGCTGCTCAGTTTAGGCATAACTTTTCTACGCAGAGGAGATAACTAATATTTATATACTTTATTAAGATGCAGTTACTTGATATTAAATGTTAAATATAGTTTTCAAAACTTAAAAAATTATTTATGAACATACATTTACATTTAATTCAGTGAAAAGTATAAATATGGTTAGAAAAAGGGTAAAAATAAGGTACTTAACGTAGCCAATCTAAATGGCTATTTGAATGAATGAAAAATAGCTAATAATAGCTAACATATATTGAACTTTTTCTGTATGTCAGAGACTGTGCTAAGCATACTATGTGCATTATCTCATTTGATCCTCACAGAATCCCAAGAGGTACTTCAGGATTTAAGAGGCTAAGTAATTTTCCTAAAGTTACATAGACAGATACATTTGGGACTTAAACCCAAATCTCTTTGACTCCAGTTTAGCCAGTGTACTATACTGTCATCAGAGAACTTCTGAGGTGCAGAAATCCATGTAACAAACATCTGAGGAATTCTTAAATTTTGATGGATGCTGGAGATATAGTGGTAAAGAAAGTGAGAGACAATCTCTGCTCTCACGGCATTTATAATCTTGTGAAGGAAATAGACCTCAATAAAGTAAGTGTATGTTTACAACCTGAGGGAAGTGCTATGAAGGCGAGTTCTGTGAGATTCTTTAATAAAAGGACAGTCCTGTTGCAGGTAAGTGATGGCATGCTTAGGAGCTGAAAGAAGGCCTATGTGGTTGTAACACAGAAACCAAAAAGAAGAGTGGTGTGAGGTTAAGCCAGAAATATATGTACACACTAGACTGGCCAGGACTTGGAGGGTGGCGTTTTGTTCTCCCTACGAGGTATGAGGAGCTATTGAAAAGTTTTATGTAATAGATGTCAAGGCTTTCTTTTTGAAAGGGTCATTGAAGCTGAAATATGGAAAATAGATTGTAGAGGTAGCAGAGAAGCTAAGGGAAGAGTATTAGGAAGTTGTTGCAATAATCCAACTAAATAATAAATTAGATGGACTAGGGTTATGGCAAAAGTCTTTTCAGAAGAGGAAATAGATTTGAAAAATGGTTACAAAATAAAACCAATGGGACTTGGCGATAGATTGATTACCAGGGGCTTGGGGAGAAGGGAGGTATCAGGGATCACTGAAATGTTTCTGGCTTGCCTATCTGGATGGACAGTGATGCTGTTTATTAGGATACAGAACTTTGGAAGTGGGACAGGTTTGGTGGTAAAGTTCACTAGTTAGCTCTTGCTGAATTTGAAATACCTTTGAGTCATCCATGTTGAAATCTTGAGAAGCATATAGTATGTTGGATCTCAAAGAACTCTGGGCTGGAGATAAAAATGTTCAACGTGGGCAAATAGATGGAAATAGAAGTGGTGGGTAAGAATGCCTTGTGAGAGGTAGTGAGAAGAGAGCCTAGAATTTGGGGAGATCCAATATTAACTGGCCAAGCTAAAGAGAATAACTTACAAAGGAGACAGTAGGAGGGTTCTTTCACTCATTATCTCACCCATTCAACAAATATTTGAGTGCCTGCCATATATCAGGCAAAATTATGGGATCCAAGGATATAACAGTGGACAAGACAGTCAAGGTTTTACTCTCACAGAGCCTGCACTGCAGTGGATAATATGTAAGAAAACTAAGTAACTCAGATAGGGACAAGTGCTAGAAGGAAATAGAAGAGGATTATGTGGTAGCATCTGAGATAGGGAAGACAAAGAGGAACAAGGTTTTTGAGGAAAATAAAGAACTTTCTTTTAGTCATGCTCCTTTTGAGGTGTCTGGTAGCCAAGTGGGTAGTAGTGGCTTCTGCAGGCTAGTAAATAGCGCTACCATTCACTCAGTTTGGCAGTTGCTCTTTATTTCTTCTTTTTGTCTTATATCCTATGTTCAGTCCCTTAGAGTAACTCTTGACAACTGTCTTTAAAATATATGCCCAATCTGATTACTCTGATTACTGGTACTATCTCTTTAGTGCAAGTCACCATTTCTGCTTGCTTAGGCTATTACACTAACCTCTTCTCTGGCCTCCCATCTTCTAATAGTGTCCCTATGTAATCTGTCTTTCAAATTGCAGCCATGGTAATCTTTTAAAAATGAAAATCTTACAATGTCACTTCCTTGATTAAATGCTCCAGGTTGTTTTTGTTTTTGTTTTTTTCCCTATAAAGTCTAAACACTTAACCATGGCTATAGTGCTGTATTAGATCTGGTCACTTTCTGCTTTTCTGACTTCACATTCAAATGCATTTTCACTGTACTTCAGCTACACCGGCCAGGACTCTTTGCTGTTCCTTTGGGGTATCAGCATTATTCCTGAGTTTAGAGCATTTACCTTTGCTGTTTCTTCTGCTTAGGATGCTCTTCCTACATGTTTCCACAGAGCTTGTTTCTCTCACTTCATACCAATTTCTATTCAGGTATGACCGTATGAGAGAGGTCCTGACTGTCTCTCCATGCCTGCCTATCATTCTATATTTCCATAACACACCTTCTTTTTCTTCATTCCACTTATCACCACACACACACATTTGTTTATGATCTTTCTCGCTATCTGAAATTCAAAGACTTTGTCTTATTTATTTCTGTATCTGAGTAGCCTAGAATAATACCTCGTGCATAATGTGTGCGTTCAATAAAGATTTGTTGAAGAATGAATATATAAGTCTAGAGCTCAGGGGAAAGTTCAGTTGCTGAAATGTAAATTTAGGAGTCAGTAGCATATAAATGGTTTTTAAAACCATAGGAGATTATTAAGGGACAATATGTAGCCATAGCAGAAGAGGGGACCCAGAGTTTAAGCAGAATAGAAGGACCCAGGAAATTGGGAGGAATACCAGAGGAGATACACCATTGAAACAAGAGTGGAAATGTTCTAAGGTTACAACTGTGTTGAATGACCCTGAGAAGTTGACCAAGATGAGGTTTGTGAATTAACCATTGGATTTGGCAAGTTGAAGGTTGTTTTGTGGCCTTCAGAAGTTATTTCAGTAGGATGATTGGGACAGAAACCAGATTTTAGTAGAAAAAGGAATGAAGGTTGAGAAGTAGAAAGAGCCAAGTAGAGAACTCCTTTGAGAAGTTTTGCTGTGAAAGGGGAACAGAGAATTGGGAGATTACTGAAGAAAGAAAATGAAGCCAAGCCCCAGTTCTGGGGCTTACGCATTCCCCAGAATTTTCTGAGTTTGAGATCCATCCATCTTGGTTATCTTATCTTATATTGAGGTTGAGCTGTCATCAGTTAACTGGAGGATTTGTTTATAATGCTTTTTTGCAAGGTGGTAAATCCTAGCTTCCTCCCCAAACCTTCTATTTACCAAGGTACTTTTTCTTCCTCCATTTCGTTAGAGTCCTTGGTAAATGCTTTCTGTTTGTGATAACTCGTTAGTAAATTAAGCTTTTTCAGCTGTTTGCTTTGCTTGATGATTTTATTGTGCTGTATAACCATCACAGATACTTTCAAGAGTCAACAATAGTATTAGTAATTGTAAAAAGATGCTAATGTATATTGACATTTACTATGTACGTGGGACCTTTTGAAGAGGTTTAAATGTATTTATTGAGTTAATATTTCAAAACAACCCTGAGAGACAGGTGCTATTATTATTCTAAACGGGGGATCCAGGGATATGAGGTACAGAGAGTTTGAACTAATTTCTTCAAGATTATACAGTTAGTAAGTGGCTTTCAGTATTGGAGAACTTTTGCTCTTAGGCACTGTACTAATCTGTCTCTACATTAACAAAGCAAGTGTCTCATCTTCAAGTTATGTTAAACACATATGCCTTTGGTTAACGTTTTGGTGAAGTCAAGAATTCTTCTCTCCTTTTATATTTATCATATGAATATATGTTTTGGACTGAATTGTTGGTAATTCCATTATTCTTAACAATAATCAGGTTTCAGAGTTAAATGAGACATTTAATTAAATAATGTCTGGAATAAAATTTCCTAATCAGATAGACCTGTTGCCTACATCGCATTTCTTTCCCTCATATCTTTTTCGGTCTACCTCTGTTAGCTATGAACTTTAATTTAAAATTTATTTTTGCTTATATCAGTAAGCAGTATTTATTCCATGAGTAATTTAATTAACTTTACAAGGCTTACAGTTGCCAGAATGTCAGAGTAGCCATTATCAAGTTCACACTTCTTAAATATACTCTTTTGGATTCATGACATTCCATTTTGACAGTGATAAAGAGCATGCTCATAGGCGTCACTGAAAAGGAATGTTAGAACTGTTTATGTGATAGTTCTGCAAGTTTCTTCCATTTATCTAACACAGAAGGATCTTATCAACATGCTTACTATAGAGTTTATAATATATAAGTAGATTTTATAAGGTAATTAGTAATATGCTTAAGCGACAAGAGTTTTTAGGAATTTCAGTTTTGAAGTTATTTTAGGATTTGAATTTAAATTTTTTAAATTGTGAATTTAAATGTTTGTTCATTTCAGGTTATTGGCCAAACCAAATGTGGCTGATAAAAGTTATGAAGCTGTTTGTTCTAATAGTGAAAGGCTAAAAGTTTATTTAAATAAGTTTTTATATTTTTATGAAAGTCACATTTAAAACGTAATGAAAATATTTTCACTGCTACAATTGTGAAGAAACTGTAAGAACCTAGATTTAGTCAGTACTTTTCCTGTTAACATTATAAAGCAGCGGTCCCCAACCTTTTTGGCACCAGGGACCGGTTTCCTGCAAGACAATTTTTCCATGGACAGGGGTGGGGGGGGGGCGGTTGATTCAGGCAGTAATGTGACCAATGGGGAGCGGCAGATGAAGCTTCGCTCACTTGCCCGCCGCTCACCTCCTGCTGTGCCGCCTGGTTCCTAACAGGCCGTAGACCGGAACTGGGATGCGGTGGGGTGCGAACCCCTGTTATAAAGAATGCCACAGGCAATGGAGAGGAGCTGGGAGGCTCAGAGAAAAGAAAGAAGTAACATTTTTTTGAGCACCTATTATATTCTTGGTGACTCAGTGATAGGGCTTCTACTTATATTATCTCATTGAATTCTCACAGAACTCTTGCAAGGTAAGTATTAATCATGTCCCTGTTACAGATGAGGAAACTGATGTTGCAAAAGTTGTCTTGATCTTCATCACACAGGTAAATGAGGAAACTGATGTTGCAAAGGTTATCTTGATCTTCATCAGACAGATTGAACCAGAATTAAAATCTAGAGATATTTGTTACTCAAGCCCAATCTGTACTCTTGCTTCATGGAGTTGTTCTTTGACCTTGTTAAGCAGGAAATTATTTTATGTAATAGCAAAATTTCTATGATATTTAAATTTTTATTCATGTAGCTATCATAAACATCAAGATATTACACTACTTCTAGATATGCCTGCAGGTCTTTTCAAATATAAATACTGGGTTACATAACTGCCTCAACTATCAGAGCATTATACAATAATTAAAAGTAATTAAAGTAGGTCCCTCAAATATACATTGTCATTGATATTTTTCCAAAGCCCAGATACTTTTATAGCAGTGTGGT
Source organism: Hippopotamus amphibius kiboko (assembly GCF_030028045.1). Classification (NCBI taxonomy): domain Eukaryota; kingdom Metazoa; phylum Chordata; class Mammalia; order Artiodactyla; family Hippopotamidae; genus Hippopotamus; species Hippopotamus amphibius. Next base: position 29,897,581 of record NC_080194.1, on the reverse strand, counting down.
TCCAGACCATGCTCACTGCCACATCGAAGATACCCATGAACAATCTCATCTTTATCTCCGCCCAGTTCATTTATCTTCTGTAGGAGCCCCTGAGTTAGACAGCGTTCCCTATTACTTCTGATATAGTTTCAGATAAGAGCATGATCAGACATTTCTTGGAGATATTTTCTTTAGCATTTAGCTTAGAATGCCAACAGCAAATGCATTATTGACTGTTGTGGATAAATAAGAAAGCATCTCAGTCCTTTCATTGATCAGAGTCATAGCTCAGTTGTTTTAGGAATTTCAAATAAAATAATAATGTATTAATTTGACTCTGAAATTAATTTGAATATACTTTTATGTTTATTACTTTTTTGTATTTTATAACATTTCAAAGATCACATTGTGCTTATTTATTTCCCCAGTGACCTCTGACCAAAAGCAATAAAGTTCTAGCCTGGGTGGAACTTTGCTAGTTGTAGTTTCTCAAATTTATATAATGATGAATTTTGCTTTAGTAAAAATGTCATATTTTTCATTGCCACCTCTGCTTACTTACCTATGTTATTCATCTTGGTTGCAGAAATTACTACATAATAAAATACCAATATTTTGTAATTTTTTATATTTTAATTTGCAAGCAAAGTTTCACTGAAGCATATGTAAGACCTAACTACTGTGAGATAAGTATGGTTGATATTCAGAGGTTGATTGTCTAACTTTCAGGACTATACCCATTATATAAAATATAATTAATCTCTATATATAAGTAGTATGAAACAAATTTGAGTATAAAAATCATAATCCTAATTTTGTTTTGCATTTAATGGAGTATTCATATACTTTGTAACAAAAACATAATGAATGACTAGAATGATTGAATAAATTATTAATTAAGGGTATATAAATTAGAGTTCTTAGTTACAAATAATAGAAATCAACTTTGGCTCTTTTAAGAACTGAAAAAAAAATTAGAATAATGAGAAACTCAGATAATCACTGGGAAAGCTGGAAAACTAGTCTCAAAAAAAATGACAGAAAGGGCTTCCTAGGTGGCACAGTGGTTAAGAATCTGCCTACCAATGCAGGGGACACAGGTTTGATCCCTGCTCCAGGAAGATCCCACATGCCGCGGAGCAACTAAGCCCGTGCGCCACCACTGTTGAGCCTGCGCTTTAGAGCCTGTGAGCCACAACTATTGAGCCCATGTGCTGCAACTACTCAAGCCCACATGCCTAGAGCCTGTGCTCTGCAACAAGAGAAGCCACAGCAATGAGGAGCCCGCACACCACAATGAAGAGTAGCTCCCCACTCACCGCAACTAAAGAAAGCCCGTGCACAGCAAGAAAGACCCAACACAGCCAATAAAATAAATAAATAAATAAATTTATTTAAAAAAAAAAAAGGACAGAAATAAGAGAAGTTAGGCAGCAGACAAGACCACAGCCAAAAATCACAGCACAACATTCATCTGGTGAATATATGCATGGCTGCCAACTACAATGAATACTTACTTACACCTTGATTATCCTAGTCCACAAATGCCACCTGTTAGCTCTGACACTGACTGTTACCTCAGAACCTTGATGTTGCTGTCATCAGTTTCCACCTGTCTCCAGGATGGATTCTCGAGTGTTCCCCTCTATTGCATCATTATCCCCCAATTTAAAGCCCTGATAAGTGTTTCTGAGTAGTTGACCTAAGGATATAAGCTAGTGCCATTACCCCGGGAATGATTGGGAAGTGAATGTCTGGCATTTTCAGGTTGTGTAGTGGGAAGTGAGCTCTGCAGGCCATCAACATTCATCGGGTAGAGAATTTCTCAAATGTGAAAAAGGAGTTCAGATATTGGGTGGCCAAGAATGGGCAGATACCCAATACATTCTCTTTGATACTGAATCTACTTTTTCATTCTTTTAACCTACAAGTACATAAGAGAAAAAGGCATAAATCATTTGTTGGTTTTTTTGTTGGTTTGTTTTTAAGTTTTCTATTTTTAAAAAATTTTCAATTTAATTAATTAATTGGCTGTTTTGGGTCTTCATTGCATGCGGGCTTTCTCTGGTTGTGGCGAGCAGGGGCTACTCTTCATTGCAGTGCGTGGGCTTCTCATTGAAGCAGCTTCTCTTGTTGTGGACCACAGGCTCTAGGCACGTGGGCTTCATAGTTGTGGCACATGGGCTCAATAGTTGTGGCTTGAGGGCTCTAAAGCGCAGGCTCAGTAATTGTGGCACACGGGCTCAGTAGTTGTGGCACACGGGCTTAGTTGCTCCACAGCATGTGGGATCTTCCTGGACCAGGAATCAAACCTGTGTCCCCTACATTGGCAGGTGGATTCTTTACCACTGCGCCACCAAGGAATTCCCCATAAATTGTTTTAATATTTTAGATTGAGAGACTTGTTGGATACAATATTATTCTAGATGTTCTGTGATGTTTCAGGTTATTTTTCAATCTTATTTTTAGTTGTTGTTTTAGCAGGTTCTCTGAAGTCATGGTGGTATTGATAACAGACATACTGATACTGTTCTTTGAGCATTATCACGTGAACATAGTCTTCTGCTTGTTCTGAAAGATATGATTTCCCTAGGCATATCCTCAACTTTTTACCTGTTCTGGATGATATGTTCTGAAAGTGTAGTAGAAGGAGCAAAAGCTTTAGAGCAAGATTTGGGATCCAGTGTGACCTCTTTCACTCTGTCATTGTCATTTGACATCTAACATTTACTGTTACTTCCATTTTAGTCATGAGAAAACTGAACCATAGAGAGGTTAAGTAGCTCAAGGATTTTTTTATTAAACGTGAATGATTAAACTTGAAAAAGCCAGAAAAATTAAGTAACTTTGTCTTTTTCCCTCAATGTAGAATAGATATTTTTATTGTCTCAAGTATGCAGTGATGTCCATATACTAATTGTGGATATCTAATTTTTAATTTATGTATAGTAACAGATAATCATTATATCAGTTTGTCTCAATTCCCTGTGTTTTGTTTAGAATTTTGTTCATATTCTAAATAATAACTCTTGATTATACCCTACTGCCATCACTTTACATTTGCATAACTTTTTTTTTAATATATATATAGTTGATTTATATTTATTTATTTATTTTATTGGCTGTGTTGGGTCTTTCTTGCTGTGCGCAGGCTTTCTTTATAGTTGTGGTGAGTGGGGGCTACTCTTCATTGTGGTGTGCGGGCTCCTCATTGCTGTGGCTTCTCTTGTTGCAGAGCATGGGCTCTAGGCGTGTGGGCTTCAGTAGTTGTGGCACATGAGCTCAATAGTTGTGGCTCACAGGCTCTAAAGCGCAGGCTCAATAGTTGTGGTGCATGGGCTTAGTTGCTCCGTGGCATGTGGGATCTTCCTGGAGCAGGGATCGAACCCTAGTCCCCTGCATTGGCAGGCGGATTCTCAACCACTGCGCCACCTAGGAAGCCTTTGCATAACTTTTTAAAGTTTTAAAGTCTTTTACTTTGATTTTATTCTTACGACACCCTTGTAAAATGTCTATTTTATAGATGTGGAAACTGAAATATGTAGAGGAAAAATGACTTCTTTCAGATCAATATTCTAAATAGTGATTATTTACTTAAGGACTTTTGTTATATATAATTAAATCAGAGCATGTTATTTTAATTACTTTTTGGATAATGTACCATTATTTAAATATTATTCCTTTTTTTTTTTTTTTTTGTAGAAATGCATTACTGTTTGGTACTATTTAGCTATCCAGCTATAATTTAGTTCCCAAAGAGAAACTGCCCTCATTGGCCTTATATACTAGTAGAAGGAGGCAGAATATAAATGTAAAAACTAATGGTCTCGCTATTGATGAGTAAGTGCCATGGCCAAAATTAAGCAAAGATGGATAAAAGAGAGTTCTGGGGATGGGAGAGAGGAGTTGTAATTTTAAACAGGATTTTTGAGGAAGACCTCACTAGGAAGTTGACATCTGAGCCAAGAAAGACCTAAAGGAGGTATGGGAAGCAGACATGCAGATATCTTGGAAAACATTTACAGGTAGAGAAAAGAGCAAGAGCATTAGTCCTGAGACAGGAGTATGTCTGACATTTTCAAGTTGAGGCAAAGAAGACAGTATGTCCAAAGCTTGGCAAGCAGAGAGACAAGTAAAAGAAGATGAGATAAAAATAATCAAAGAGCTTACAAAAGTAAGAGTGATTTTTTTTCTAATGTCTAGATTACATACTGGTACCTTACTGTCCTGAATGTTTCAATTGTTAGTAAGAATCATTAATGCCCATTCAGCATGTCAGAGGATGGGGTTTGAGCCACTGTATTTTATTGGGGCAACTGAGTTGAAAACCATGACTCCAGACTAATTTGATATGAAGAATAGGTCAGATTAAATATCCTCTGAGGAATTATATGTAATTTGAGGCCTTTTTTAGTGTCATTTTTTCATGGTTAGATAACTTTGAAAGGAAAATAATGATCTTAAAAAATACAGCTGTTCAAGAAAATTTATTAGGAGGGGTCATCTGTGTTTGCAAAATCAAAGAACAATTTAAAATATATCGTTAGCATTCTAGATTTTTTTTTTTTGCCTTGCATAAAATACTGATTGATAACATGATTTCTGTTTTGTGCAGTTTCATAAAGACCTAATGAAATTGTTATCTTAATTCCCATTGTTTAGACACACATTCTTGATATTTTAAAAATGCACATTATGAAAAACTCATCTTGGCATATTGGTATTTGGGGAGAGTAGTATATATCAATATATTGCTTTACAAAATGACAATATGAAAAAATGACATTCAAATTCTTCTAAGATGCTTGTACACCTTAATTTTTACTCATTAGGTTTCACTAATATTTGTCAACAAAGAGTTATAACAAGGAGTTTGCAAGGATTCTATAGAGTGTTGAAAGATTAGGAGTGAATGTTTTATCTTGTAAAAGCATCTTTTAGGATAGTCTAAAAAAGAAAAGACAATAAAACTGCAATTGTGTTTTGTCAATTTCTTATTTTACCTGTGTCTCTGTCTCTTACCTCATCCTGTTTTCTCCAGTTTACTTCCCATTACTCCTGTTTATTCCTCTTAATCCAACAAAGTTGGAAATTGACCAGTATGTCTGGTATTTATGAGGTACGAGTTCTGAGATCTTTGTGATTTCTCAGAGAGAAGCATAGTAGTATATATTTTCAAATAGAAGTATAATTTTGTTAAGGCATGACTTTTAATTGCATACTCTTCAGGCTAGATGATTGTCCTACTTTAGCATTTGCTGCTGTTTTTTCTGTTTACAATAATTTCCATGAAGTGATACAGAGTTTTGTGCAGGATCATTTTGTGGGAAATGGTCCTAAAAAGGAAACAATTGGTATTGATAAAAGTAGAGAGAAAAATGAAAAAAAATAAAATAAAAAGGCTAAGAAAGATCTGACAAAAGCCACCATTACCCTATAGGAGGAAAAATATATCAAATATATCGTTTCTTCTGACATTGAAATTAAATGTAGTTAATTTTATATATTGTTAACAATCTTGCTGAACTTACTGTTTCTTATAAATTTTAGATTGTTTTTCTTGAAGTTTCCAAGTAAATAATTATGTCATCTGTAAGTGATAATTTTTCTTTCTTTCCAATCTCAAATTTTGCTATTCTTCTCTAATTGCAAAGAGTGAGCACTTTCAAGACAGTACTTTTTCAGCATCTGTTGAACAGTTACACACTTTTTTCTTTCACTTATTAATAAGTGGAAGCATATTAACAGGTTGCCCAATATTGAATTATACTCGCATTTCTGGAACATGTGATTCTATTCATTTTTCATTAGTTTTTGTTATGAAAAATTTTAACCACACAAAAAGTTGAAATTATTCATCAAAAATCTGTGTATCCTCTGCCTGAATTTAATAGTTAACATTTTCCTGTATTTGCTTGTTTTTTTTCATAAACCATTTGAAATCATTAGAAATCATGATACGTCACACCATATACCTAAGCATGCATATTTGTAAAAACCTCTGTGAGAATAAGGACAGTGTCTATCAAGGCAACTGGGCTGGAGTCTTCAAAAAGCCACTTCGTTGGGGAAAAAAAATGGTGGGGAGCGTGCAGTTCTATATTAACTGTGATGAAAGAGACATAATCACATGCAGTGTATAAACCTTGCCTCATCTGGAAAAAATGAGAGCTATAAAAGATATTCTTGAGACATTTGGGAAAACCTAAAAAGTAGATATTAGGTAATATAGAATTATTATTAATTTTCTTGGAGCTTTCTTTTAGAATCTCCTTTACTTCAGTTTTCACAGAATTTTATCTACTGTTTTCAGTTTTTTTTTTTTAATTTGCTTACACACCATCCGTTACCTTGTAAGACCCATCGGCAGTTAAATTCTCCTGTAGCCAGTACTCAGATACCTGCAGATCAGATATGTTGGTGTCCCAAGAAGACACCCCTATATTTGTGATTCTTACAGTTAGTGATCACTCTGAGCTTAGACGTAACATTATACAGTATGGATACTAGAATAAATTCCTTAATTCTTTCCAACTAATGTTTGCTTTGGACTTCAGGGCACAATAGTCTTGTTATTTGTTTGTTATTTATGGTTGACTGCCCCTGACAAAAAGCCAGAAAATTTAAATGCCTAGATATTAGAGCAGAGGTGTTGAATTTAATCCATTTAAGTTTTCTATAATATCTGCTGGCTGTTTAGGCACTACTAAATCAAATTAGTTTCCTCAGTATGTTCAACTTTTCTAACGTTTTGTTGTTGTTGTTAGATCCAGATTGTTAACCTTTGGTGTGGGGGGTGGGGTGGGGGGTGGTGTATTTAAACTACATTGACAGAATAGATCAACAATATCTACTAAGCACTTAGACTTACTGTGTGCTCAAGTACAAGCACTGTGTTAAGTGACTTATGCCTGTTATCGTCCTTAATTCTAACAACAGTCCTTTGAAGTTGGTACCGTAATTAGCTCCATTTTTACAGATTCTAGGCAAAGTTAAAACTTTTCCAGGGTCACACAGCTGTTTAGTAGCAGAGTCTAGATTTGAACTCAACTCTGGGGAAGTCATACCCTTTATTGCACTGCCACTGCTGCTACTACTTGTTCAACTCTATTCTACAGAAGAGAAAACTAAGGTACAAAGAGGCTAAGTAATAAAGGACTTCTTTGACTACTTGGCCCACCTGATGATTCCTTGACTGATATCTAGAATAAATGCAAAGAATATGTTGCCTTTCATGATTCTACTAAAGTGACAGCTATTAACAAAATTCAATTAGTTTAATACATTTCATATACAAAAATAATATAAATATATAAAAAGGCATGAAAACTTAAGAAACCACCTAGAAGATCTTAACAAAAGCCGTATTGTTTTGGAACTGCAATTTGAGGAGGACTTTACTCAGGTGCTAATTTTGGTCCTTTTTGACCAAAGAGCAATACACAGGAATAACTAAGAGATGGCCCCTGTTTATTCTATTCTTTGTCTGAAATGAGCTGTCTTTCCAAACTACTCCCTGTACCCCCATTCCTGTTCTTTCTTTCCTTTCCCCCACCTCTTTTCTGTTTTGGAGGAATCAAATCCCACCTACCTTCTTCCTCTGGCTCCCTTAAAAACAATCTCTTCCTCCTTTGAACTTCCTTAATAATTTAACTGTTGTTCTCTTGCTCAGTGTACGCCTTCATTGTGCTAAAGTACATTCTCAAGGAACCTTTAAAGAAAGACCATGTGGAAGGTATGCTTTCTGAATTCTTGCATGCTTGAACATGACTTTATTCATCCCCAGACTTGATTACGTAGTATATGTATAGTTTCTAACTTCTTTAACATTACTTTTCTTCAGCAATAGGAAGGTTTTGCTGTCTTCTCTCATCCAATATTGCTGGAATTTGAATTCCAGTCTGATTCTTGGTAGGTGACTTTTTTTTTCTCTGAAAGTAGCAGGGATGGTCAGTATGACCGTTCCTTTTGTTGCTGACCAGAAGGTTTCTAAATTGGCATATCAGTTCCTTTACATTTTATACTCTTAAGTCCTTCCTAATAGAGACAGAGCGTAGAGCAGTGGTTGAGAACAGATTCTGGAACCACAATGCCCAGATCTGACTCTCGGCTCCATCATTTACTTGGTTCTGTGACCTTGGGCAAGTTCTATACCTCAGTTTCCCCAGCTTTAAAATGGAAATGATAGTAATAATAGCACCAATTCCATAGGACTGCTAGAATGATTTAATATTTACATGTCCTTAGAATTGTAACAGGTGTATATATAGTAACATAGGGGTTAGCAAGCTACAACTCTTGGGCCAGATCCAGCCTTTGGCCTCTTTTTTGTACTGCCTGTGAGCTAAGAATGGTTCTTACATTTTTAAAGAATTGTTTAAAAAAAAGCAGCAACAACAACAAAGAAAAATATGCATGGCACAAAGCATAAAATATTATTATCTTGCCCTTTACAGGAAAAGTTTTCTGACCCTGTAACACATTAAATATGATTGTTTAAAAAAATTATACTAATATAGTTGCAGGAGAATGAGGAAGACAGAAGGAAAGTACTTATAAATAAGTTCAGAACGTCTTTTGACCTTTGCCCCCATATTTTATCCCACCTAAATTTTATTAACCTTTTGGTTTTGTAATTGTGATATAATGACACATCAATTAGAGTGAGCACTTTTGTTTGAAGAAACATATTTTAAATGTTGTAGAATTATGTTTAGATATTTATTAATTCACCTTTTAGCTTTCTAAGAACTAGAGTTGTTCTTTGGCATTTCCTTTGTCTTCAGTGTAGGGCCTGGAAAATTTGGCTAATAATCCAATTTCTCTCTTTCTCCTTTGTCTCTTTCTTTCATTAAAATTGAAGTTAAACCCATGGTAATTATGGCAAGAACAATTTACAGGGCGATTAGAAAGAATTGATATTACAGAGGAGAAATTTAAAATGTGTTTAGTTTTAAGTGTACTGGTTAAATAAACAAATGCCCAAGGGTGTCATGGGAGGTCTGTGGAACAGGCTGTGGTACCACAAACCAAGGGAATATAATAAGGAAAGCCGAGAAAGAAGCACGGAATGGAAGAAATAGGAGTGAGAAAAGGTTTGGCAGTGGTAGTGAATCATAAGAAACTATCTCTTTTGCTGTTTGTTTTGGTTAAAAAATTTTAAGAGGCATGGAAACCAAGTCAATTTTTCTTCTAGCCTCCTTCTTAAAAAAAATAAAATAAAAAAGTGACAAAGATGCCTCAAATCTACTGTTTCCTGAAATGTGGTGTTCATGCTTGAAGTGTGCCATTGTGGAAGAAAGTTCATTTCTGACGTAGTATATCTGACCTTCCTCAGTTTGTGGCATTGCTGTTTTCTTGAAACACGTGTTTGTCATTACCCCATCTTTTAGGAAGTCTGTAGGCATTCATCCAGGAAAGAAATTAACAGCAACCAAATGAATCTATAGTATGCCTTGGATAAAAAATAGTGGCTTTTGAAACTGTACCCTGGGGTATCTTTTTTTTTTTTCATTGATCATATTTTCCATTAGAAAATTTTAGGGTGAAACACATACACTGGGTTTTGTCATTATAAGACCATTGTTATTTTTCCTAAAATTATAATTTTGTCCATCTATAGGCAATTTGGATATTAGCATTTATACTTCAGGCAATCAAAATCAATAGTAAACTCAGTAGTATTCCTAGTTAGTGCTTCTTTCTGGGATCAGGATTTCCATTCTTTGTTTTTTATAGTGTAGATGGCCTTTGATTGGATTTCAAAGTACAATATTACCTAACTAGATTCTTACATTTATAATTTATAGACTCTTAAAATTGCAACAATGAATTGATTTTAATCTTAAAATTAAATAATTACTTCAGTCTGTGTCATATGGCTCATAAATTGTTTATTGAATTTTTAGAAACAGAATAATTAAGCATTGCAAATTTGTTTTAATATTTCTGTTGAAAAACCCTTAAAGTGTATTACATACATACTTTAGTTTAATAACCACAATATACTCTATGATATTTAATTTTTCATGGTAACAGTGTTTTGAATATTAATATACTAAATACTAAACTATTATAATATGTAGAAGAGATTTCCTAGTACAGTATTCTCATTTGAGCCCAATAACACCCTACAGATGAGGCAGATAATGTATAGAGGTTGACTCGCCCAAGGTCCCATGGCTAAGTAAATAGAGCCAAGTCTCCTGTAAAGTGCTTTTATCCATTATACTATAACTTCTATGCATACAGAAGGCATGAGACAGGAGTTCAGCTTCTTCTAATCCTAGTAGTGTTGCTAGACTAGCTGTTTTGAGTAAATTCCTGATAGGTCTCACTGTCATAAAATCAGAATGAAGAAAGTACAAGTGTACAAACTATAGAATTTAGACGTAGAAGGGAACCTCAGCTTTTTAGTGCGCTGGTCCCCATACCTGGCTACACCTCAGAATTAACCGAGCAGCGTTTAAAAAATGCTTTTTCCCCGTACCTGCTCCCAGAAATTTCTTTTTTTTTTCCCTAAGATTTATTTTATTGTTTACTTTTTTAAATTTTTGGTTGCATTGTGTCTTTGTTGTTGTGCACGGGCTTTTCTCTAGTTGAGAGTGGGGGCTATTCTTTGTTGCCGTGCCTGGGCTTCTCATCGTGGTGGCTTTTCTTGTTGCGGAGCACCGGTTCTAGGTGCGTGGGCTTCAGTAGCTGTGGCGCACGGACTTAGTTGCTCTGCAGCATGTGGGATCTTCCCCAACCAGGGTGGCGGATTCTTAACCACTGCGCCATCAAGGAAAGCCCCCAGAGATTTCTGATTTAGCCGGCTCAGTGTAGAGTCTAGGGATTTGTACTTAAAAGGTTTCTTAAACAGTTCTCATGATGTTTGGGAACCTCTGATAGTCTATTCTTTTGTTTTGTGAACAAAAAAACTAAAAGCCAGAAAGGTGAAGATAGTGCGAGTAAGTGGTAAAACGTGGACTCAAAGGTGTTCTATTGAATCTTAGCCCAGTGCTTTTCCCTTATGTATACTAGGTATCTTTACATAGGTATTCCCTATGTCTTCTTAGATATCTTTAGCCTGAGACACTTACAGGTACTCCATAAGTATTACAATACTAAAGAAAAGGTAATAATAACAATAATAACTTTGTCTGTTTTTTTCCTGTATTATGAAAATCATTTTATATTTCAGTGGTATTTACATACTGTGCTATCCTCCTTTTTCGTATGAATCCATGTTTCTACCCCACATTTTTGTTATTTGGCAGTAATTTATCATAGTGTATTTGTCAATCGCCTCAACTTTGACTTTAGCGCTTTCAAATACTCCTTCAGAAGATGGTCCATAAATTGAATGTACTTTATAAGAGACGGTAGAAGGTGGAAAAAAATTAATATTTAAATGATATCTTTTCTTGTAGGTGGGCAGTTTACAGTCTGATAATTGTGTCTGGAAGACTATATTGATTGTACTGATTGGTATTAGTTTGTTCATAAGAACCAAACCATATGTCTGGCCAGAAAGAGAAAACACAATAGTTAGAAGGCGGCTAACAATTAAAATGTCTAGCATTTGTTGAACTCTTAATATGTGCCAAGCACTGTGTTAAGTGCTTTGCAGACATTACTTCATTTAATCCTTTACAATAATTCTTGGACTATCCTGTGAGAGATTTTTTTTTTTTCAAGGTATAGTACACAGAAGAAGTATGCTAGATCTTTTTGATAAAAAGTAGATACTGTTATTATCTCTGTCTTGTAGATTAAGAAACAAAAACTCAGAATGTTTTAAATAACTTTCCTGTAGTCATGAATCTCTTAAGTGGCAGATATAGGACTTGAACTCAGCCCTGACTCCAGAGTCCATGTTCCTGATTCACTATCATTGATGCAGTTTTTATTTAGCAAAACGTATGGAGTTCCTATGCTGTGCTTGACATACTACTAAACTTTGGAAGGTCAGAAGTGCTTGGGTAGTTTGACCCTGAGATTAGTAGATAGTAGTCCAGAAGACAGTAGTTAGTAAGAGAGTTCTCGTTGAAATTCTGTCCCTATTCAAGATGTATGGAAGTCTGTTGGACTATTGTACCAATTTCCAGAGATGTCATATTTTTCTTTTTTGCCATAAATATGAATAGACTGCAATGCTTAAAAAGAAGGTGATGGGCATTGAAATTCATACCTCTGCACTCCAACTTGAAGGAAGCTGAAAGATTCCTAGATAGAACAAAGGAGATAATGTATAGAGAAGTCCAGGGGGGTACAGAGCCTATGTTAGGGAAATAGGGAATAGAGGAATGTGATATAAAAGAGGAAGGAAAAAACTTTGGACCTTGGAGCTGTATGATACATGTTGAGTCTCTGTTTTGAGGCTGTGAAACAGGACTGTGAAAAAAGAAGGGGAGTAGATGAAGAAATTGCATTTTGAGAGTTTTAAAAATATTACAAGATTTATCCTAAATAAATAGAATGTTAGATATTCTAGTGAACAGTGTGGAAAAATAAGAGGGTATTGTCCAGAACTAAAAGGTGAAAGAAAGCACTTTGCTTGCACTGTGTAGAAGAGATGGATTGTAGTAATATCAGACTAGCTGCAAGTAGCTGTTGAAACTTCAGTTACACTAATTAAAATTAAAAATCCTGTCTCTCAGTCACACTAGCCACATTTCAAGTGCTCAATAGCCATATCCGGCTAACTGCAATCATATTAGACAAAACATTTCCATAATGGAGAAAAGTTTTATCCCACAGCACTGCAGTAGACTCACCATGGAGGTGTGCTGGCTTTTAGGGTATATATTCAGGATTTGGCAGAGAGCTTTTTAAAATTTATCAAAATCCTTGATAGTTATCCTATTCAGATGAATCATGTAGGGATGACAGTGAAGAAGAGAATGTGGAAACATCTTTATAGTCCTCAGAAAGAAATATGTTGGGAATAATAGATAGGGCTGTGTTTGTGTGTGTGTGTGTGTGTGTGTATGTGTGTGTCACTTTTTGTTGATTGAGATAGTGGAACACTGAAGGAAGACAGTAGAAGACAAATAACTTAGTTTTATCTATGTTCTTCTCCTTTGCAAGGTAAGGGCTAAGGCTTTGATCTAGGCTGGATGCTCTGAGATTGGGTGTTGTTAGGATGTGCCCATGACTATGGCTGTGGAGTACAAGAGCCAACAGTGAGGATAGCCTTGGAAGCAAGGCCCAGAACACAGTATGATGAACTAAATGAGCAAAAGATGCCCAGTCAAGAGCACGTAAGAGGATAGCCTGAAGTACAGAAGGAAGCGAAAGCTCCAGGGATGGTAAAAGCTTGTTGAAGTACAGAAGTCTTTGGGAGTTTCTGTGTGAAGCAAGAATTTTAAAGAGGAAACAGGCTTGCTGCTTGGGGCAGATTTTGTAATGCTTTTGGGTCAAAAGTAAATGAGATCTCTTTTATATATATTTTATGTCAATATTTTTGGGCGAGGAGAGTGATTTATTTTCTAACTGAAAAGGGTGAAACTAAAGTTGCTCTCAGGGAACTGAAGTCCCAGATCAATCAAGATTATAGGAGAGTGTGTGGTTGTTCATAAACATATTCAAACATCCTAATGCAGGTGAATTTTGTCCCAGGGTATGGAGAGAATTTACAAAAGAGATTAGCAAACAGCCTTTATTTTTCTAGGAGGAACTGTAGAGAATGAGAAGGGTTCTGGAATACTGGAGATAGGTACATGATACTCTGATTTTCAGAGGGAGGAAAAGTGGGTTCCATAAACAATAAATGCATTTGTTTGACATTCTCAGAAAAGAATGCGTTTTGAGTACCTGAGAGAGTTAGTAGTGGAGTCAGTATGGGCTCACGTGCAGAGTTGTGATAGTTGGCTCCTCAGGTCCATGTACTAGCTGTGCAGCCTTGGGCAGTTTGCTTAATCTCCCTGTCTCATTTCTCATTTTTAAAATTAAAGATAATACTATTTATTGCATATGGTTATAATGAAAATTAAATGAATTAACACATTTAGAACAAGACTTGGTATATACATGATAAATACATTGTTAGTGTTTGCTGGATCAGAGTACATTCTCTTTTCTCAAACTCAGCCCAGAGAAATTAAATAGATGGTATGTCTGGATTTCATCAAGTCTTTTAAAATTCAGATAAAATTCACATCACCATTTTAAAGTATACAATTCTGTTGCATTTAATACCCCTACAGTATTGTGCAACCATTACCTCTATCAAGTTCAACATTTTCATCATCCCCAGAGGAAAACCCATGCCCATTAAGCTGTCACTCTCTATTTCCTCCTCACCCCACCCCCTGGCAAACACTCATCTACTTTTTGTCTCTATGTGTTTACTTATTATAGATATTTCATATAAGTGAAATCATACAGTATGTGGCTTTCTGAGTCTGGCTTCTTTCACTTAGCATAATGGTTTTGCTGTTCATCCACATTGCAGCATGTGCAAGAACTTTATTCGTTCTTATGATTGAATAGTATTCCATTGTATGAGTTACCATATTTTATTTTTGCATTCATCGGCCAATGGACACTTGAGTTGCTTCTACTTTTTGGCTACTGTAAACAATGCAGCTGTGGACATGGGTATACAACTATCTCTTCAAGTTCTTACTTTCAGTTCTTTTGGGTATATTCCTAAAAGTGAAATTGCTGGATCGTATGATAATTATATTTAAAAATTTTTGAAGAACCACCATGTTGTTTTCCATAGCAGCTGCACCATTTTACATTCCCACCTACAGGGCCTTAGGTATTTCTAAGGGTTCTAATTTCTCCCCACCCCCCCTTTTTTTTGGCTGTGCCACATGACCAAATATAAAGATTTTTTTAAATAAATAAAAATTGGGTTATTTTTCTGTTGTTGAATTATGAGAGTTATTTATATATTCTGGGACCTAGAGCCTTATCAGGTAAATATTTTCTCCTATTCCCTAGGTTATCTTTTCACTTTCTTAATAGTGTCCTTTCTTGAACAAAAAGGTTTTAATTTTTATGAAGTCCAATTTATCTCTTTTGTCTTTTGTTGCTTGTGGTTTCATGGCTAAGAATCCACTGCCAAGTCAAAGTTTATGAAGATTTACCCCTGTGTTTTCATCTAAGAATTTTATAATTCTAACTCTTAATAGTCTTTGATCCATTTTTAGGTAATTTTTATATATGGTATGAGGTAGGGGTCCAGCTTCATCCTTTGGATATCCAGTTGTCCTAGCACCATTTTGTTGCAGATTCTATTTTCCCCCTGTTAAATGGTCATGGTGTCCCTCTTGAAAATCAAGTGACAATAAATTATTACTTTATTTTTCAACTTGCAGTTCTGTTCCATTGATCTATATGTCTACCATTATGCAAGTTCCTCTGTGCCTTGATGCTATTGTATATGAGATTGTCTTCTTCATGTCCTTTTTGGATTGTTCATTACTGATGTATAGAAATATAACTGATTTTTGTGTGTTGATTTTTGTATACTGCAACTTTTCAGAATTCATCAGTTCTAACAGTATTTTTTTGGACTCCTCAGGATTTTCTGTATATAAGATCATATGATTTACAAATAAACATAATTTTAGTTCTTCCTTTCCAGTTTGGATGCCTTTTACTTCTTTTTCTGCTTAATTGCTCTGGCTAGGACTCCCAGTACAATGTTGAAATAGAAATGGTAAAAGCTGGCATGCTTGTCTTTTTTCTGATGTGGGGGTGGGGGGGGGAAAGACTTCAGTTTTTCACCATTGATATTTCATAAATGCTGCTATGTTATGTTGAGGAAGATCCCTTTTATTCCTAGTTTGTTGAGTGTTTTTTTTAATCATGAAAAGGTGTTGGATTTTGTCAAATGCTTTTCTGCATCGAGATGATCATGTAGTTAATTTCACTTGTTCTATCACTGTGGTGTAGTAGGTTTTCATATATTAAACCACCCTTGCATTCTTGCAATCCCATTTTGTCATGACATATAATTCATAAGGGATATTGGTTTACAGTTTTGTGATCTTTTTGTCTGGCTTTGGTATCAGGATAATGCTGGCCTCATGAAATGAGTTAAAAACTGCTTCATCTTCTTGCACTTTCTCAGAAAAGTTTAAGAAAGCTTGGTGTTAAATTTTTTAAGATTTGGTAGAGTTCATCAGTGAGGCCATCTTGTCCTGGGTTTTACTTTGTTGGGAGGTTTTTGATGACTGATTCAATCTCTTTACTTGTTGTAGATGTGTTCAAATTTTCTAAAGAATTTCTTCTAGAGTCAGTTTTTGTAGTTTTTATAGGAATTTGACCATATATCATCTAGATTATTTAATGTATGGGTATACAGTTCATAGAATTTTCTTATAATCATTTGTCATGTCTGTAGTAATGGTCCCACTCTCTTTTCAGACTTCAGTAATTCAAATCTTCTGATTTTTCTTGGTCAGTCTAGCTAAAGGTTTGTCAAATTTGTTCTTGTAAGTAAGAAACCAACTTTGGGTTTTGTTAATTCACTGTATTGCTTTTCTGTTCTCTACTTTATTTATCTACATTTTAATCTTTTAATTTGTTTATTTGGTGCTGTGTCTTAGTTGCAGCATGTGGGCTCCTAGTTTCAGCATGTGGGATCTACTTCCCTGACCAGGGATTGAACCTGGACCCCCAACACTGGGAGCGTGGAGTCTTAACTACTGGACCACCAGGGAAGTCCTTATGTATTAATCTTTATTATTAATTTATTTCTGCTACTTTTGGGTTGAAGTTACTCTAAATTAGGTTTTTGACTTGTGATCTTTCTCTTTTTTTAAATGTAAGCATTTACAGCTATAAATTTCCCTCTGAACACTGTTTTGGTTTTAGTATGTTGTTTTCATTTTTATTTGCCTCAAAATATTTTCTAACTTTACTTGTAATTTCTGCTTTGACCCATTAGAGAATATGTTGTTTAATTTTCACGTATTTGTGAATTTTCCAGTTTTCCTTGTTGTTGATTTCTAGTTTCATTTCATTGTGTTCAGATAACATACTTTGTATAATTTCAGTCGTTTTAAATTTACTGAGACCTGTTTTGTGTCCTAACATATATGGTCTATCCTAGGACATGTTCTCTGAACACTTGAAAAAAATGTGTAATCTGTTGTTGTTGAGTGTGTTGTCCTATATATGCCTGTTAGGTCTAGATGATTTACAGTATTATTCAAATCCTCTATTTCCTCACTGATCTTCTGTATAGTTTTTCTATTCATTATTGAAAATAGGGTATTGAGGTCTCCAACTACTATTGTATATTTATAGCTATATATACAACTATTTATAACTCCATTTCTGTCAGTTTTTGCTTCATGTATTTTGGGGCTTTATTGTTAATAATTGTTAACAATAAATATTGTTATAATTGGGCTCATGATTATTAGTTTCTTGATGAATTGACTCTTTTATCAACATATAAGGTCCCTATTTGTCGCTTATAATAATCTTTTCTTTAACATTTCTTTTGTCCGATATTAGTGTAGCTCTCTTTTGCTTACTATTTGCATGGGAAATCTTTTTCCATCCTTTCAGTTTCAACCTATTTGTGGCTTTGGATCTAAAGTGAGTCTTTTTTAGACAATGTATATGGGACCATATTTAAAAAGTCCATCCTTCCAGTCTCTGCCTTTTAATTGGAGAGTTTAATCTATTTACATTTATATTTAAAGTAATTATTTTAAATGAAATTACTTCTACCATATTGTTTTTTGTTTTCTATGGGTCTCATACATTTTTCCCCTGAATTTCTTCATTATTGCCTTTTTTTGCTTTTTACTGTTATTTTCTAGTGTACTGCTTTGATGCCTTTCCCATATTTTTCTGGATTTTTTTTTTTCTCTTTGTAGTTACCCACGTCATAGCAATCAAGTTTGAATTAATTCCAGCTTAGTTTCAGAGGTATATTAAAAACTCTGCCCCTTTACAGCTCTATTTCTGATATTTTCTGTTAACTTCATTTGTTTCTATGAAGGGGCCATACTTTGTTTACCATGTATAACATAACAGTTCCTTTAACAATGTCATATTATAAATTATATTATCAGTTTGCATAGGCCTGAAATATTAATAAGAAGAGATCATGTAGTTTAAAATTAAGTTTTATAATGCTAAGGATTACTTCAAACAATATTATTCTGGAGCCATATTATTCATATGGGACCTCAAACCTCATATTTGGTTTTATAATGGGTAGCTGTTTTGTGACTTATTAATTGTTCTCCTGGTTATGTAGCTTTTTGTTTCATATTGGTTACAGATTGGTCACAGTCTCAGTTTACCACTGGCAGCTGTTTTGATTTGAAGCAGGTGGCCTGAAGAAGCAGCATCCATAAATTAAAACACTAACACTTTTTCTGTGTATTTTAAAATCTTTCTCAGAAATCCAAAGACTTTTTAGTACAGAGGTGATTTCAAAGCTCGAATATTCTTTCAATATTCACACAATCAATTTTTATTAACCTAATTTTTATATAACAGTATTCTTTTAAGTTATATAAAATAACTGCTAACTTATTTTAACATAGAAGTGAGCTAAAAAGACCCTAATTATTTTTTCACATAGAACTTCTTACAAATAATTATTTAAATTCTGACCCAAATAGACGAATGGTTATTACATTTATTCTTTAATCATTTTAAAATAGGAAAAATTATTATTAACAATGGAATTCTCACCATCTAACTTTTTCACTTCTCTTTCTCTCTTTTTTTAAATCATTCATTATGGCTTTGGACAGTCTCCAGGCTGCTGCATTTATTCACTATATTATAGTTAAGGTGAAAAGGAAATGGTCTTTTTCTTCATTGTTTGAAATATCTATACTAAAATGATAGTACTCAAACAAAAGCTAACTTCATAAATGTTTTAAAGACTTACCTATGACATAAGGAGCTTTTTATTTTTATATAATACTTGTTTCCTACCAAGGTTAGAGTGTGTGTGTGTGTGTGTATGTGTGTGTGTGTGTGTGTGTGTATATACGAAAAGTAATAGAGTATTCAAGTTAGGAGGGAAGTAAAAGATCATCTAGTCTGACATTTCAGTGTTTAAATTACCTTGAACATGTAACTAAATAGTACCCTAGCTTCTGCAAGGACCAGTCCAATAATGAGTAACTCAATGCTTCTGAAGATGATACATCTCATTTTTTGAACAGCATTAACTAATTAAAAGCAAAGAGAGTGAAGCAAAGTCTGTCTCCTTGTGTTTCTTTTTGTTTTTTTTACCCATTGGCCCTGGATTTCTTAGGGGCTATAAAGAATAAGCTAAACTGTCTTCCTTGTCACAGTTGTGAAATATTTGAGGACATCTTTTGGGACCCTTCTGTTTCTCTTCATTCCCTAAGTTTCTTTACTAGATTAAAAATGTCTGATTCCTTCAGCCATTATTCATTTGTCACAAAGTTCTTCTCTATCATTGAGAATGTCTTTCAGATGGCCTCTACCAAGGGTAGTGACCGTGAATAGAATTCAGGGAATCCATGGATTTGGATATTGTATTAGTCAAGTTTCTCCAGAGAAATAGAACCAATAGGATATATGTATATGAGAGAGAGGGTGAGAGGGAAGGAGGGAGGGAGAAAGAGAGAAGAAAGAAAACAAGGAATTGGCTTAGCCAATAGTGGAAGCTGAGAAGTTGGTAAACTGGAGACTGAGGAGTTCTGCTCCCAGTCTGAAGGTCTGAGAACCAGGAGAGGTGATGGTATAAATTCTAGGCCGAAAGCTCAGCAGGCTTGAGACCTAAGAAGAGCCAATGTTTTAGTCTGGGTCTGAATACTGGAAGAGACCAGCTCAGCAGTTAGGCAGGAAGTTTCCTTTCACCTGGCCTTTTTGTTCTATTCAGATCTGCAGTTGATTAAGGTCCACTAACATTAGGGAGGGTAATTTACTTTATTTGGTCTGATTCAAATGTTAATCTCATCCAAAAACACCCTTAAAGATATATCCAGAATATATGGCCAAATGTCTAGGCACCCAGTGGCCTAGACACATAAAATTAACCATCACAGATACGAAAAATATATCCTTATATTTACTAGCTTCTAAATGAGATTTCACATTAAAAAATTATGACTGTTGGCAAAAAACCACTATAGCAGAACCGGACTTTGTACCAGTAGAAATCACAGATAATTTCACATCAAGTTGTTGCAGATATTTTGAAATATTAACATTCATTATTAATGTGAATAGTGTATACAAGTTCTTATTGTAAGAAGAACATATATTATTGAATCATACTTATTTTACTATTTAAGATAAAGTAGAAATTTTATTGAATAATTGGTTTCCAATTTTCTTATGTATTTTATTTTATGCTTCTAAGAATATTATTCTGAAAAGGGTCCATAGCCTTTATCAGACTGAAAAAAGGGGTCCATTCTTCAATAAGTGGTTAAAAACCTTTAGTATATATTTTTTTAAAAGTGTAATTCTAAAAATGAATACATTTCATGTGTGTGGCCCACGAATGGTTAAGTAGAGACAATTGTTATCTCCTTGCTTCTACATAACATAAACCAAGATCCCATTTATTTTGAGGAGCATCCAGATCATGCTAGTTAGAATTAGTACATCTTTCGATTCAGCCTGTTCTGGTCTTTATAATTTCTGAATCACTGTTACTGTATTCTCTGCTCTGTGTTTCTGTCATCCACAAATACGATAAGCAAACCCTCTGTATCAGATTGCCACACCAGGCTGCCAATTAAAATCAACTGAGGAACTGTAAAAAAATAGACTCTGAGATCCTACCTCACACTTAGAAATGCTGACTGTGCACCAAGTGATTATGCAGCACTCCTGGCACTGGTCTATGGGTTCATATATGGGAATATGATTATTTTATATCATATAGGCTATTTATAATGCTTATTAAAATATTATAGAAGTTAGAATTCTGTAGTGTCACAGTAGCTATGTTTTTCCAAGTTGACCAGCAGTACTGTTAGGTTCAAAGTTACTAATTTATATTATAGTGCTATGTTATAATTCACACTTCTCCATTTTGATCGAGCTTGATTTGAACAATGAACAGTCTACCTACCTCACTTCTCTGATCAGCTATCTAACAATAAATCTTGTCAGAAAAGGAAACTATCATTCATTTTTCTAGTGACTTGGTATAAACTTCTGATCCCTGCTTTTTCACCTGATTTCTCATAACTCGTTACTTAAATCTTGTTTTTGAGCCATTGATATCAGCCTCTATTATTTGGTTTGGGTTCCTTTAGAAATCAAGACTGAGACAATGATATGGAATGGGTAGTTTATTTGGGAGTGGGAATGGAAGTGGGAGTAAGAAAGTAGGGAAGAGTAAGACAGGGAAGGAGGAAAAGCCCATATAAGAATGCATTATTGGGGCTGGATTACGCTTGGATTTCCTGAAAAGTGTTCATAATGCCAATCAGTTTTATTGGGTGGTGATGGTGGCTTTTTCTTTTTCATTTTCTCTTTTTTTTTTTTTTTGACCATGGCACAGGGCTTGCAGTATCCTAGTTCCCGGACCAGGGATCAAACCCAGGTCCCCTGCAGTGGAAGTGTGGAGTCTAACCACTGGACAGTGAGGGAATTCCCACTCTTGCTTTTCATTAGTTGAGGGTTGCCCTCCCTCCACAACCTGGGGGAGTTAACCTGCCCATGTTTCCAGGCTGTGCTTGCTCACATACTGAGTGGCCCATTGTAGTGCCATTGAAAGCCCTGAGATGGGAAAATGGAAAGATGAGCTGATGCAGGTTTAAAGTGGCATTCTAGGGATTTCACTAGCGGTCCAGTGGTTAAGATTCTGTGCTTCCACTGCACAGGTGGTGCGGGTTCGATCCCTGGTTGGGGAAATATTTCACATGCCATGCGGCACAGCCAAAAAAAGTAAAAAACAAGAAAAAATAGAGTGGCATTCTGTTAACATGAGGTGTCTTCCCAGGACAGTCTACACCACAGCTATGACCAAAAGTGGGCTAAGGAGCTGTGACATGGGGTACCAGGGGTACCACCTACACTCAACTTTTATATTTTATGGAATCTTTTTTCTTTTTCCTTTCAAAAATCAATTACATTTGTTTCTAGAATTCTTCAGTTGTTAGAAATAACCTCATGTGCTAGTTCTCTCCATATGCTTTGACTGTAATTCATCCTGACAGGGAAATTGGACTTACCTGTATTGGGCTTTAGTTCCAGCATTACAATGTTTGTTCAAAATTTTTCAATCCCTGACACAGAAAAGTGGGACAGTCTAGGAGTTAGAATTTTGCTTTCTCTGTTGGGATTAAAATACTTTCTGAGGTAAGTTCTAACAACAGAAAAGTCCCTTTTGCTGTCTCATATTTTGTAAGTGATAGATAATTTTGAGGTTTGGCCTTTTTGAATCCACTGGTCAATTTAAATTTCTTTTCCTAGCACTGTTAAAGTTGATGCTTCCCTTGAGTTTCCTGCTGTGGAATTATGGCTCTTTTTTCTGTGAAAACTTTGAAATGTTTTCTTAAATTTAAGGAGACACCTATGACTATGTCTAGACTGCCTCTTTATGGCCATCAACAACACTGTTCACATTTGCTCCTTGGTTCTGGTTAACACTGGGTCCTCATTGTCTGTCTTTGTGCAATACAAAGGCTTCTGTCATTCTTTTATTTTTTTCTCTCTCACCCCATTCTTTCTTCTTTTCTTTCTTATTTCTCTTTCCTTCTTCCTCTAAAAGCTGTGTAGGGACCTCCCTGGCAGTCCAGTGGTTAAGACACCACGCTTATGCTGCAGGGGCGTGGGTTCGACCCCTGGTTGGGAACTAAGATCCCACATGCCACGCATAGCTCGGCCAAAAACAAATAAATTAAAAAAAAAAAAAGCTATCTAGTATTCTAATATGGTCTGTTAGCTTTCACATTCTGAACTATCCCCTTTGCTCTCATTTATCCCATTGCTTTGGGACTCTCATTCAGTGATTCCAGCTAATCTGATAAACTATTTGGAGCTCAGATATTAGGAATGGTAGTTTGGGAGTGGTTATATAACATATTTGTCTTTTGTCAGGAACCTAGGATCCCCATTCTCTCCCCCCCCCCCCCCCCCGCTTTTTTCCTTTGAGACATTGGATCATAGGAAAGATCAACTGACTATTAACACAAGGGAAAAGTAATTTCAACTCAGGTGGTTTTAACATGAAGAACTCATCCATGGAGTTTTCTTCAGTACATATTTTAAAATCATTTTATTTTATCGCTAAAGAAAGGAAAATTAAAAGGAAGGAGGGAGAAAGGAAAGCACTGAGAGTGGCACAGAGGAAAAAAATTTTTTTAAGCTCTTTATTGGAATATAATTGCTTTACACTCTTGTACCAGCTTACGAGGTACACCAAAGTGAATCAGCTGTATTTATACACATATCCCCATATCCCCTCCCTCCTGCGACTCCCCCCAACCCTCCCAGTCCCAGCCCTCCAAGGCGTCACCCACCATCGAGTTGATCTCCCTTTGTTATACAGCAACTTCCCACTATGTTTTACAGTTGGTACTATATATATGTCTTTGCTACTCTCTCACTTTGTCCCAGCTTCCCCTTTGCCCCCCGCCCCCCCAACCACGTGTCCTCCTGTCCATTCTCACAGAGGAAAAAATTTAAGGAAAAGAGGAGATTAGGGAAAATCAGAGAGTGGCATTGTGGGATTATATTAAGTATGATAAAGTGAGTTCTGCATTTGTTCAGCGACTCTGTGTGTGTGTGTTTCGTGGTATAGGAGATCTCACATAATAGCTTTCAGTAAATGGTTGTTAAATTAATTATGGTAAGATGGTATCAATATAATGATTGTTGTGTAGACGTAATAATCATGGTATATATCCCACATGTGAGTTGTTACTAACACCAGCACACCAGTAAAAATTGCATTCTTAGAAAAGCTATCACGGTAACTTATTTGTTGTTCACTTGCCTTTCGTTCATATGCATGGAGTAAAATATGTGGTGGATGACCTTCTGAGTATTGTAACAGCTTTGTTTTAAAAATCAAGTAGTGAAATAAATGCCAAACCAGCATTTTCTCTGAATGTTTAGTAATTTGTGTGAGGGGATTTGAAGGAGACTTTCCAAAGTCTGCAAAAATTTCAGGTCAAGAAGATGACGTTTTTGTAAACATTTCAGCAGGTCACGGTTTTCTTAGGCTCACCTTGATAGCTGGCTTTTATTTACTCACTTATCCATTCAATATTTATTTATTTGAGTGCCTTCCATGCACCATGTACTTTGTTAGTCACTGAGGATAAATTAGGAAGGAACCTTGCCAGTAAAAAGTCTAGGAGAAAACATGGAAATGTAAACAAATAGCTGAATTTTAAAGTCAAGATAAAATTGAATCCTCTCAATGGACTTTTAAAAAATGAAATCTCTTCAGTAATAAGGACATCTGATATTATTGAATTCTTGGGTTTATAAATTGAGTCATTGGGTGTTTAAAGTTGACATAATCAGACTCCAGTTCTGATTTCTTTAATAAAGCTGAAAATAGTCTAAGAATCCAGTGACTTATGATTTCCTTAGGTAAATGTTAAGCTAACCATCCATCCCCGTATCTTCAGCATTTTCTACTGGAGAGAAGTATTGTTATTTTTATGCCTGTGTGTTTAAATGATAGAGGTAATTTGATTGAAAACAGAATGATGTAAGTTTTAAGTATCCCTTTTAGGGGATCAGAAGGAAGCAGGAACCACCCATCTGGTTACAGCTACCATATTGCTTTTAAACTTTTTTTTTTTTTTTTAGCAAGATAAATAAAATGAGTTTATAAATGTGAAAACGGTCTATAAAATTGACTTAAATTTTTCTTCATATTCATTACTGTTTTCCATAGATAAATAACGTTTTATACAATGTTCAGTCAACTTGTGTTCAAATATTTTATTAAGTAAAATGCACATAAAAGCCTTAAAATCATTACTTTTCCTGGGAAACTTAAGCAGGCAGGCCCTGGAGATTTTAAAAGCTCCACTTGGGCTTCCTTGGTGGCGCAGTGGTTAAGAATCCACGTGCCAATGCAAGGGACACAGGTTCGAACCCTGCTCCAGGAAGATCCCACATGCTGCAGAGCAGCTAAGCCCATGAGCCACAACTATTGCGCCCATGTGCTGCAACTACTGAAGCCCATGCACCTAGAGGCTGTGCTCCGCAACAAGAGAAGAAGCCACGGCAATGGGGAGCCTGCGCACCACAATAAAGAGTAGCCCCCACTCACCGCAACTAAAAGAACGCCTGCTCACAGAAAAAAAAAAACAAAAAAACTCCACTTAATTTTAGATGAGTAACTGGTGTTTTGCTTTATAAGTTGAAAAACAAGAATTGTTATGAAAATAGTTTACTCCACACCAATAAAATCCTATTGGCTTATTTATTTTTATTTTTGAACAAGATAGAGTAATTGTGGAAGCTTGTGTTTTAGGAACTTACTGTTTAGATTGTGTTAAATAACATATAAAGACATAGACAAAGTAATATAGGTTATGTGATAGGGCTTGACTCAGATAGGCAAAAACTTCAAAATGCACTTTTAGCATTAGAAGGATTAGTTCACTTTTGTTGGAGTATTTGTTCCTTTTTGAGTTGCATGGATATTTATGGAAATTCAATTTTGTTTTTTCCTTGATAATTTGATCATTTAACTTGATAATCTAATTTTACTAGATAGTTTCCTTAACACTTTAGTTTCAGTGTTCACTATTCCTTAACATTTTTTTTAAAGATTTATTTATTATTTATTTATTTATTTAATTTACGTTTGGCTGTGTCAGATCTTTAGTTGTGACATGTGGAATCTTGTTTTTTCTCTCTCTAGTTGTGGCACGTAGGCTCCAGGGCACGTGGGCTCAGTAGTTGTGGTGCTCGGGCTTAGTTGCCCCGTGACGTGTGGGATCTTAGTTCCCTGACCAGGCATCAAGCCCTCATGCTCTGCAATGTAAGGTGGATTTTTCACCGCTGGACCACCAGGGGAGACCCACTATTACTTAAGTTTTTGTAAACAAACACTTAAGTCAAGGGAACTCATTATTATTAGCCAGCAATAATACTAGTAAGTAATGTTAACATTCATTGAGACAGTTTGTACAGTAGTACATAAGCTCTTCATGAGTATTATCTCATTTTATCTAAATAACCTCTGAGTTATTATTATTACTATTTTATACATGGCATTATTTAAAAGAACTCTGCAGTTAGTCCTTTGGAAAACTGAACAGTGTTCAGAATGTGAGCAGCCACACCCTCGATGTATCTTCTTTATACATATGGATTTTCAAATATCATAATATTCCTGTTAAACTGGCTATTTCCGGACCTCCTCACCCTTAATTATGTCTGCTTAGAATTGAACTCACTACACACCCTCTACTCTCCTTCACTTGCTCCCAAACCAGAATGTTGCAGTCTTGGAAAGACAATCCCTGTAATATTCTGTCATTATCTATTGTGTATTTTGAGCCCAAGGCTGAGATTGAAATTTTTCTAAATGCAACTACCTTCAACCATATGATTAAAAACTGAATGACTGGAAATTTGCTTATGCTACAGAGTTGATAATATTTCTTAACGAATTCAACCTAAAATTATGAGGAATAACAATGCTTAAATGCACAATTTATACTGTGGTAAAAAAGTGATTTTGATGACATGAATGTTGTTTGGATCACAAGTAATGTCAAGCTGCTTTATATACTTCACATGTTGTCAAAAACTAAAACAAGAAGTGGGATCTCCATTTCCACACAAATTTGCAACAGCTGTATTTCCTACATCAAAGTATCTAGCAGTGGTATTTAGAACTCAGTGTAAGTAAAGGATTTTCTGTATTTTGAAATCCATTTAACTACTGCAGAGTCAGGGAACTTTCAAGTAGCCTTCAACTGTAATGGATTATCTGCAATGTAATGACATGCTGAAATGCAAATATCAGGAGAAGAATCTAATATAATTCTATAAATACCTTTCAAGTGATGAATATGCACAATTAAAATCATATGCTTGTGGGCTGTTACCAATATTTGCCACTCCCTATTTGTATGAAAAGACATTTTCAAAGGTGATATATAGATAATCTCATTACAGATGAGCATTAACGGGTGAACATTGATGTTGAGGATTAGGGAATATCAACTTTGAGTCCCAATTAAATAAAATGCTTTCCTTCCAAACTAATTTTGTTCTTCTCATGGGCAGATCTGCATTATAAAAACTTACACTCACTGTTATTATATTTTGAATTTTTTCAGTAAAAAACTGTAGAAAAATGTGTTTGTCTCTTGTTATAGAAGTACCTACATAGTAGCCTTGATTTTGCTTCTTGGCTTATTACAAAGTCTAAAATATTTACTGTCTGGCCCTTTAAATAAAAAGGACTGACCTTGAGCTAAACAATTATTTGTTTTTAAGTGATCCCATGATTATCCAAACACAAGAAATAAATCTCTATTGGTGAAGTTTCAACTATTAGTGGAGGAAAAAATACTTCTATATCATTTCTGGAACAGACTTTAGATTACTATCTATTCCAACTTTTTTATTTTGCAGTTAAGATTCCAAGGTTTAGTGGAAGCTAGTCATTGGTAGAATTGAAAATAGAACTAAGATATCCTGATTTTCTGTCTAGTATC
This sequence comes from Hippopotamus amphibius kiboko, assembly GCF_030028045.1. Taxonomy (NCBI): domain Eukaryota; kingdom Metazoa; phylum Chordata; class Mammalia; order Artiodactyla; family Hippopotamidae; genus Hippopotamus; species Hippopotamus amphibius. The sequence continues at coordinate 29,869,994 of NC_080194.1, read as the reverse complement.
CTTTCTAGTATACTTTGTATGCAAGTGTTTATACTGGGTGCTAAGGATATTAAAGAAGAAATATGGAAAACAATGCCTAAGTCATCAAGGGATGTTATAATCTAGTTAGGTAGTGTATCAGCCAGGGTCCCAGCAAGAAACAAATGGCACAGTAAAATGGAGTAACTGAGGATCATTTAGTAAGGGACTATTTAAAAAAGTGTGAAGAGAGTTAGGGGAAATAACCCTTATTACCACCCAAGGCCTGAAGAGACAAGGGGTTTAACTGTAGGAGCTGCAGAAGACCCAACAGGAGCTGTAGCTTTTAGTGGAGGAATCCACCCACTGCCAGCCTGTGCTGTGGAGGAAGGATCTGATGATATCCCCACCTATAAAAACTTCAACCTCATTCTCCTCCTGCCCTCTCCTCTGCTTCTGGCACCTTCTGTAGTCCCCCCTCAAAAGCCAGATGACAAACAACCTTTTAATGCAGTCCAAAATGGTCAGCCTCCGAAGTGAAAAAAGCCGTTTAAGAGAGTGGATCTGACAGGACCAATGGAGAATATCCAGCATAGGGAGCAAGATTGTTTATGCAATAATGCATGGTAACACATTCTAAGTGTGAGCAATCTAGGCAACATGTATTTTAGAGAATAGCGTACAAACACATGAAATATCATTTTATGAGCATTTTTGTAGTGTTTTATGCTTTATAAAGTACATTCTTAATATTATCTTCACAAGTTTAAGATAGTGCATCCTTTTATATACTGGCATCTGGAAGAACAGTAGTTCAGCTCTTGGTTTTCTATCTTGGTAGGCCACTTCTTCCATTGCATAAAGTTGTTCTGTTCTCTAACAGAAGTAGATGTTGTTTAAGTGGCTAAGAACTCGGCTTCAGCAGGAGACCAAGTACTAAAAGCCAGGAAGGCAAATAATGTATTGTAATTATTTATCATTTGAGAATCCATCACTTTCACATTTTTGTAAACTGATCTTTGCTGTGAGATGAAAGAGACTCACATAGTAGAGATTTTTAGCAAAATAATGAATTATGAATATTCCAGTATCATATTGTCATTAAAATTCTGGATTTTGCAGGTAGAAAAACCAGTTTGGGTTCTTGCTGTACAACTCACCTGCCATGTTAATTTGGTCAAGTTAGTTAGTCTCTTTCAGCCGTGATTAACTGTAAAAGTGAGGACAACAACAGGTCATATAGTAAGCTCTCGATAAATATTAGCTATTATTAGTAGTATTAATAGGCTACATAACCAAAATTTCAAATGTATGTGATGTGACAAGTGATATTTATAGGTGAATTCATTCTACAAGTATTTATTAAGCAACTAAGTGCTAGGTACTCACTTTGCTAGATGCTGGGATGATCTTGTCCTCCTGGAGGCTGAAGGTGTTTAATTTGCATCTTATTTATATTAATAATTGTTGAATTAGTAACCAGTGCCTATACCGACATACGTATTGCCAGCCTGATAGTTTATTGAGCTGTCTTCATTAACCATCAGCATACCAAAAAGAGTAGGTTAGTTTATTTTGAATAGTGTTTTGGTCAAAAATTAGCACAGTTTTCCACTGTGCTAGACTCATAATCTTAGTGAAATGCTAGGTTGGTGTGCATTTGTCCCCTAATGAGTGAGTAGCCATTAATTTAGGGGGGAGTAAGTTAATAGAACTATTTTTAAAATTTTACTAATAATCATTGACAGACCTTAATATAACTATCTGATTTCCTTTTCTTTGCCAGTTGGAGTAACTAATGGTGACTGTTTTTTGTGCAGCTCTGTCAGAAGGTTTAATGTTTGGGAAAATAAATTGATAACATACTAAAGAGTTAGTAGTTGCTCTCAGTTTTTAGATAGGGTCTCTAGAAGTTATTTGAAACTTGCTTTTGATCTGTCAGTTTCTTTAGCTAATCCATGTTATAATAATAGCTAATTCAAATTAAATAATTCCCAGATTTTATTTTTTTCTATTTTATACATGGAAAATTAGTATTTAGTTGTCTCTTACATGAGATATTAAAATATAGTGTTAAATTTATCTCTAGTGGGAGGAATTGGGAGATTGGGATTGACATATACACACTATTGATATTATGTATAAAATAGATAATTAGGGCTTCCCTGGTGGCACAGTGGTTAAGAATCCACCTGCCAGTGCAAGGAACAGGGGTTCAAACCCTGATGCAGGAAGATCTCACATGCCTCAGAGCAACTAAGCCTGTGTGCCACAACTTCTGAGCCTGCACTCTAGAGCCTGAGAGCCATAACTACTGAGCCCATGTGCCACAACTACTGAAGCCCCTGAGTCTAGAGCCCGTGCTTCGAAACGAGAAGCCACTGTAATAAGAAGCCCACATACCGCAACAAAGAGCAGCCGCCACTCTCCCCAACTACAAAAAGCCCACATGCAGCAACAAAGACCCAACGCAGCCATAAATAAATAAATAAATAAATAAATAAAATTATTTAAAAAATAGATAATGACAACATACTGTATAGCACAGGGAACTATACTTAATGTATACTGTGGTGACCTAAATGGAAAGGGAATCCAAAAAAGAGGGGATGTATGTATATGTATAGTGGATTCATTTTGCTGTACAGTAGAAACTAACACATCAATGTAAAGCAACTATACACCACCAAAAATTAATTTAAAAATTTATCTCTATATTTAGAATTTATGAAAAAGTCATTTTGCTTATGCAAAGCATAAAACTTTCAGTACATTTTTTTCCTATAAATTTAGAGTACTGTGATGATCCCTGGGGAAATCTGATTTTTTTTTTTTTTAAATAGACCATGATGGGGTCTGAGCACGGGTTGAAAAAAAATTTCCAGACACAAAGCATTTCAAAAGAGAGTGAGTTTATTGAGAACAAAGAGCAGAGTTTAGTGAGGGGCACTGTAAAGACAGTGGGATGACTTCCTGGCATACCAGGGAGAGCTGACCCTCTCTTGGGCTTGCAGCCAACTTTTATAACCCCAAGACAAGGGGGTTATAAGCATTTTCCTGCTAAGAAAATGGCATTAATCAGTCAGTGCGCCAGGTGTCAGGCAAAAGGTGTCGTTAGGTGATAGGCTAGGGTCCTATATGGTGAATACCTTCCCTAATATGGGATTGGGTTATCTGCTATCCCAAGTCATGAGTCAAAGATTGCTGTGGGGGTCGAGATAACTCCAGAATTTAGTTGCTGTGGGGGTTGGGTTAATTCTGGAATTTTGTCTTGTAACTTTGGTATAGGGCTCCACAGACCAGAGGTTCCATTTTTTATTCTCAGGTCAAGTCACTATGGGGCTAATATCTTTGCTTAATTTTAATCTATTACTATGACAGAACTTGTTTACTCAAATAAGTGTCAAACAGATAGTGCTGGCAACTTGAATAATTTCTACCTAATTAAAAATCCCAAATGAAAAATGGTGAAATTTAAAGTAGAAAAAAAATAGTTTTGTTAGTATACATTGATTTTAAGTTCTTTCTTGGTTAATTAAAATCTACTTTGATGCTTTTATTTTTTTAATTAATTTATTTTTATTGGCTGTGTTGGGTCTTCGTTGTTGCACATAGGCTTTCTCTAGTTGTGGTGAGTAGGGGCTACTCTTCATTGCGATGTGTGGGCTTCTCATTGCAGTGCCTTCTCTTGTTGTGGAGCACGGGCTCTAGGCAAGGGGGCTTCAGTAGTTGCAGCACATGGGCTCAGTAGTTGTGGCTCACGGGCTCTAGAGCACAGGCTCAGTAGTTGTGGCACACGAACTTAAGTTGCTCTGTGGCATGTAGGATCTTCCTGGACCAGGGATGGAACCCATGTTCCCTGCATTGGCAGGCGGATTCTTAACCACTGCACCACCAGGGAAGTCCCTACTTTGATGCTTTTATGATAATTTCCTTTAATACCTCTATCTCCGAAATTAAATATTCAGTTCTAAAATAAAATCAGGTAAGGGCCTAGTAAATGTATCTATTAAATATTTAAAATTTTACCCATGAAAAGTTATGTAAATAAGTGGTAAGAAAATATTCTTAAATATACCTGTGCTACTTTCCTATATAGTCCTTTTTGTATGAAATGCCCTTTGTGTCTTGGAGATGTAGCCATTTGACAGAATAAGAGTTCTTTGTGGTCCTGAATGTTTACCATATTGGCAGTGAGCTAGTTCATATTGAATAATCTAAGTTCTGATTGTTACTTTCTAAATGAACTTGCAGTTGCTACCTTCAAAAAACTTTATTGTTTAAAGAATACCTCCATTGTAGGCTTCAAGTATTTCTTCTGTTTTACGAGGTCAGCTACATTAACTGAGACTAAGAAATAGGAAGTAGAGAATAGGAACCAAGGAAAATAGGAAGGTTTAGATCAGATATAGAAAGTGGTAAGCAGATTTTTGTTGTTAGAGTCCCCCACCATGGGTTTGGGTAGATAATTAAATGTGAGTTTGGTTGGAAAGATGAGTTGGTAGAATTATAAAAGGTAATCAGAAAAACATGTTTTTATTTTTTGAGGGGCGAAGGCTTGTCTCACTTAAAACCAAATAGTTCCTTTGTTTTACTTGACTGTCTGCCTACAGGTAAATTTTATTTTTAGTTGAGTGAGGTTAGGCACAGAGCTAAAAAAGACAAAGAAAAAAAATCACTTAATAACTCTGGTCCTTGTTTTCTTTAGTATCTGTAAAATGAGAAGATTGGAATTAACTTCTAAATTCCACTAAGCTCAAATATACTCTGAATAGTTCTAATAGGAGAGTAACATGATACATGGCTTTGAAAATATATAAAGTAAATAAAATTAATTGGAGGCTGTTGAAAGTGATTGAGGCTTGATATGATAAAAATGTGAAAAATATGGTGACGATAGAAAATCAGAAATATCTAGATCAAATTAGATTAATATGGGGAAGAAGAAAGAGGAATTAAAATATGTCATTCACTTCATTCAACAAGTTATTCATAAAAACTGATCTCACAGGTTGAATGTAATATATACAAAGCTGCCAACCGAGCACCTAATGTAGTAAACACACAGGTTTTCAGAACCTCTGTTGCCTATGGTTTGCCAGACTTGAGGTTGCCTCCCCCTTTTAACTAGGTAGGAATTTGAGGACACTGAAAGACTGAGACTGATTAAAGGTTACCGTTTGTTCTCTTTCAAACGCATGATCCAAGCAGTATTTAGTTATTACCTGTGGTGATTTCCACCCTCTGTCCAAATGGGTTGGACATGTTTGAAGATGGGAAACTTCTAGTCAGAATGGTCCTGGGCCCAAAGCTGGCATTGATAATTCCAGTGATGAAAGGCAGGGTGGAGTGGGCAGACTGCTGAGGGGTATCAAAGCCCGGAGCTGAGCCCTTAGAGGGAATTTCTAGATTTTTTTCCTACAGCAGTATTCTAACCCTCTTCAAGTACTCCTTTTGGGGCAGAGATTACAAATTGTTGATGAAATATACTCTCTGTCCATGGTGAAATACTGTTTGGACTCTCCATTGTGTTATTTAGGAATACAAAGCTCCTGTGTCTGTGTAAACACATTAGAGTCATAAATATCAGAAGAGCCAAGGAGGAGAATTCCTAAACAAAGGGAATATAATATATATAATTATTTTACCAGTAAGTCTAGTGTCTTTGGTTGGTTCATCATTCTTAAGTCTAAACTTTAATCTATCTGTTCTCAAATAAATTATAAATGGCAATCAGAAACAAATGTATGTTGTATCTGCTTTGTTAGGCAGAGGGTATGCCTGCCTAGGACCAGCTGATTCCTTTGTTTTACTTGAATGTCTGTTTGGTTTATGGATCTTTCAGCTGTGTGAGCTGTGTGGAGCTAATTGGGGGGAAGAACCAACCCAGCCTCTTCTGAGCCTTAAGTAGCCGGGAAGTGGTGTAGTATAGTGTTCAGAACCTGGGCCCTGGCATCAGTCTGCCTGAGTTACTGTGTGTATAGCTGGAGATGTCTTTAGATTTGGTCATAAAACCACCATTTTAGGTTGATTTCAGGTCTCCCCAGAAGGCCACTGTGATCTCCTGGTTTTATTTCCAGAGTAGGGTCAAGTTTGTAGCATATTCCTGTGATTGAGGCAGGAAATCTTTTTTTCTTTTGGTCTTGTTCATAAACTGCTTAGAATTCTAGAATATTTATTAGGAAATTCCTCAGGCAATCCTGAATTGATCACATGTTTTAGTAAGGTCTTTTAAATATTAGCTATTAATTTAATCTTTTGCTTAAATTATACTGAAACTTTTCATAACTTAAAAGGAAAACATTATTCACAATAGGAGGAAAACTGAAGTTATTTTTGGCACATTCTCCCTAGAATATGTATCTCTTGGTGGGAATGTAGAGTCCATGTCTGGGATGGAGATAAAATTCTGCTTAACCACAGGCTAGAGAAACCAGTTGAGGCATGACCAACCTACATACCTGGAAGGACACAGGCGGTCTAGAAGAGAAGCAGGTAGTAAAAACTTGAAAACACCTGGAGTGAATAAGAGATTAAGAATACTGGTAAAATAGAGGCTGTTTCATATAATATTTAGAAAATGGCTCTCTGTGCTTGAATTCCCTTAGCATAACTAATTAGACCATGGTGTGTGGAACTGTTCTAAAATGATTCTGAAAGTTTAAAAAAAAAGTGTTTTACTCAATTTCAAATCAGATGATAAAAACAGAAGTCTCACAAGATCAATAGTATATAGAGGTTTAAGTAGTTGGTACTTTTACAGGTTAAAGCTCTTTTTCAGATAATCTGTGACTTCAGTACTTCATATTTTTCTCACTCAACCTATGTTCATCCCCTGTCCCTTTAAATATTGTTGTTTCCGGTTTTGTACCCTTGAGAGAAAAAAAAACCCAAACTTATATGTACATTTCAAGTGCTACTTTATAAAATCTGAATTATCAGTATGGCTTTAGAAAAATTTTTGTTGGAGTTCCCTGGCATGTTCAAGGACCAGCAAGTAAACTAGTATAGCTAAGAGAGAACTGTAGGAGAAGAATTGGAAACAAAAAGTAAACATCACTCTTGAGGAATTTTGCTGTAAATGGGGAGCAAAGAAATGGGATACAGACTGAGTGTAAGTAAGATCATGAGAAAGTATGTGTGTGTGAGAGGTGAGGAATTGCGGCATGTTTATAGTCTAATGGGAATGATTTAGTAGGGAGAGAAAATGATGATGTAGGAGAAGGGGAGAGAACTGCTTGTGAAATATCCTCAGGTAGGCACAGAGGATTGGATCTAACACATTTAATGGAAAAGTCAGCCATTGACTAGCACTTGGGAAGTTCATCTGTAATAACAGAATGAAATGCAGGAAACATGAGATCAGGTATTATTGGAAGGTAATTTGATGATTTGATGATCCGTTTTTATTTATTGTTTTTGGAAAGAAAGGTCTCATTAAAAGCTTAAATAATTATCCTTTCAGCATGTGGTAGAACGAGAATAAAATTGGAGGGAGATAAATCTGAGTTCAAATTCTAGCTCTGTGATTTACTAGCTGACACCTGATAGAACTTGGTTTACAATGTCCCTGTATTATTTAGGAGCGCAAGAAGAAACAGCGTTCACTCCAAGGTGGTTCAAATAAAAAGATTTTAATGAAGAACCTGCTTCGAGAGAATGAGCAGGGTTAAGAGGATGGACAAGGGACAGTTAGGCAACTGGAGACTAGTAACTATGGAAAGGTGTTACCTCACCTGAGGATGATGGAACAAGGGTAGAAATGGTGTTTTCAGGGTCACAAGACCATCTGGTTAAGAGCCGTAGTCATGGAGGCAGCAGAGAAGAAATAATCGTCTCTCTCATCCCAGACTCCAGTTTCCTGCTGTCATCTCCCATCCTAAGTGGAAACCAGCTGCATGGGAACTCAGGAGATGCAGAGTGTAGGGAGGCTCCCCGGGGTGGAGTGGAGGGCAAAGAAGGGATCAGGGAGGCAAATGCAGAATAATTAATATAATCACTAAGCCTCAACTTTGCCATATATAAATGAGGTTATTTGCAAAATTGTTGTGATTTTACATTGCTGCCAAGCACCTGCCATATTGCTAGCACATAGTAGTGTTGATAATAACAGTAGTAAATGATAATAATTATAAGCTAGTGTAGGATAATGATTAAGAATCCTTAAAGCTTTGAAATGAGGCAGATCTGAATTTAATTTCTGTCTCTGCCACTTACTAGTCATGTGACTCTGGGCAGGTTACTTCACCTTTTTAGTCTCTGTTGTGTCATGTGTAAAATGGGGAAGTAAGGCTTACCACAAAGAATTCTAGTAAAGATTAAAGAAGACATTATGTATTAGGCATCTAACATAGTGCTAGTGCATAACTTGCAGTCTAAGTCACCATGGCTGTAATCATATATTTTGATTGATTAGTAAGAATAGTAAATGAGATTAGTTTCCAAGTAATACTAATCTCCACCCCTGCCCACCCCCCCCCCACCTTTTTTTCCCCTGCTTATCAGTTTTTCTGATTGGGGCCCTTATTTGTTATGCAGGGGTCAAGGTTACTATCTTTGCACTTTAGACTATTAGAAAGTACAGTTTTAGTTTAGCTTTTTGGCTGTCCATTTATTTTATGTTTTTGGTTTATGTTCAATAAACTCAGAGATAAATGGGCCTGAGTTTGGAAGGCATAGAAATAGAAAAAGTTGGAAATACTGAAATTCAGTCAATTTCATTAGCCTAGATTTATACATGAAGCTCAAGTAAAAATGTCAAAAAGAAATATGAGAATAGAGGTTGTTGTAACAGTTAATTCACAGCTGTACCATAATAGATAATCTTTCAAATTTTACATAAATATCACAGTTCTGTAAGCTTGACTTGAGGACACATATATGTTTTTCTTTTTGGCTACATAGGGAACAATGAAGTAAAACCTCATTGACGTAATTGAACCTGATAACATCTCCTGGTTGTGCTGCTGATGTTTCACTGTGGTATTGGTGGTTTCGAAGAGCTCTGTAAAGCATGTTGGACTTATAAACATATTCAAACAGAAACTTTTATCAGGATTCAACGTAACCACAAAGAAAAGCTGAATTTATACAAAGGCACAGTCTTGGGTTTACTTTATCAAATCAACTAAAAGAATTTTTGTAATAATATGTACCTCATGTTACTTAACTTATGAGAAAATGCTGTTTTAAAAATTATTTTTTGAACAGATAATTACAGTGTGTGAAAATATGTACTAATTTCTTTTTTTTTTATTTTTTTATTTTTTTTTATTTTTTTGGGGGTACACCAGGTTCTATCATCTGTTTTTATACACATATCCCCGTATTCCCGCCCTTCCTTGACTCCCCTCCCTCGAGTCCCCCCCATGTACTAATTTCTGATACTGCATTATATTTGAGTTTAGATGGAAACAGACAAATGTAATATTGAAAGCTTCTAAAAACAGCAATTAAAATTTCATGCTTTCGTTAAGTGATGTCTTATAATAGAACCATGTTTTGAGAACATACCATAGCCACTAAAACTTTTTTTTACTGATTCAAAAATTAGCAATATTTGAATCATTTATTTATTCTTATATTTAAATTATTTATAGGATCCATTCTGGTATTGAGATTGAAGTTTAGATGCCTAAAGTTTTGCTGACTTGGGAACAATTTCTATACAGAGCATATACTGTCTGCTTGGAAGTAAAATTTTAAAAGAGCTACGTATTATATAGGAGGAATATCCATGCACCATCCACTGTGATTCAGTATGTGTGGCAGGCACCTACCAATATTAGAGAAATGTATAAAAATGATTCATAATTTTTAAAACCTAAAAATATACACTTCATCAGTGACCATTGTTTGCAATACTAAAGGTGTTTCTGTTTCAGCTCGCTGATGAGTAAATAGGTTATGTGTTGTAGATTCAACACATGTATCCAACCACATTCTTTTCTCTTCTCTATTTCTCTTAAATTGGAAAAATTCAAGCAAAATTATAACTTAGAGTGGAAAGCAGCAAGTGGTTTTTTTGGTTGTTTCTGAATACTCAAATTCAGCATGGACCCTCAAATCATAAAGCGCTTTCTCACTGAAGGTTATTTTCGAGGCTGTGTCAGTTCCTAAGTTAATGGGCATTGTCATGCTGAAACTTGAGAAATAGAAGTTCTTTGCATTTTATTGAAGAAAATACTTCTATTTGGTATTTATAGTTTTTATTTGCACTCCATTTTCCCACAGCACACTGAAAAGATATACTTTCTGTGGCCAAAAATTAAGTGCATTTACACTTACGCTATTTCTTCAACACTGAATCGTGGCCAGCATGCGTGTTTTGATCACCAGCTGTTTTCTGTGAATAAAGCAGTGGTAGATCTGCAGTTCAGAGGTGTTCTCATTGTTTAGTGAGGCTCTTCCTTGCTGTATGGATAGCTGATTCTCTCAGAACTGATTGCAGCGCATGTTTTCAAGTCTCTGTTATAGTTTACAAAATAATCATTAAATAGGGTAAAAAATCATATTTGGTAGTATGGGTTTTCCAGTGATCAACATATTAAAAAAGTTGTCTGCCATCTTTTGTTGTGTGTATTGCACATAAACCAAGAGCTGATTTGGATTCATCACATGAGTGCATTTACCCACCAGTAAAATAAAATATCTGCTGTGTACAAATATGAGAGTAATTACTCTTTTACCTTATATGCCTTTTCAGTTCTGTGATGTCCCAAGGTGTCACATAGTAAATACATTTTGGAAATTTTTTGGTCTGTTCTCTCTTCCAGCATAATGTTTACCATTTGTGGGGCTAGTTTTACAAATCTCTCGGCAATAGTTTTTCTTTTTCAAATGCTTTTCCTATGAAGAGCACAGAATCTGATTGGTGCCTCTAGGTTTTGTCATTTCTGTTTTAGGAACAGAAATCTTCACTTTCATATAAGAAAGCATTATGTGACTGTTCTAGAAAAATTCTACTTGTTTACCAAAAAGGCTTCATGTTTTGTTTGAATGTCATAAAAGTTTCAAAGTAGACAACATGCAGAAGAATGTAGGGTGAATGAATTGAGTCTTTAAAAAAATATCCAATTTGTAGATAGTCACTGTCATATGACAGTAATATTTTTGTTTTTATGGGTTTGTGTGGTATTATCACACCCACAGATTTGTAGTCAGTTTGCATTAGAGTCTTCTTGATTTAGGCTTAGCATTTATTCTGAGTTATTTATGTTACTGTTCTTATTAGTACTCTAAGCTTTAGGAAACCAATTTTGAGCCTTTTTTTCTTTTGATTGGAGACATAACAATGCAAAGAATGCAAATTCAACAGATATAAACAATAATATCCAAATGACATGAAAATACTTCAGCTAAGATGATTTGTAGTCATACAGAATAATGCAGGCCTTAGGGCACCTGCACCACTTTTCAAAATAAAATGGTTGGGAATTCCCTGGTGGTCCAGTGGTTAGGACTCTGAGCTTTCCACTGCAGGGAGCATGGGTCTGATCCCTGGTTGGGGAACTAAGATCCCACAAGCTGCTCGGCCAAAAAAATAATAAATAAATAATATGATGGTTAAGATGGTGATGATATTTCTGTGGAAATCAGAATTTATCTTGCAGCTCACAATTTTGAAATACATGTAAACTAAATTGGTTCTTTTCTCCTCCCCCCTAAATATTCCAGACCCTTAGAATTTGATTAATTTGACCCCAGATTTGATTAATGGCTAATACTCTATTACTGTTTCTTAGTTTAAATTTTTATCTAAGTGCTAATATTATAGAGGTATTGAGCACTCATTTCGTTAAGGATTTTGCTCCTTTGGAAATCCCTTACTCTATCCTTTATCATTAGTTCTGCTGTCCTGGGTTATTCCTATCAGGTAGAAACAAGCTCTATAACCTACCATTTTTAATAAAAGTATTATCCTCACATTCTTTTCTGTCTATTGCTCCATTTCATTCTTGCCATGAATCTCACAATTCCTCAAGAGTCTTCACCAGTTCAGACACTAAGGATAAAAAACACCATTGACTCGCCAGTAACTTTGAACATTACCAGTAACTTTGAAATTCCCTGTATGCCACTCCCAGCCCCAGTTTTTCTCTCTTCTCCCTTAGAGATGATAACCGTCCTGAATTTCTTTATAGTTTCCTGTATATTTATATTTCTAAAAAGTATATTTCAATGTATATTTTATTTTACGTCATATGTAATTATACTGTATGTATCCTCCTGTGACTTTTCTCACTCAACATTGTGTTTTTAAGATTCATTCATATAGGATATAGCTATCCTTCATGCATTTTCACTGTTGTATTCCACTGCATGAATGTACCAAAATTTCCCCATTTTGTTATTGATGGACACTTGGGTCGTATTTAGTTTTCTTGCTGCTCCAAACAGTGCAGCTCTGTGTATCCATGTTCTTGCCTCCTGGCATCAAACTATATAGCAAAGGATCAAGCTTTGGGGGTTTTGCCCCAGTCTGCTGTGGACTTATGCTTTTGTAAAATACACTGAAATCACCTCAACAATATCAAATTGATAAAAAAATTTCTAAACATTTACTTTTCATTTCTGTACTTTCTCATTGTGGACCACACCTTGAATAACACTGCTCTAAGCTATACCTAGCTGCAGCTGTATGATTCCTGGATTAAACATCTTCTACTACTTATGCAGAAAATTTTGTTTTCTCAAAATCACTAATGTTCTAGTTGTCCAATTTACACAGAAGGCAGTCTACTAGAAATTTGTGGCTTCCACTGTATCTGTTTTCAGTTCCTAATATACAGGGGATTTCAGACTAAGACCTGCTGCATTTTGGCAAATGTATTTTTGATCTCAGAGAAAGTGACTGCAAATTAAGATTGAGCTACTGCTTAAGAGTTTATTCAAAGCCAGAATAGCAGGTGGGAGGCAAGGAAGACTCAATGTTAAGAAACCCTTCTATTGAAAGTGTGCTGGAGTTAGCAAGAAATCAACTTCTACTCAGACTAATGACTAGGAAGAATGAGGTGTAGGTATGCCACCATGTGATGGTATCCTTATAGAAGAAATGTGGAGGTATAGATTGGTTGATAGTATATTAGGCAAGTTTGTAGACTCAGACACAAATCTCAAATCTCATAGGTAATCTTTAGTGACCCATCATGTGGTTCTGTCGTCACTTCTGTTCATTCTGTACTTTTTTTAAGTGAACTTAAGGAAACATCAGATTTACATATGTCATGATGATGGGAAGAATGGTGATTAGGCTAGTCGACATTCCACTCTCCAAAGAAACTTGGACAGACTGAAATCAGGACTGAAGTACAGTATTGCAGTTGGGACTAAAAAGCCAATTGTGTAAGAATATCATGCAGAAAGTGGAGTGTGTATATCAAGTGTAAAAGAAACTTAGGTATTTTAGGTTATTTTAATCTTAATGTGAATGTTCTTAGGAAGTTATTAATGTCTTAAACTGCATTAATTAATGCCTCTAGAATCTAGAATGTATGCCAGTTAAATCACAACCTGAAATAATTATATGAGGACCACAAAATACTGTGTAAATTTGATGAATCTACTAATATATATCATGTACTTTGCAGTAGCTGTACTGAGCCATTTTGCAGGTAGTGGTCAATGAATTTTGTAAGTGGTTGTAGTATGTCTGGATTTTCTTGGGGAAAAAATAGGTTTTTCTTCACTGGCAGGAGATGACTTTCTGCAAAGATGGTGATAGTGACAACTGAAGATTTTTAAAAGGGGCCAGGGACTTCCCTGGTGGCGCACTGGTTAAGAATCCACCTGCCAATGCATGGGACACGAGTTTGAGCCCTGGTCTGGGAAGATCCCACATGCCGCGGAGCAACTAAGCCTATGTGCCACAACTACTGAGCCCACACACTGCAACTACTGAAGCCCACATGCTCTAGGGCTCGCATGTCTAGAGCCCGTGCTCCACAGTAAGAGATGCCTGCGCATTGCAACAAAGTGGCCCCCACTCACCACAACTAGAGAAAGCCCGTGCACAGCAACAGAGACCCACTACAGCCTAAATAAATAAATACAAAAATAAATACATAAATAAATACATAAAAAGGGGTCAGCAAGCTATAGCTTACTGACCAAATCCTGCCAGCAACCTGTTTTGGGATGGCCATTGAGCTAAGGATGTTTTTTGTTTGTTTTGTTTTGTTTTGCATGTTAAAGGGTTGTAAAACAAAAACAAAGAATATGCCATGGAGACCTTATGTGACTTGTGAAGCTTAAAATATTTACTAGTTGTGCCTTCACAGAAAAAAAATCTGCCAGCTCCTAATGAAATATTGGACCAATGAGAGAGTAGATAACATTTTAAAATCTTTTGCAGTCAGGATCCTTACGACCCAAATATTTCAGTACATAGAAATTACGTGATTGTATTACAAATTAACTGGGCTTATGTTCAACACTAGGGTTCAAAGCTATGTAGAAAATCACAGTTATAATCACAGTTATATTTAGGCAAAAAGAGGAGACCTATTTATTAAGTAAACTTAAAAGAAATTTAGGATTAATGGTAGGTAGCCATTATAGCTTGCCAAATTTAAGCTAATTTTATCTCCTTGAGCACTGACTTAGATGGGGAAGTAGCCACACAGCCTGCTAGGAAGAGAAGGGCATGAAAAAACTAGTCTGGTACTAAGAAGTTACCACTGATAATCTATAAAGGAAGACAAATAGAAAAACGAATCTGTGAATCAAAAGAGCTGTGTGTAGCTTTTTATAAATCCATTCCTTTATGCGTAATATAAACCACGGGCAGGCTTTTTAAAGTGATTTGACAGAAGTGCCTTATTGGTAAGGAAATAGCACCACCTACTGACACTGGTTTAAAATGACAAATCATGAGCCTTTGGAGAGGGTGGGGAGGGGAAGAGCAGTTGTCATTTTTCTTATATTTTTAGTGAATGGATGTGAGTCTGGATTTCTATTTTCAGTTCTGTGGGAATAGATATTTTGAAGGTTGATACAGCTTAGTTTAGTGACTTTATTTGGACTCTTTTGATTTCTCAATCATGGATTGTGTAATTAATAAAATATTCCATCTAGAGGTAATTTTTATTCTCACCTTCCCAATTCCTCTCCCAAACTTTAAGCTATTTTAGGTATCTGTAATTGAAGATGCTCCATGTTGTCTTTACATATATTTATTTATTTCTGGTTTGTAACTAAGTGAATTCTTTTTTCCTTTTTTTCAGATGATTCTTTGGGATTGGGACTTAAAGCAGTGGTATAAACCTCACTATCAGGTAAATATAAGTGATATCACTAATAATATCTGTAATCAAATTTTGACGTATAAGTTAAAGTTACACTCAGAAGATTTCTTTGCCATAAGATTTTTCTTTAGCTGAACTAAAATAACCAGAACTTCATTTAGGTAAATTTTTTTCTAATATATTTTAATTGTAAGGGAAAAGAAAATGCGAAGAAACCAAACTTTATTTATATAATCTGGGTTCACCTATATTAACTATGAGGCTTCTTTCCCCCAGTTCACTCTACCCAGAGTTTTTGGTAAATGTATAGAAAATTGCACAGCTCCATGAATTTTCAAAAATTGAATGTCCCATGTAACGAGCACCCATAACAAGACACGGAGCATTACCAGCAGCCCACAAGCCTCACCTGTGTGCTGCTCTAGTCATGACCTATGTTTCCAAAGAAAATCCCTATCCAGACTTCTAGCAGTTAGTTTTGTTTACTTATGAACTTTATGTATATATATGGAATCATACAAAATGTACTTTTTAAAGATTTTCTGATCACTTTATGTTGGTATTAGTAGAATTGAAAATAGAAGTATAGGAGAAAAAAAGGAAAATCACTCAAATGTCAAGGAATAACTAGGTTAACTTTGTTAACTTTTGATATCTTTATAGATCTTTTGTTAGTTTTCCATTGTATTAAAACATATAGTTTACATAATTCTACTCTACAAAAAATATAATATTATTTCATATGCTGTTTTGAAACCTGTTTTTCACACTAATAAACATTAATATCAAATCTTTGTTGTTTGTGTTTACAGAAACATTACCTCTATTCATCACATTTATTTAGTTGTCCCAACATAAAACTTTGAAAAATGAACATCCTTTTTTGAATGGTTGATTCTTATTTTTAAACTATAAATGAGAGCCATAACAGCCCATTAAGAATAAATATTCTCTGATGTAACTGCTACAGTCAGATGAAGTGAGGAAGGCCACATCTGACCTAAAAGGGGCTGGGGTTCCTTGACCTAAATAGTGGCCTTTTTCATCAGTCATATCCACCAAGATCCTTAGTTTCCAAATAAAAGAGTGTCGAAATTATTGGTAAAATCTCAAGCTAAGCAAGCAGTAATGGTTGAGAGCATGGGCTTGTAGTCACACAGACTTTTATTTCTTTTATTTCTCTCTTCTCCTACTCCCCTTTCTCTCCCTAATTATCCGTTTTTGAAAAATTGAAGTATAGGGAATTCCCTGGTGCGGTCCAGTGGTTAGGACTTGATGCTTTCACTGCTATGGGCCCGGGTTTGATCCCCGGTCAGGGAACTAGGATCCTATAACACTCATATATAAAAGAAGTGCACAAGTTGTAACTGTACAACTTGAATTTTCTCAGAGTGAATACATACATGTGACCATTTTTCAGAAGAAGAATTCAGCACCTCCAAAACCCCCCTGTGCTCCCTGCGAGGTCATCCACTTCTCCCAAGCATTGTTTCAATCCTGATTTCTGTCATCACAACTTAGTTTTTCTTGTCTTTTTCTGAATTGTATTTTAAATGGCATCATTCACATGCATTTTGTTTTGCTTCTTTCAAAATTTATCTGTGAGATTAATTCATGTTATTACGCATAGTAGTAATTCATCCATTCTCACTCTATTTAGTGTTGCATTGAATGAGCATACAATTAATTCATCCATTCTATAGTACCTTGACATTTGTTTTATTTTTCAGGTTTTTTGTCTATTGCAAGTTATGCTGCTGAAACATTCTTGAAGTCTTTTGTTGCGTATATGCATTAGAGTGCATTGCTGGGTCATAGGGTATGCATGTGTATGTTCTGTTTTAGTAGGAAGCATCGGATAATTTTCCAAAGAGGTCGTGTCACTTTCAGCCAACCATCAGCAGTATGTGGATGCTTCAGTTGCTCCACACCTTTGCCAACACTTGGTAGTGTCTGTTTTAAATCATTCTGGTAGCTGTTGAAGAGTATCTCATTGTGGTTTTAGTATTTGCATTTTATTGATGACACATCAAGTTGAGAATTTTTTCATGTCAATTTGCTACTCAGATCTTTTCCCCATTTTTTCCACTGATTATCTACCTTTTACTTAGTGATCAGTAGGAGTTCTTTATGTATTTTGGACACGAATATACATATTCATAAAAAAAATCTTTCTCTCTGTCTGCAGCTTATCATGGTGTCTTATCGAAAATACTCTATCAGTCCTTTCCTTTTATGCCAACTTACTGATCTTTTCCTTACTGTCAGTGATTTTTGTGTGTGTGTCCTATTTAAGAACACTTTGTCTACCTCCTGGGTTGTGTCTACCCTCTTCTGCTACCTCCTAGCAGTTTTATTGTTTTACTTCCCATCTTTAGATCTAGAATTGGTCTCTCTGTATTGTGTGATTTATAGATCAAGACACCTTTTTTCCCATATCGTTATCCAATTGACCAAGTTCCAGTTGTTGAAAAAAATACACATTCTTTCTTCTTTGCACTGTATTATAACCTTTGTCATATATCAAGGTTTCAGGACTTTCTCTTCTGGTCTGTTTGTCAATTTTTCTCTCCTGAAACACTGATATCACACTCATTACTTTAATTTCTGTAAGTTTATAATGTCTTGACATCTGATAGTATAAGTTCTCCAGGTTTGTTCTTCAAAGTTATCTTGGCTGTTCTTTAATAAACTTGATAATTTCCATACACAAAAAATACTTTTAGGATTTTGATTGAGATTATATTGACTCTATAAATTAGTATGAGGAGAACTTACATCTTTATGATACTGAGGCTTTCAGTCCATGAAAATGAAATATCCCTTCACATATCTGAGTCATCTTTATCTTAATAATGTTTTCAGTGCCGGGGTCATGCATATTTTGTTAGATTTATTCCTAGATATTTAATTTTTAAAATTGCAAAACATAAAAGATATCAATTTTTAGAAATTCCATGGTTTTAATAGTTTGTGCTGCCTCATAGAAGTTCAGTTGATTTTTATGTATTGATCCTTGTATCCCATGTCCTTGCTAAATTATTAATTCTAATAGTTTGTCTGAGGATCCTTTTAGAGTCTTCAGGGATATAATGTCATCAATGAAAAAGGACAGGTTTATTAATTTATTTCCAATCCTATGCCATTCTTCTTGCATAACTGCAGTTTAGGATCTCTGATGCAGTGTTGAATAGAAGTGGTACTAGTAGGCAGCCTTGTCCTGTTCAGGAACTCAGGGAGAAAATATTCAACATGTTCACCACTAATGATTTCTAATAGATAGCCTTTATCAGATTAAGGAAGTTCTATTCTATCCCAGTTTACTGAAAACTTTTTAAGTCATGAATGGGTGTAGAATTTTATCAGGTGCTTTTTCCGCACCTATTGAGATGATCCCTGGCTTTTCCCCCCATTTATTCTATTAATGTGGTAAATTATTTTATTTTTATGCCTGTGTCGAACCATCCCTGGATTCCCAGAATAAAGCAAATATGATCAAGAAATATTTTCTTTTTAAAAATATTTACATCACTAGATTTTATTAATACTTTGAATCCATGTTTACATGAGAGAATTTGCCTATAATTCTTGATTTTCATCATGTTTTTGGCATAACACTTATACTGGCCTCATAAAATAAGGTGGAAAATTACCTTTTTTTCTATTATCTAGAAAAGTCTGGTAAGATGGGTTTCATTTCTTCCTTTGGAAGAATACTCTGGTGAAGCTATCTCAGTTTGGAGCTTTTCTTATGGACACATTTTAAATTATTAAGTTTCTTTAATAGTTTTAGGACTATTCAGGTTTTCTATCTCTTCTTATAACAGTTTAGTTAGTGGTGTTTTTCTCGGAACTCCTTTTGTTTTGTTCCCTCCAGCACTGAGACTGCCGAAAGCTATATTTTATTTTCAAAACAGAAATCTTTTTGAGGATTTCTGCTTGGTTTCTCTATCTCTTGGCCACTGTTTACACACTGGCAAATATCTCCAGGG
Source organism: Hippopotamus amphibius kiboko (assembly GCF_030028045.1). Taxonomy (NCBI): domain Eukaryota; kingdom Metazoa; phylum Chordata; class Mammalia; order Artiodactyla; family Hippopotamidae; genus Hippopotamus; species Hippopotamus amphibius. The sequence continues at coordinate 29,850,799 of NC_080194.1, read as the reverse complement.
GAAGAGCAGCTCTGAATTCAAGCTTGTGTCTTTGTTCTTTCCTTCACTCTGGGATCTTGCTTGGCATTTAAAGCTTTCACTGTCTTTATAACCCTAAATTCCAATTTTGATCTCCCAGCCCCTTGAGACTATACAAAACTCTATGCTGTTTCCTAGCCTCTTAACTGCTCTGCTTCTCATCCGCTCTGCCCCATGTCAGCTATGAATCAGCAGCAAATTCTGTGATGGGAAAAAGTAACACAGAATATTGGGTTCATTTCAATGTTTTGTCTTACCTCTAGGTTCTTGTTTTTTCAAGCCATGACTGCTTGAGTGTGTTCTGATGCCATGAAGTGGATGCTATTTCTATTTTATTTTGGCTTTTCTAAACCAGTAGTTGTAGGCAGAAGAGTTGGTGTGATACAAACTAGTCCCTCCCAGCTGAAAAATTAGGCAAGCCTCTTAAGGCACTCTGAACCTATTTCCTCATCTACAGATTGTGAAGAATACCAGTTTCCTCAGAGGGCTGATTAAAATAATAATATGTGGCTTCCCTGGTGGCGCAGTGGTCCGGAATCCACCTGCCAATGCAGGGGACACGGGTTCGATCCCTGGTCCAGGAAGATCCCACATGCCGCGGAGCAACTAAGCCTGTGTGCCACAACTAGTGAGCCTGCACTATAGGGCCTGTGAGCTACAACTGTTGAGCCCACGTGCCGCAACTACTGAAGCCCACGCACCTAGAGCCTGTGCTCTGCAACAAGAGAATCCACCACAAAAAGAAGCCCGAGCACTGCAATGAAGAGTAGCCCCCCCCTTCAACTACAGAAAGCCTGTGCACAGCAAAGACCCAATGCAGCCAATAAATATATAAATAATAATAATAATATGTGCCTGGTACATAGTAGCACACAAAAATAGAAGCTGATATTATATTAATTTCAATAATAATAAATACGAAGCATCTCTGAAATTATAGTATAAGGTATTATTGCTGAGAAACACCTGGCCTCTGTTCACCAATGCCAAATAGAAATACAGAGACAGAGCTTTGAAGGAGTAGAAAGGAATAGCTTTATGACTTTGCCAGGCAAAGGGGGAACACAGTGGCTAGCGCCTCAAGAACGGTGCCCCCCTCTCTGGGGACTAGGGAGAGGTCTTATAGTCGGGGCTGGTGGTCAGGGGTACATGATAAGGATCAAGGCAGGAAGTCTTGCATTCTTCTGATGGGTGGGTGGTGAGGTGAGGAGGAGTCAGCATCATCAGCCTTCAGGTCCAGCTGGTCTGGGGTCTCCATGCTTGTGGGCAGCGCACCATCCTTAATCATTAACTTCTCCCACCTGGAGGGGGTTTCAACGTCTACAAAATAGCTCAAAGGTATTGTTGTGTGTATTGTTGATGGGGAAACAGGACCCTGCCCCAAGGCTGCTCTTGCCTGTGTCTCCCTGGTCTCGTGCATCCCCTCCCTTCCCTAATGAACAACTGCTTGAATCTGCCCACTGGAGCTCAGGGAAGGTCATGGAGGCTGAATGAAGGCTGTTTTTCTATCATCAAAGAAGTAGGGAACACAGAAAGGCTTTGTGCCCAGGAACCCCACAGGGCCCTGCTCTGTTTCAATATGAGTTAGCAAATTTTTTCCTATAAAGGGCCATATAGCAAATATTTTAGCATTTGCAGGGACATACAGCCACCTACTCCTCCCCCTCCTCCACTCCCACAATAACTGTTAAAATGTAGTGTTCTTGGCTCTGTGTACAAAAACAAGAGTTTGCCAAATATAAGCCAACGGGAACTAAGAATTTAAGTTAAACTTTTAAAATTATAGCAAATAATTTGAATATTCAGTTCAATCTGACATAAGTCAGATGATGCCAGTCTCTTGCTCACGATGCTCCTATATCTCACCAAAAATAAAAGCTAAAGCCCTAATCATGGACTTAAAAGACCCTATAGAATATGGTCCTTTCCTTTACTTCCTTTTACTTCTCTGACCTCATCTTCTACTGCTTTCTCCTTCATTTACTCTGTTTCAGCTACACTGGCCTCCTTGTTATTTCTCAGACAAGCCAGGCAGGCTTTTGCCTCTGCGCCTTTGCATGCCCTAGTCCCTGGCCTGGAATGCTCTTTTCTCACACTTTTGTCAGGTCTTAACATCATAATGCCCTGCATCACTTTCTTTTCTCCTTTTCTTGCTTTAATTCTCTTTGACCTCCTCAAAATCCATGACTTTCCACTGTCCATATCCCTTAGCCTGGAATCTGATGTTCCCAAATATTGGTTCCAACATGCCTCTCTAACCTTATTTTCTACTGCTTTTTTTTTTTTTTAAATATATAGCCTATACTTAAAAAATTTTATGTTCCCTGTACATAGCTATTTTACCATTTTAGTACCTTAACGTATGCTCTCTCCTTCTTGAAGGAGTTCCCCCAAATACATTTTGTTTAGTTTTATTGTTAAAAATTCTTTTCTGCTAATTTTTGAGTAAAATCATACCAAGTGAATAGCTCAGCTCAAATGCTACCTTTTCCATGATGTTTCTGTTAATCAGAATTCAGATTAAAGTTATCTATATATCCTTTGAACTCTGGTACCATTTTATTTGTATTTTTATCTCACCACTTTCCATAATAATAATATTTATTGCTCTTTACCTGTATATACCATACATTGCTTTATGTGTTTTGCATGTATCATCAGTTTTAATTCTCCTTGCTCCTCTCTGCTAAGTACCAGTATAAACTCTGGAAATAATGCAAGAGGCGAACAAAGGAGAACTCTGAAACATGCAAAGAGGAGGAATTAGGGACTCCAGTAACAGGAACAACATAGTGTGACAGGGTGTCTTACAACCGTCACCCAACAGCAAACGGTAATGCAGACTCTCATCCTAGCCACAGAATGCGATGCAGGTAGGCTCTTCCTTTCCTCAAAATTGAATGAGTCTTGCCACCACCACCAAAGGGGAGTTGATCAAGAACTCCATTGACATTAAGTGACCAGGGAAGTATGCTCATTCCCTACTAGGCATGAGACTCCCCTTCCCCAGTGAGACAGAGGGTGGCCAGGTCTCCACAACACATGTGCCTAGCCCAGAAAGTGCTTTTTGTCCTTGTGGCCTAGAGACTCCCTTCCTCGACCTAGAGGCACCAGATAGCCCAACCTGAGGAAGCTCCCCACCACCTCTCACCCCTAGCACCAGCAGGGACCAGTGGAAATCTTAGTGGCACCAGAGGAAAATCAAGCAGACTGAAATACTACTGTGAATATCCTGAAAATTAAATTTTCTTTAGAACTACACTCTGAAAAAGTAGACTAGGACTTAGTGCTAAATCTAAAGAGGAAGACGACCTCTTAATATAAAAGATTTAAATAGGACCCAGAGTCTTCTAATGTAATTACCAAAATGTTGATAAAATTTTGAAAATCACCTGTCATACCAAGAACCAGGAGAATCACAAGTTAAATGAGAAAAGACAATCAATGATTAACACCAAGATCAATTGGGTTTGAAATTGTCTGACAGGAAATTTTAAAGTGGCAATCATAGAAATGTCCTAACAAGCAATTACAAATTCTCCTGAAACAAACAAAATAGAAAATCTTATCAAAATAATAGAAGTTACCCCCAAAAAAGGGAAGTTATAGAACTACAACATGCAATAATGGAAATAAACTTGCTAAATTATCTCAATAGAGTGGTGGTGACAGAGCATAGAACCTGTGAGCTTGAGGATAGATCAATAGAATTTACCCCATTTGAACAACATTGAGAAAATAAATGGAAACAAAATAAACAGAGCCTTAAGGGCCTAGGGGACAATAACAAAAGATCCAACGTTCATATCGTCACAGTGTCTGAGAAGGAGAGAGTGTTTGAAAAAGTATTTGAAGAAATAATGGCTAAAAACTTCCCAAATTTTGCAAAAGATGTAATTCAAGAAGCTGAGTGAATCCCAAATAGGATCAGCACCCCCCTCCCCCCCGCAAGATATGTCAGTTAAACTTTTGAAAACTAAAAGCAAAGAAAATATCTTGAAAGCAGCAAGAGGGAAATGACACACTGTCTATAAGGGAACACCAACTCAGATGACCGCTGATTTCCTATTTGGGTGTGGGGAAACAGGTACTGTTATATATATACAATTGGTGGAAGTATATGTTTGACCAACATATGCAAGAGTAGTTTTATAGTGATTTTAACATGTTTATTTGCTTTGGTTCAGTAGTTCAAGTTATGGGAAGCTATCTGTCAGAAGTATGCTTAATTATCTACAATGACACATAGAGAGGTGTTTGCTTATAAAGACTAGATATAGCTGGGCTATGGCCCAATAATGGGAAATGTTTTAAAATAAAAACTAGTACAAAATAATACTTCACAAGGAAGAAAAAAAAAAAGAATTCCACAAAGAGCAAAGACAGTATTGAACTAATTGTTGGTCTAACTTTCATAACGTTTCTCAATTTCAAAATGTGTTGAGGATAATAAACAGGGACCTCAGTAAATACTCTGAATAATCATGATCACACCCAAATGTAAATTCAAGGCAGAATAAAAACAAACAGAAGCAACATTCAATTCACTGTTCTGATTATCAGTGCACTTATTTCTGTGGGTAATTGAGTCGAACATAATATACATGTATTTTTCAAAAAGTAAAAATCATATCATATGTATTCATCAATGAAATATGTTTTAAATTAAAAATGCATTTCCTATGCATTTTTAAGGGCCCAGCATCATGTTATTCCTTCCATATTAACCATCCAGTTTAGTGTTATTACTGTCTCTTTTGAACTCTGACACCAGTCTTTCTCCATTTTAATCTCATCATTTTCTATAATATTGACAGCAGTAGTTTTATTTACTGCATTTTAAATAGATGTACTATACATCACTTTATGTGCTTTACATGGACTATCAGATTTAAGTCTCACATCAGCCCTTAATGAGGTAGTTGTTACCCCATTTTACAGTGAAGAAACTAAAAAGTTCAGATATTGAATAACTTGCTCCAAGTCACGCAGTTAGGGCTAAAGTCTAGATCTTCAACTCAGATGTCTTGCAACAAGGCCTTGTCACTATGCTAGACCGTCTCTTAAGCGAGGAGTAAATGAAAGAATTGCTGTATATGTTTAAAAGAAATTTTGACATAGAGGAAAGACAATCATTAATAAATTAATAAAATGCCCAAATTATGGATTGTGAAAGAAACATAAATTTGGTTCCATACTAGTTATAAAATAAGTCACTAATGAATACCATTAAATATGAGATACGGTAATGAAAAATGTAGAAAAAAATTGAAGTTCACAATAGCTGTTATATCAGCATCAAAAATTTTAAGGTTAGAATCATACCACTTGTTATGTCATTTATGCCATGTCCAAATAAATGAAAATCAATATTTAATAGGATTCAATTACTTAGTTATTGTTAGATGGACTTTGATTTAAAGTACAGTTTTTCTTAAATGTTAAATTTTCTGTGTAACAAATGTATAATTTTATGTTTGTTTTTTTCCCCCTTTTTCTAGAATTCTGGAGGTGGAAGTGGAGTTGATCTTTCAGTGCTGAATGAGGCTCGCAATATGGTGTCAGATCTTCTGGTTGACCCAACCCTTCCCCCACAAGTCATTTCTTCCCTCCGGAGTATCAGTAGCTTGATGGGTGCTTTTTCAGGCTCCTGTCGGCCAAAGATTAATCCTCTCACACCATTTCCTGGGTTTTATCCCTGCTCTGAAGTAGAGGACCCAGCTGAGAAAGGAGATAGAAAACTTCACAAGGTCAAAATACAGTGATCAGTCAGCCCTATTTATCATGTTTAGTAATATTTTCGAATTAAAACTGCTCCTTTAAATCTTAGATAAAATAGAATTTCTTTTTAAAGGGCCAGCTTCTTTTACAGTACATTGAGTTGCTTGGGACTTTAGAGGTAGTTACAATCTCAGTTAATTCTAAGCAAGTATTCAGCTTTTATTCTAAATAATATTGCTGTAATTAGCAGTCATAACTTGATCGGTAACAACTATTTTTTATCGTTGTTTTTAAGAAGTAGAGAACAACAGACAGATTAACTTCAGGCTGTACAAAATACTAGTATTCAAATTGTGTCATTAATCTATTTTATTCTTTAGAAACCAGGAATTGTTCTTTTTGAACCAAGAAAAAAAACGATCATTATAATATTCATCTTATGAAATTACATAGCGTCATTTTAAGCTGATTTTCACATTTTTTGGAACTGCCTCTTGCTGCCTCCCCCTTTCCCACTGGTGATTACTAGAGCCCAATAGGCACTGATTTTTCCACCAGTAGATATGGGATTAATTTTTTTTTTAAATATCACTGATTCGAAATAGGATTTCCTTTAGAAAATAATAAATACTATTCTAAATAGGTATACATTATGCCTGTTCAGAGTGCATTTATTCTTTTATTTGACTATCAATACCTTCACCAGTAGCTAAGATCATAAAACTTTAAAAATAGAAATATTTTAGAGATTATTTTAACTACTTTATTCTACTGGTTAAAGAAACTAAGAGAAGATGAAATTCAAATCAGTTAATTTCGTTCACTGTAATCGTGTATATAGAAGTTAAATATAGTTTTTGGAGAGACTTCGATCATCAGTTAATTTTGTTAATTCTCAGCATTGTATAGAAGTGTTGAAAAGTTAAGCAAGCCTGATTAGGGCAAAACTTTGATAATTATTGATCACAAATCTGGATCATAGGTAGTTAGGTGATGCTTTTATTTTTAAAGTATATAGAGTAGCACCTGCATTACTCAAAATCCAGTGGTACTTAGTTATACGGCATTTTTATGAGAAAGAGGTTGATCACAAGCATCAAAAAGGGATAGCAATAAATCCATCAGTAAAATCACTAATATTCTTGAGTTGGTTTTCATTTGGTATGTTGCTCTTCCTTTGTATTTTCCATTGACACTGATGTTTATTTTATTTTATTTTTAAATTTTATTTATTTATTTATTTTTGGGGGGGTACACCAAGTTCAGTCATCTGTTTTTATACACATATCCCCGTATTTCCTCCCTCCCTCAACTCCCCCCCACGACACTGATGTTTAGAATACTAATTTTAAAAAATAATAATTCTTAAAATCTTAGTGATAAAAATCACATTGAGGGAGTTCCCTGGTGGCCTAGTGGTTACAGTTCCGGGCTTTTACTGCCATGGCCTGGGTTCAGTCCCTCTTCAGGGAACTGAAATTCCCTAAGTCACATGGTGAGGCCAAAAAGAAAAAAAATATTACATTGATATCAGTATTATGTTTGTTATTATGTTTACTATGTACCTTTTAGAAACATTTAAACAATAATGTTAGTTAAACAGGATGCCTGATTGTCTCATTTCCTGAACATTCTAGGTAATCAGGCTTATTTTGAGTACTAGAATTTACTGATAGGAATAAGTCATATAAGAACCAAGAAGTAATCCTATTTCTTTTTGTGTTCTTTAAAACTTATTAGAATTTCTTATCTAATTTATCTCTGCTTTGGAAAAGAATACTAAAAGCCTGATGTTACTTCAGAAAAGAGCAAGAGCAATTTTGAAAAAATAATAAGGAAAAGGGAGTTAGAACAGATAATTTAATGTAAATGTCTTATATGTGTGTTAAGAACTAAGAAAGATTATATGGACCTAAATTATAGTCAGAAAGGCTGTTGTATAAACAGATTTTTCAATGTAAATATAACTAATATTGAACCTATAAAAAATCAACATCCTTGGGAAAACTTAAATATGAGATATTTTTCTCTCTGAAATGGTTTCATGTCTGCTAACGGGAAATTCGTAAGAAGCAGAAACTGTTTAATGTCAGTTTCACTAAAACACCTATTCACAACGGTCAAAATGGAATATTCTGGTTAAGATTTGGATTAACCGAGAATGTTTTCAAAAATTAGGGTAAAATATTCTTAATGTGAAAGGTGTTCTGAATTTAATTTAGTCATTAATTCAAAAGGTAGCTCAATTCTGCAGTTTAACCTCTATGTTACAGTAGCATTGTACTGAAAATATGAAAAGTTTAAGAAATAGGGATCATCCCTGATCCTAAGCTTGCCTTCTAAAGTTGTTTTTCAGTGTAAATCTTTCATATCTACTTTTAAAATTGTCAGTTGCATATTTCTCATAAAACTAGGAATAAAATGTACAAAACAAAAAGAATTTGGTTAAACTGTAGGGAGTACAGAAATCATTTTTTAGTAACAGGCAGATAAATATTAGAATAGTACAGAATGTGATGTTTGGAGTAAAATTGACATTTTCAGAATAAAATGTTTTGTTTCGCATATACATGCTAAAAATGTACAGTTGATCCTTGAAGGACATGGGTTTGAACTGTGTGGGTCCACTTAGACGAGTATCTTTTTCAGTAGTGAATACTACAGTTCTGCACCATCTGCAGTTGGTTGAATCCACGGACGTGGAATCCCAGACATGGAGGAAGCACGCATAGGGAAGGGCCATTGGTATATTTATATGATACCCAGATATTCAACTGCATGGAGGATCAGTGCCCCTAACCCCCAAGTTGTTCAAGGATCAACTGTACTTTGCATTGATACTTTCATGTACCATTTTTTACGGCATGTTAAAGGATGACAATTTTAACCATTGTTAAATTATTCAGCAGGGGCTGAACAGTAGGAATAGTTTACCAACCCCACAGCTGAGGAGGAGCTCAGGAACCTCAGGTTCCTCATCTATTGACCAGACTTCTCCAAGGTGGGAACGCAATAATGGCAAAAGGCCTCACCACGAATTTGGCATTTTAAGGTAAAATCCCCAGAGCCTTTTCAAGAAACCTGAATCTAATACATCTTTGTTTCTGTGAATGAAGTTTGAAATAGTTCTAAAAGCATAAACGAACACTGGAAGTATTTTAGTATAGGATGGCATGGTTTGTAACATGGCCTGATAGAGAAACTGATTCTTAAAAAGAAGGTAATCTGCCCTCTCCCCCAAAATAGGCAAGTTGGGTACAAAGCATGCTGGAGTCTTAAGAACATGAATCAGGGAGGCAGTTTAAGGAAACAAGGATCAATTTAGGATGCAGTACTGGGACAACCTGATAGAGGCCATGTTAGGGGCAATCACCAGTCCACTGCATAGTTAGTATTCAGAGGTTACTCAGCTGTTTCTGACTTGTGAAGGGAGCATCCCCCAGGGTTCACCCCAGATGTTACCTCAGATGTGAGATGTAAGGTAGGACTCTTTCAATCCCTGTTCCTGCTGGGGAACTAAGACTACTAATATATTGTATATTCTGTTGAGAATTTACGTGAAACAAAACAGTGCTAATCCTACAAAGGAAAGGGTCAGTAACTACAACCAAGTGAGGCTGGGAGATTGCAGGAGCTGAGATCTTCTGAATGTGTATATATATCCATTTACTCTGATAACAAAGGATTCAATACTTCGCCTTTTAAAGGCAAGGAAAGATATTGATCTCTTGTGTGAGTTATAAGCTTCTATTTAGTCAGTTATCTAACTATGTTAATAAAATTGGAATCAGTGTAAATTTCTTGTTAAACCACTCCTTTAGGATTGAGTGTGTGTTGTGTTGATACTTTAACTTGGTCTGTGTACTTACACATTTGAAACAGTAGGTGGCAGTGTTGGATCAGAACTATTTATCTGTTAAACTATATTAACATTTTATATATGAAATATGATTAGATAACTGTAATTTTCCAGATTCTTCTGTGGTTTATTAATTTGAATCTTCTACAATACATTCAAGTAGATGAACTCCATTTTTATAAAAGAAAAATTGAGTGAAATGCTTTATAAAATAGGAATGGATTCAAGTATGAAGAGAACATTACAGGAAAATCAGCTTTGGTCCAAAGCTTGCCCAGAGCCTAAACATGACAATGTTTTTCATTGCCGTTGTTGGGGGTTTTTTTGTTTTTTTTTAACGGAAGCAGGATATGACGAAGTAAATGACGTTAGGAACTGAAAATACGACAGGTGTTTCTTAACCCTGGGAAACAACATCTTGAGAATATTTTGAGTTTAAGAAAGAATGGTGAAAATGATTCTGTTTTTTCAACTTTCCATCACACTGATGTAACAGCAACGCATTTAAAATTAAAGAAAGATTTGATACACTGAGTTAAGGTTATTTTCATCCTCCTACCGCACACAATTGATAATAAAATAGAAACATAGTCCAAGGAAAACTCTATGAACATATCTCAGAGTTAAAGGTAAATTTAGGCAGATTCAATATATTTATGTAATACTCATTAAAACAAAATCATATGCCTCAAAAGATTTAGAAATTTGAAGAATACACATTGTATTTGGTGGTATTATGAAACATCTACTTTAAAGAGATGAGGCTAGAAGTAATCTTTCTAGTGTGCAGAAGCTGGAGCTTCTCAGTAATAAATTTCTAAGTATACCTTGAACATAGGGTAAAGGGGAATATACAAAGCATTTACACCACTCTTTTGAAATTCAAGTCTCTAGATCAGTGCTGCCCAATAGAAATTTCTGTGATGATGGTAATATTTTATAGCTGTAAGTGCAATTTGGTAGTCCCTAGCTACATGTGGCTATTGATAGCTTGAAATGTGTCCAGTATGACTAAGAAACAATTTAAATTTGATTTAACTAATTAAAATACAAAGAGTCATACGCAACTATAATATAGACCTAAATGGCAACCATATTAGACAGCATAGCTGTGTGGTGACATTTTGTTTAGGAACATTTAAGCTTTAGTAGCACAAAACTAATAGACTTGTAACTCTGGAATCATGAGGCATCACTTTGAATGTATTACAGTGCTCCAGAACAGACATCATATTTCCTAGTTGTGATGTGAATGCAGCTCTGGAATCTGATCATAGCTTCTCTGACTGTGACTTTAAATGACCCTATGATTTCAACATGATTTAAATATTGACCCTCTTGCTCCCTGAAACTATGTCTGAAACCAAATTTCTCATCCTTCCAGCTGCTTTTCCCCGTTACTATTATTATGTCCTCATTTCCTGCCACTGTTGCAACTCTCTAGTTTTGTGGTTGCTTACAAAATTGATTTACCTAGAAAACTTGGTGTTATCTTTATATCCCGTTATCTGACTCTACAGATAACAAGTGTTGTCTATCTCTGAACATCTTTTCCTCTCTATTCCTTTTTTTTCCTTTATCACTTTGTCTACACTATTTCATGCTTTCACTATTCCTTATGTGGGCTATTGAATTATCCTTCCATTTCTAATATCCTTCACCACCCAATCCATTCCACTAGAAATCTTCCTTAAGTGAAACTTTGATTATATAGTTTTTTCTAATCATTAAGTTTTTGGACATTTATCAGTGCTTGCAGAGTAGAGCCCAAATTCCTAGCCTGAGATTTGAAATTCTGTTACTCCCTCATGACAAAGTTGCACCCTTGGAAAAATTAAGCAAACAGAGATGAGCAGTCTTGCAAAGAATAAGAGTAGAGAAATGATTTGGAAAGCTCGCTACATGAAAATAACAGGCATGTGACTTGTGTTAGACTCTTCCTTGAAGTTTTCTCATAATTTTGTTGTTAGTTTCACTCCCTTTGAAAATTAATCTGAATTATATTTTTCAGCTGCCTCATTTGTATAAAGTGTAATATAGGACTTAAGTTTGCTTTTCTTTATGCTTTGCCTGGAGAAAAAAGTGAAGTATTATAAACCTTATGATAGGTATGATAAGAGGACTCCAAAGAAGGAAGACCACAGGGAAGAAGAGTTAGTCCTACTTGAACAGTCACTGTATCACCTACTTTTAATTAAGAGTTTACCACTGTTCATCTCTTAGAGGACTTGAGATCTTAATTAAGAAGGCCATGAAAAAAAAAAAAAAAAAAGGCCATGACTTCACAACACCAAAATACCTCTCCAATATCACCTTTATTTATCTGAAACTCCAGTCAAGCTGCACTGTTTGATATTCCCTCTGTTGGTGCACATCTGTGCCCCTTTTTAGTCATTCACTCTACCTAGAGTAGACCCTCTCACCTCTACTTCTAACCGTCTTTAAAGATTGCGCTCAGATGTCACGGCTTACGGATAACACCCTGACATCCCCCTTCCTTGAGAAGTAATCTGTTTCACCTCTGAATCTCCTTAACACCTTTTCTTTGCTCTTTTACAGCAGTTTTCATTTTCTACCTTGTGTTAGTCATTATGACCCTTCTGAGACCTGCTTGACTACTGTGAAGAGTTTGGGATTACATTAAAATGGGTCTGGGAAGATAAACAGCTGCTTAACAAGTATCCTGCAGGGGTACGGTGTCCGTATGATAGTTGACACTGCCTTCTTCTTAAGTTTCAGACCTAGGATGAAGTTTTACTGGTCAGGAAATTCCGGGAAGAGTTGAATAATGCTTTTCTGGGTTAGCTGACAATTGAATTACCCAAGTACAGTGTTAGTACCTAGGGTTAAAAGAAGACTAAACCGCTATCCATGGAATGACTGCTGGGAACCAGACCCTGCCTGTGGATAAACAGCACATATTCAGAGCTCACAGCTCATTTCTTTTGAACAGACTTTCCCTGGGGAAATATAGGCAAATTGTGTACCAAGACTCTGAGGGCTGTCAACTGTGGGTACTCCTACACTAAAGAGGGTTGCCTTTAACCTATTCTGATTCATCGTTCATCGCCGTAAGTGCTTTGTAATTAAATCTAATAACTTGTTGCCTGGCAATAGTATGTCCCCTAAATAATGTACTTGGGAACCAGCTTCTCAATTATGTGTCTCATAATTTATTAGAGATTTATACCAATGCCTGGACCCTGTTTGAACTGCACAGATTCAAGAGGGCTAATGGTGTCATCCCACTCAGTTCTTAAGATAATGGCCCTGCAGATCTGGCCATTGTACAGCCAACAAGTTTTTACAGCTACCTAAAATAATAATAAATGAGGTGATACAAACTTTGTCAAGATAATTTGCATTGACTGTCTTAGAAATCAACTCTTAAATATGGCTTAACTCTGTGACCATAACATTTGACATCTCTTGTAATGCTTGCGCATTTGGATTTGAAGACTGATTCACAAGTCTGACTTTAATCACCTTCCTGCCAACTATTAATAATCACTGGGACTCCTAGCTTATCTTGCCCTCTGCTTTCTTCAGTATTGTTTTATGTAATCTCATTGGGGTATATATTTATCTGGTTCTAGGCAAGGAATAAATGAGATGATTCTGCAACTGAGCTGAAAACCTGTAATATGACCTCTCAATTCTAAACACCTGTTTTGATTATTAGAGGGCCCCCTGGATTAAGGTGGAAGACTGTGGAGCAGTGCTTCAGGTCTCTTTTCTGAAGGAGAAACCCTATCTTTAAGTTTTGAATATTAATCAGGAAAGTAGATGTTGGTATAGTACACAGAGTGTTCTATTTGAATATTGCCCTGGGTGGTACTGTTAGTCTTCTTCCCTGTCTCTCCCACTCTGTATGTAGGCAATGCATATTAAAATACAAAGAATGATTGAGCATTGGTAGGGAGATGAGTTTATTGAGTGGTATTATTTACATATTGCCTCTCTTTGTAACATTGCCAACAAATTATTATTACTATTAGCTTGAGCAAAAAATATTATAGAATCTAAAGGCTAGATGTTATCTTAAGTCCTTTATTCTAAATCTCTAATTTCACAGATGGAAAAACACACACAAAGATAGTATCAGAATTGTCTTGTAGAAAGAGCATACCCTTTAGGGTCAGAAAAATTTAGAGTCAGAGAAATTTGAAATTGAATTTTAGCTCTGCCACTGTGAATTTTAGCTGTGTGGATTTGGGGACAATACTAAGCCTCTTGAAGCCTCAGCCTTCTTATCTAACGATAGAGTTGTTCAGATGACTGAAAGAGATGAAGTATGTAAGCCACCTAAAACAGTGGATGATACATAATACTCAACATAGTGCTGTTACTATTATAATTTTTATTCATTAAAACCTCTACTAAGTGGTTGCCACCTGGTTTTACATACCTCCTCTTTGTAATACAGAATTTTTTATTTTTGCTCTCATCGGGATATAAAACAAACTAGATTTCTAGAAAAAGGCCCAAGAAGAGCCTCAAAGCAGGAGTGAGTTAAAGAGTCCATTAATTCAAAACTGGGCAGCAGAAAAGTGAGAATAGGAACCTAAAGAGAGGACCATTCGTTTAATCCACAGATATCTGTTGGACACCTTTACCAGGCCCTGTGCATGTAGGTGTGTCTTACGGTCCCTAAAGGAATTCACGGTTAGTGAGGGATAAGAAACCATTATCAGTGAAACTGTAATGCAGTATGGATAAATATTATAATAGAGACATGAACAAAAACCTCTAAGGTCACAGAAAAATAGATCTTCCTTGAGTTAAGGGGGTGTGTAAGTACAAAAAAGATGAAGGAGTTGGGGAAAAGCTTATTGAGAAAGAACTCAGGCTATACAAACAATATAAGGAGTAAAAAACAGAGAATCTAGATTTGTTCTTGATCCTGTGACAGGGTGCCCATATCAGGAGCTGACTAGCAGAAGACAGGCTAGGGTACCTACAGAGGCGCTATATGTATGGCACTGGGCCAAAAGCTGTAAAATATATAGTCTTAAAATGTTTTTTATGTGTCAGTTGGTGTACTGTAATTGCTCACCTATATTTAATCTCTTCATAAAACCCCTGAAACCTACAATAAACATTTCAGTTACAGGATATGACTGAATGGGTTAATGGGTAGTCAGTATCTGTGAAGAAAGGGAGTGGAAGATGGTGAAAACCTGTGTGTTTTAGGCCAATGGTTCTCAGTGAGGCTCCTGGGCCACCTAAGCACTTGTCAGAAATGCCAGTCCTCTGAGCCTATCCCAGACCTATTGAACCAGAAATCTTGGGGGTGGGACTAGCAATCTGTGTTGTAAGAAGCCCTCCAGGTGATATTGATAACCTGCTTGATGCCAGGGTTCAGCAAATTACAGCCTGTGGACAAAATGTGGCCCATACCTGTTTTTATCAATAAAATTATATTGAAACAGAGCCATACTCATTTGTTTATCATTGTTTACGGCTGTTTTTATATTGCAGTGGCAGAGTCGAGTAATTGCAGAGACCTTATGGCCTGCAAAGCCCAAAGTATTTACTACTTGGTTCTTCAGAGAAAAAGTTTGCTGATTTCTGCTTTACTCTTTAGGTGCTAGATAGGTGTCTACACTAAATGTTATAAGCAGATAGTTGCTAATTGAATTGAAGACCATAAGGAAAAGGAATTTCTCATGTTTTTAAAAACCTTAACCTGTTATTTTTCCCTTTTAGTCAAGGATGCTACCTAAATGGGCCTTTTAGTTCAAATCTACTGACAATCCCGAAGCAAAGGTCATCTTCTGTATCGATAACTCACCATGTAGGTCTGAGAAGAGCTGGTAAGAAATCATTCTTCGTGATTTAAATATGGAGGTCTCAAAGTGTATATATGGTAGTGCAAACCTTGTCATTACCTATTCATAGCTAATTTCAAATACTATTTCATGTGTTGTAAGTTAACATGACTAAGCAGATTGGGTAGGCTGTTAGTTGACAGTTTGCTCACTCATTTGTTAACTTTTGAACACATACTATGTATCAGGCAAAAATTTTGTTAGGCACTAGCAATTCAGGGATAAAATATAGAACTATTTAACCTGAGTAGCTGCAGACAGAGAACAAGGGAAACCCTCAGGAAAGGGCATTCTTTTGTATCATGGTAATTGTGGAGGGGGAAAAGAAATCTTAATATGAGAGTAGGAAAAAGCCCTGAATATATCCTGTATCTTAATAAGTCATCCTAATAGAATTTTTATCTGTCTGTCTATGGGTGGGGCAGCAGGGAGGGGTGAGGTGGGGAGGGGAGCGGTGAATTGATATAACATTATATTAGTTTTAGGTGTACAACAAAATGATTTGACATTTGTATATATTGTGAAATGATCACCATAATAAGTCTAGTTAACATCTGTCACCACACAGTTACAAAATTTTTTTTCTTGTGATGAGAACTTTTAAGATCTGTTCTCTTAGCAGCTTTCAAATATGCAATACAGTATTATTAACTCTAGTCACCAAAGACAATAGGAGTGGCATATTTAAAGTATTGCAAAACAAAACTTGCCAACCTGGAATTCTTTATCCAGTGAAAAAAGCTTTTAAAAATTAAGGTGAAGTAACATTTTTTTTATACAAATAAAAGCTGGTAGAATTTGTTGCTAATAGACTTGTACTACTAAGATTTAACATAGGAAGTTCCTTAGGTAGGAGTAAAGTGATCCAGACTGAAGCATGGATCTGCAGGAATGAATGAAAAGCAGTGGTAAGCCTCAGCATGTAGGTGCGTAAGGGAATATGGATCATTAAAAACAGTGACTCCCTTGTGGCTTGCATAATGTATAAAGAAGTCAAGTATATGGTAACAGTGGCACAAAGTGTGGGAAAGGAGTAAACTAAACTTACAATGTACTGGCAATGATTGAAAAGTACTAAAAAGTTCTAACTTAAAAGAAACTAATACTGCACACTGTAATAACCAGGGTAAGAATTAAAAGAATAAAAGAAAAAGAAGTAAAAAGCTAATATGAGGTAAAATGGCATGATTTTAAAAAAAGAAACTTGAATAATCTAAAATAATCCAAGAGAAGAGAAAATAAGAAAAAAAAACAGAATAACTAAAAAAGAAAATAGCAAGATGGTGGATTAAACAAACCATATTAAATATACACCTTGTGTGTGTGGCTGGTGGGGCAGGGGCGCCAGGGTTCTGACCAGAGTTGTTGAGTACAGTTTTCAACAAAAAATTGAAAATTGAAAATACACTCCAGTTAATAGAT
The DNA here is from genome assembly GCF_030028045.1 of Hippopotamus amphibius kiboko. Classification (NCBI taxonomy): domain Eukaryota; kingdom Metazoa; phylum Chordata; class Mammalia; order Artiodactyla; family Hippopotamidae; genus Hippopotamus; species Hippopotamus amphibius. Next base: position 29,833,948 of record NC_080194.1, on the reverse strand, counting down.
ACAGACTGTCAGAGAATTAACACTGAGAGAATTAACAATCCAAGATTCAAGTACATGCTTTCCACAAAAGGCACACTAAATATAAGGACACAGGTCTGATCTCATAGGTATAAAACACACAAACCACAAATTAATTAATTAAAATAAAATACACAAACCAAAAATTAACAGAATAAAGGGAGAGAAAGACAAATCTATATTCATTTTGGAGATTTTAAGTCACCACTCTCATTATCTAGTAGAATAAGTAAACCAAAATGTTAGTAATAGATACATAGAAGATTAGGACAACATGATTTATTTAACTGACTTGACCTGACTATAAAATACTACACTCAGACATTATAGGATACATATTTTTTCCAAGGGCACACACAAGATTGATCAAAACAGACCATTTGCTGAGCCATAAAACAGGGTCTCAATAAGTTTCAGAGGATTAAAATCAGATAGAGATCGACTTCCCAAATGGCAGAGAGAGGATATTAGTAAACTTGCTCTCCTGCTAAAACAACAAAAACAGGGGCAAAAAAACTAAACTTAACCACTTCACATAAACAAAAGCCAGAGAACAAACTAGAAGTCACCTATACAAGAGAAACTAACTACTGAACCTTGGTGAGACAGTGGGTTCTGTGACAGTTTAATTGGGGGGAGTTCCCAAACTCTCTCTCTCCCCAGCTCACCGGTACTACATTTAAAAGCCACTAGCTTTGCAGCCATTAGAGTCTGACCTCTTTAGAAACTGCATTAAAAGCAACAACCTGAGGGTACAGTAAACGTTTTGTCCAAGCTCCCTGGAAAACCTCTCTATTCCCCGGGTGTTGTGGATGTTTCATTTGACTCAGAGCTCAGCTCTCCAAAAACACAAACAAAAAAACCCCACACCCTATGCCAGGCAACATTGCGAGTGCGTAAGGCTATGATTTCAACTGGGGCAAACAAAAGCCGATTGGGAATTTCAAAGGAAATCCTGGACACTACATGACCATGGGAAAGTGGAAAGCTCTGGCAACAAAAGAGGATAGTTTTTCTTAACAAATGGAGCCAGAACAATTGGGTATCCAAGAAAAGAATTTGGATGCTTACCCAACCACATATACTAGGCTGAGCACATGTGCAGGGCTGTGCACATGCACAGGAAAGATCTGGAAAAGAAGGCGGCCCTGGTCACGCCACCTGTAGCTGACCTTGAGGTCCTACACAAGCAGGAAGTAAAAGCTAAAGCTGTCTTGTAAACTGCCTGGAAGTTTGAAGTTGTATCTTTTCAAACAGATTCTCATCTACAGATGACATACAGGCAAGACATTTAAAGTAATCTTCTGTCTCATCTAAATTATACTGACCCAAGAATGATTTCTAAGAAGTCAAGCATAAATCAAGGAGGAAAGGGGGAAAAAAAGGCAGCAGAGAACTCAGTGGCTACAAACCTCAGAGAAAACAAAATTTACATAATGAGTCCAGAAAATCACTCAATGAATAATCAGAAACAAAAAAACGAACAAACACCAAACTAGCAACATAAACCTTGAGGGTGGGAGAGATCTGGTACTAGAATTGTTACAATATATCATCTAAAATGTCCAGTTTTCAACAAAAAATTATGAAGCGTGCAAAGAAACCAGAAACTTTTTTCCGTGTAGACAATGAAAAACAGCCAACAAAATTTCCCTGAGGGGCTTGGATTTGGGATTTAGCAATGACTTTATATCTGCTACCATAAATATGTTTAAAGAACTTGAGGAAACCGTATCTGAAGTAAGGAGAGTCTCACCACAGAAAGACTATAAAGAACTAGAAATTATAAAATTATAAAATAATTATTTTAATTTAAATAATTATAAAATAATTACCACATCTACTCAATATTGGGTTGGAGGTTCTATCCAGGGAAGTTTAGGTAAGAACAGGTACAGGAAAACCTTGGTTTGCAAGCATAATTCATTCTGGAAACATGCTTGTAAGCCAAAGCACTTGTATATCAGACAGAATTTCCCCATAAGAAATAATGGAAACTCAGATGATTTGTTCCACAACCCAAAAATATTCATATAAAAATGATTACAATACAGTAATATAATACAAAATAATAAAGAAAATACAAAATATAAAGAAAAATAAACAAATTAACCTGCACTTACTTTTTAAAACCTGCGTGGCTGATATGAGGGAGACGAGAGAGGAGGGTTATTGTGTAGGACGACTTTCACTATCACTAATGGAATCACTGCTGTTTATTGGCTCAATGGAATCTTTTTCTTTTCAATGCAACTTTAACAAGGAACCTATCCAATGACACTTGCTTTTGCCTCCTTTTGAGGATTTCGCAGAAATGTGACACTGCATTTGTTGTTAAACAGATTCATCGCTCGCACTGCTACAGCCTTATTTGAGTGGTGTTTTTCTACAAAATTTTGTACTGTTTCCCACATTTTACATATCTCCCTCATCTCATTTGAAGTGAGGGATTCCTCCACCCTTTTTCTCCTCCTCCTCTGCAGACGAGATCTCCTCCATAACCTCTTGCTGTTGCTCGCGGTCCAGATCCATCAGTTCATCGGTGGTCAGCTCCACTGGTTCAGTTGTGATCATGTGACATTTGGCGTCACGTACTACCTGTATTGCAAGACATCGCTCGTTTATCAAGTTAAAATTTATTAGAAATGTTTGCTTGTCTTGTGAAACACTCGCAGAACAAGTTACTTACAATCCAAGGTTTTAATGTAAAAGACAACATAATCATATATTTACAAATCCTAAGAAATTCATTAAAACCTATTTCAACCAATAAACAAGTTCATCAGTGTGGCAGGATACAAGATCTGTATGCAATAATCAATTGTATTTCTATATACTAGCAATGAACAATTCAAAACTGAAATTAAGAAAATAATTTCATTTACAGTTAGCATCAAAAAGAATGAAATACTTTGGAATAAATTTAACAAAATAGTGCAAGACTTGTACACTGAAAACTGTAAAACATTGCTGAAATTAAAGAAGACCCAAATATGTGTGGGGGTTTTTTTTTTGTTTTTGTGTTTTTTGACTGTGCTGTGCGGCATGTGAGATCTTAGTTCCCCGTCCAGGGATCCAACAGTGCTCACTGCACTGGGAGCACAGAGTCTTAACTACTGGACCACCAGGGAAGTCCTAGGAAAACCCAAATAAATGAGAACATATCCCATGCTCATAGATCAGAAGACTTAATATTGTTAAGATGGCAATACTCCTCAAATTGTCCTAAGTTTAGTACAAATCAAAATCTGAGCTGGCTCCATTGTAGAAATTTGAGAAGCTGATCCTAAAATTAATATAGAAATTCGAGGGACCCAGAGGAGCTAAAACAATCTTTAATAAAAAAGAAGAAAAACATTGGGGGACTCAGACTTCTAAATTTTAAAACTTACTACCAAGCTGTGGTAATCAAGACAGTGCACTGGCATAAGGATATTCCAACTCAGTGGTATAGAACGAAGAGACCAGAAATAAACTCTTACATAGTCAGTTGATTTTCAGTGAGGGTACCAAGGTAATTCAGTGGGGAAGGAATGGTGTTTTTAACAAATGATGTTGTGACAACTGGGTAGCTATACAAATGAAAAAGAATGAATTTGGAGCCATACCTGTCATCATACTAAAAAATTAACTCACAGTGCTCATGGACTCAAATGTAAGAGTAAAACCATAAAACTTGTAGAAGAAAACAGAGGAGAAAATCTTTGTGAGTTTGGATTTTCTTAAAACACCAAAAGTACAGTCCATAAATGAAAAAAATTGATAATAGGAATTCATTAAAATTATATCATTTGCATGTACTTCAGCAGACGCCTAAAGAGAGTGAAAAGACAATCCACAGGATGGGAGAAAACATTTGCAAATTATAATTTGACAATGGACTTGTATTCAGAATAGACAAAGATATATTAAAACTAAACACATGAATGACCTCACTAAAAAACTGGTAAATGAGTTGAATATGTTTCTCCAAATAAGATATAAAAATAGCCCTAAGCAAATGAAAAGATAGATACTCAACATAATTAGTCATCAGGGAAATGCAAATCAATACCACAATGAACCATGACTTTACACCCACTATGATGTCTATAATTCTAAAGACAGTATAACAAGTGTTGGAAAAATGTTCAGAAGTAGGAACACTCATACATCTGTAGCATTTTACTTTCACCCGTGGGAAAGTAAAATGCTACAGCTACTTTGGAAGACAATTTGGCAGTTCAGTACTTGAATAGAGAAATAAAATTGTGCTATATTCACACATACAATTTTGTATGTCATTCAAAATGAATGAACATGTGAAATATCTTTTTAAAATGTTGAGTAAAGTAAGCAAGGCATAAAATCATTTATGCTGATTCAATTTACAAAGTTCAAAGAAAGGGCAAAACTAATCTAAATTGTTAAGAGATACATATGTGGTATAAATATCAAGAGAGGCAAGAAAAACATAAAAGTCAAAGTAGTGCTTTCCTTTAATGAGAGGGAGGAGAATTAGATATTGGACATAGGTTTCTGATCTCTGGCCATGTTTTATGTTGTAGCTTAAGTGGCGAGCATTCCTGTTACAACTTTTCTGTATGTGTGTTGTATTTCACAATTTAAAAGGTTTATAATAAAAATGATGAATCTGTATTGTAGGAAGTATTTTCTAACGGTTGCTACATTTTTCTTTACCATTTTGTCTTTTCTTTGAAGCTTTTCTATGTTACATCAGATTTCTACCCCAAAATTAGTCTATCCTTTATTCTTCTCAGCCTGTTTGTCAGGGTTTTGGACACTCACTAGTATAATTAGAGAAAAGAATGCTGAAAATTGAGACTTTAGTTTCCAGTTAGTAACTAACTCTTATTATTTTGACAAGCAAGATACTTCCCCTCTCTAGTCTTCAGTTTCCTCTTCTGAAGCATTAAAGTGTTTGACCAGATTATTTATAAAATCTTTTTCAGCCCTAACATTGTATGAAATTATAGGAGCCTCTAAACAAATCAGTTTGATAGAACAGCAGTGTCAGCCCTGCACATGTAAAATGAAAATACTACTTAATTCACAGGGTTATTATAAAGATTAAATAAAATAATACATTGTATTTATCACGGTTTTCCAAAGAAAGAGAACTAATAGGATGTTTGTGTGTGTGTGTATTTACCTACTACATATAAGGGTGAGTCAAAAATTATCCGCATTCCAGTTATACTAAAAATTCTGTAAATTCTGCAGCCACAGTGTGCGGATAATTTTTGACTACTGTGTACGTACATACATACATACATACATATGGGGGGATTGATTGATTGGGATTGGCTCACCAGATTGTGAGGGCTGCCAGATCCAAAATTTTCAGTGCAGGCAGCCAGGCTGGAAATTCTAGCAGGAGTCAATGTTGCAGTCTTGACTCCAAAGGCAGCCTGGAGGCAAAATTCCTTCCTCTTTGAAAGACCTCAGTTGTTTCCCTTAAGGCCTTCAACAAATTGGATGAGGCCAGCCCACATTATAAAGGGCAATCTGCTTTATTCAGTCTACATATTTCAGTGTTAATCACATCTGAAAAATACCTTCACAGAAACATCTAGACTGGAATTTGATCAAACAACTGGGCATAATATCCTAGACAAGTTGACATATAAAGTTAACCATCACACATATCTGTAACTATGTCTGAAAATACCATAATACCTTAATAACTGTTATTTGCTTTCTGCTCTGACTCACCCTTTACTTGTATCTTTATTTCGAAATAAAGTTTTAAATCCGCCTACACCTCTCCAGATATACCCTTAGTTCAAGACACCCAGCAAAGGCTCTTGAGTAAAGCAATAGGATTAGGGATATATTTCTGAAGCACTCTTTTTTTCCCCCTTATTTTAACACTTAGCACTTGTTTGTATTTTCCACTAGACTTTAGATTTGTTGAGTTGTAAGGATGGCATCTTTTTCTCCATTGTGAAACCCATCACATTTTCCAGTGGAAAATAGTCTCTCAAATACTTGTTGATTGAATGAATGAGCAGGAAAGATGTGGATTTTTTTAAGGGATCTGATGTTTGTGTTCATATAATTTTATCATATGCTCAGCCTGCTCAGTGCTATTAAGAACTTTGGTTCTTCGATAAAAATGAGTTTTATTGTATTGAAAAATATTCAATAAAATTTGGTGACGATGCTTTTGTTCATGTGGATAATCAAGCTGGTAGGGACACAAATGTGAAAGATAAAGACCAGTACGAATCAGGAAAATTTATGCCACACACTATGTACATTTTAATTATACTTTTAGTATTTACCTACTGTGTGCCGTCCTGCCACAGGGTGTTTATTCCACAGTCATTGATGATGACACATATGGTCTGTATTCTGCCTGAATTCATAGAGTGTCTTGAAGATAGCTCCATATAGGAATCTAGTTTATCGTTTTATTATAAGTACTTTGCTTTAAAGAAGGAAAATGCTCTTTATAAATACCCAAACACACAATAAACACATATACATACATATCAATACATACATACATACATATCTCTTTCTTCTCTCACAAATTTTTAGGTGCTTCACCCAGCGTGAATTCTCCCAGTCATGGACCAGTATCTGCTGGCTCTCCAACTAACCGATCGCCTATGGAATTTCCTGACACTGCTGATTTTCTTACTAAGCCAAGTGTTATTCTACACAGATCTCTGAGCAGTGCACCCCACTCACCAGATTTTTATCAGCAACTTAAAAATTCTGATAGCAATTTATGTAACAGGTAAGTTTCCCAAGTGTTTATTATCTGTTTAAAAATATAGGTTATTTTAATAAAGTATTACTGGTTTTCTAGCTCTGTATTATAACTAGATGATTAATGAATACTACATCCTCTTCCTCTAGTATTTATTCTAAACAGTTTTTTTTTCATTTCAGTGCTATTATTCATTTCCCAGCTAAATGAGCTCCATCTGAAGTGAAATATAGTAGTATTTTATTCATCACAAGATATCAGTAAATGTATGAGAATTATTTTATGGTGTACTAATTTAGTACCTATTTATAGTACCCAGTTCATATGGTGTTCGTTCTCATTTCTGCTTTGATGGTAATAAGTATTTACCTCAGATCTGAGTGTTACTTTCAAAATATGTTATTTCCTTCATGGGGACACAGATGCTTTCTAGGATAAAGCCTATTAAGTTTATAGAGAGATTGGAATATTAGGATATTTTGCAGTTGGGAATCTTGCAGTTAAAAAATAAGCAGATTTTCTGATTGTATTTAGGTAAAAAAAAAATGTTGCCTCATTTATCATATGTACATATTTATCTGTTTTATTTTATAAGCTGTGGGCATCAAATATTGAAATATGCATCAGCATCTGGACCAGAGTCTGGCACAGACTACCACAGGGAAAAGTCAGGTGAGACTGCAAAAGTCATGTATGTTTAAATTTAAGACAATTTCTTACATTGTTTTTTTAATGGATAAATTAATGAGTTTAGCTTTAGTTTATCCATCTTTTTTTTTTTTTTAATTATTTTTTTTTTGGGGGGGTACACCAGGTTCAATCAACTGTTTTTATACACATATCCCCATATTCCCTCCCTTCCTTGACGCCCCCCCCTCGAGTCCCCCCCACCCTCCCTGCCCCAGTCCTCTAAGGCATCTTCCATCCTCGAGTTGGACTCCCTTTGTTATACAACAACTTCCCACTGACTATTTTACAGTTGGTAGTATATATATGTCTGTGCTACTCTCTCGCTTCTTCTCAGTTTCCCCTTCACCCCCCGCCCCCTCCCATACCTCGAGTTCTCCTAGTTTATCCATCTTTAAAATGAAAATTATAATTTTTATTTACTTCACAGAGGAGTTATTAGCAAATTATAAATAATAGATGGTGAAAGTATTTTGAAGAGTAAAAATGTGCTGTACAAATGAATATAGTCTTATGTTACAGCCAGGGTTCATAAATAGTGAAATTAATTATATTAACATCGAAATTTAAATTGCATCATCTTGGCTCAAAAGGATTTGTGTCCATTTTTAAATAATTACACAAAGGAGTTGTTTTAAAACTTAATTATGTCATTCTGAAACATACCCTCCAACAAGAAATACTGTCAGTGATAAAATTATGGTTAAATCATTGATGACTCAAGCGTCCAGTAATAGTTAACTGGGTAACACCGACCATCACATCCCTTGAAGGTAGCTAGAAAAGTTACAAGTTATTAACAACAACAAAAAACTCTGCTTGAAGCTATCCAAGAAGTAATAGGCTCCTCAGAATTTCTCGTATACGACCTGGAGGAGGATAGCAGTCCAAGAAAGTGAGTCTTAAGTCTGGGGCTACCAAAAGGTGTTTGCGGCTTCCAGAGGGGCTAGTAACTGAGGGAGTGAGCAGTCCCTTTTGGTAGCCTCACAGGACTAGGGAGACAGAGACTGGAGCTGAAGGCTTGCTGTGCTAGGAATAACTTGATAAATTCTGCGGTACTACATCCTAAGAATAAAGGTAAACCAGAAACAGATAGGCAGGGGTTATAGGTGCCTATCAATCCCTTCACATACTTTAACATTCACCCTTTTTTTATAGTGTACAATTTAATAGTTTGGGGAATTTTAAAGGACTGAAAAACAAGAAAGAAGGCCAATCCTTCACAAACTTCCAAAACATAGGAAGGCAAACTTCCCAACTCATTCTATGAAAAAGACCAGTATGACTCTGATACCATAACCAGACAGAGGGATCACAAGAAAAGAAAACTATAGACCAACATTTCCAATATCCTTAACAAAATACTAGCACACTGAATCTAGCAACAGATAAAACCAATTGGTATTTATGCCAGGAATGCAAGGTGGTTTAGCATTTGAAAATTAATCAATGTAATACACCCCATTAAAGAGGGAAAAAAGCATATTTGATAATCTAAATAGATGCAGAAAAAGCTTTTGACAAAATCCAACACTCTTTCATGATGAAAACACTCAAACCAGTAATATCAAAGAATTTCTTCAACCAATCTTTGAAACAAATGCAAAGCTAACATTATCCTTACTGGAAAAAGACTGATGCTTTCCCCCTAATATGAAGAATAAAAGAAGGATTTTTACTTTCAGCACTGCTATTCACTATTATATTGGAGGTTCTAGCCAGGAAAATTTCTAGATAAAAAAATAAAGGTATCTGAGTGGAAATAAAGAAATAAAACTGTCCTTATTCACAGATCATTTGTAGAAAATTCCAAAGAATACACACATACACGATTATTAGAACCAGTAAACAAGTTTAGCGAAGTCACAAGGTCAGTGTACAAAAACAATTGTATTTCTATATACCAGAAATGAACCATCATAAATTGAAATTACAAAAAGTTTTCCATTCACAATAGTATCAAAAAGAATAAAGTTAGAATAAATTTAACAAAAACAGCAGATTTATAAACTGAAAACTATAAAACATTGTTGAGAAAAATTAAACTCTAAATAAATTGAGAGGCATTGCATAGCAAACAGATTGGAAAACTCAGTACTGTCAACAGGGCTTTTTTTCCAAATTGATCTGTAAATTTATTGCAATTCTGATCAAATTCCAGTAGGCTTTTTTTGGTAGAAATTGACAAATTGGTGTTAAAATTTACATGGAAATACAAATGAACTAAAATAGCCAAACAATTTGGAAAAATAAATGTGGAGGACTGAGACTACCTGATTTCAAAACTTATTTCCACTTCAGAAGATACCAATAAGAAAATCAAAGACAAACCACAGATTGGGAGAAAAATATTTGCAAGTTATACATCAAAGGTCTGATTATATCTGTGATATATAACTCTTACAACTCAATAGTAAGTCAGCCAACTCAGAACATGGGCAGAAGATTTTAGATATTTTGGTGAAAGACTTTTGGTGAAGGATATGAAGGATATAAGTGAATGGGTAGTAAACACATGAAAAAATGATTAACATCATTAGTCATTAGGGAAATGCACATTAATACTACAATGAGATACCAGTAAACTTAAACTAGAATAGCTGTAATCAAAAAGACACACAATACTAAGTGTTGGCAGGGATGCAAAGAAATTGGAACTTGTGCATTGCGGATGGGAGTGTAAAATGGTAAACCCACTTTGGAAAACATTTTAACAGTTTCTTTAAAAGTTAGACAGAGTCTTCCCTAGTGGTCCAGTGGTTAAGACTGCACATTTGCACAGCACGGGGTGCAGGTTCCATCCCTGGTTGGGGAACTAAGATCCCTCATGCTGTGGGGCAGGGCCAAAAACAAAACAAAACAAAAACAAACAAAAAAAGTTAGACATAAATTTACCATATTACCTAGCAGTAACACGGATAAGAATTTACTCAAGAGAAAACTTATGAGCACTCAAAGACAGGATTATTAATGCTTATGACATTATTATTCATCATAGTGCTAAACTGGAAAAGATCCAAATGTCCATCAACCTGTAAATGAATAAATATCATGTGGTATAATCCATACAATGGGATTCTGTTTAACAAAAAAAGAACAAACTGCTGATATGTGCTATTACGTGGATAAACTTCAAAACATTATTCTAACTGAAAAAAAGCAAACAAAAAAAATTATATTGTTTTATTCTATTTTTATGAAAATCTAGAAAAGGGAAATTTATAGAGACAGTAATCAGAACAGCAGTTGCCTGGGGTGAAAATAAAGATTAACTGTAAATAGGCATGAAGGTACCTTTTGAGGTGATCAGAATGTTCTAAAACTAGATTGTCAGGCATAAAGAACAGACTTGTGGTTGCAAGAGGGAGGGGGGTGGGGGAGAGTTGGAGTGGGAGGTCAGGGTTAGCAGATGCAAAGTATTATATATAGAATGGATAAACAACAAGGTCCCACTGTACAGCACAGATACCATATTCAATATCCTCTTATAAACCATAATGGAAAAGAATATTAAAGAACAATGTAGGACTTCCCTGACAGTTCAGTGGTTAAGACTCCACACTTCCACTGCAGGGGGCACAGGTTTGATCCCGGTCAGGGAACTAAGATACTGCATGCTGTGTACTGTGGCCAAAAAATAATTTTAAAAAGTAATGTATATATTTGTATAACTGAATCGCTTTGCTGTACAGCAGAAATTAACACATTGTAAATCAACTGTACTTCAATTAAAAAAAAATGGCAGACTTTTTTGAATCTAAAGACCAAAGCAATCAGGTGTTTTGAAGATAATGATGATAATATAAACAAAAATTCTGGGCTCCGCACCCCCCCCCCCCAAAAAAAAACCCAAAACCAAAAAATCTAGATTGTCGCGAATATTGCAGAACTCTGTTTACTAAAATTATTGAATTGTACATTTACAATGAGTGGGTTTTATGGCATGTAATTATACTCAATAAAGCTTTTTAAAAACCACAACAAATTATTAATTCTCACAGTTCTTTGCATTGACTGATTTCAGCTGGGTGATTCTCACTTGAGGGCTTCATGTGATTGCTGCAGTCAGATATTGCCAATGGTGACAGTCATTCCAAAGGATTGATTGGACTGAATTTCCACGATGTCTCATGTGTCTCTTGGTTGTTGACCAGTCCATCTAAATATGACCTCTCTGGTCTTCTTCCAGCATTTTGGCTGGAGGCCCAAAGAGGAGACTGCAGAAGCTGCCAGTCCAGTTAATGGCTCAACCCAGACCAGACAAAGTTGTCACTTCTGTTATATTTTGTTAATCAGAGCAGTCATGTGGCCGGTCTAGATTCCAAGGGGTTGGGAAATAAATGCTCTCCTGATGGAGTGATAAGAATACATTTCAGAAGAATGCATGTGGGATAAGAGGTAGTGTTGTGGACATCTTTGGAAAAGAAATTGCTACATTTATTTCATCTGTTTTTATTATTATCTCTAAGATATAGTTATTAGGAATTTAGATCATTAAAAAGTAAATCGTACTTCAAATGTCAACAATTTTTGGATTGATGGCTATTTTAGAATATAATTATAGTTAGTGCCTTAACTTACCAAGAACAGTTCAATAGTCTAAATTTTTAATTTTTCTTAACATAGGTGTGTTCATTTGGAAACATTTGAAAAGTAATATTTTCCAAAGGGTAATACTTCCTGATCATGATCGGTCAATGATTTTTTAGTATATTCAGTGTGTTAGGTTCAGATTTGACTCACATTTATTGATCACCTATTATGTGTAAAATCTAGTAAAATAGGTGTTATTATCCACATTCTACAGGGGAAAAGGCTTGCCATTATTAAGTACAAAAATCAGGATTTAAACCTAGTTCTTCTGAAGGAACATATATATATGTATAACTGAGTCACTTTGCCTTACAGCAGAGGTTGACACAACATTGTAAATCAACTATACTTCAATAAAAATAAACAAACAAATAAACAAACCTAGTTCTTCTGAAAGTCAACTCAAATGAGTACTCTTAAAAACACTTATTTTTAAAAATCCCTACATATTGAAAAATAAATCCTAGGCTTGTGGCTTGACGAATTTTCATACATCTCATATACATGTCTAATCAGCACCCAGATCAACAAACAAAACACTACCAGCACCTCAGAATTTCCTCTCATGCCCTGCTTCCAGGAATCTTCCCCAAAGCTAATGTTTATCCTTTCAGTACTCATGTGTATCAATTTTGATATGTTTTTGAACATTTTTATAAAGAGAATCAGAGTATGTACTGGCTTCCTTCTCTTGACATTGTGTTTTTAAAAATCATCCATATTGGTGCACGTGATTGAAGTTTATTCTTTTCTTTTTGCTCTGTGGTGTTTAGCTTTGTGAGTACACTGCAGTTTGCTTATTGTTGATGGGGTTTGGGAGAGTTTCCTGTTTAGCGTATTACAAATAGAATGAGTATGAATATTTTTTTGCATGTGAGTGAATACTATTTAGCTACCAATGCTGCTTCCCTTTTCCATGTAATTTGGGGAAAAGAATATTATTAATCACATTGGTAGAGAAATAACTCTCAATTCATGACACTTTTAATGTTTAGATGTGCCTTAATCTCGTCCATAATTATGAACTTAGAATTTGTGTATCCAAAACTCATACAATTTCAGCTGTTAGAAGTTGTTTATATGAAATTGGTTTAAAAAAAAAATCCTATTGAGAGGGACTAACATTTTCAGTTTCTCAGTCTCACAATGAATATCCACCCATCTTGTTCATCCATGAGTAGCCATAATCAGGTGAAATAGTGCCTGAGCACAAGGTACCTGGGCCACGTGGTCCAACAAGATACAACTTAATTGTGCCATTAATTTGGATTGCCAGTATAGTTCAACTTATGTGAATATTTTTTACAAATTTTTCTTATAAAACTGTTCATATAGGACAGGTTTTGTTTATTACTTTATGTGCTTTTTGAAAGGTGATGAAGACAGCACCATTTTCTCAAAAACGTCATTCAAGCTTACAGAAGCCCAACAAGAAGTGGCAACAGAGAACGGAGACTGCGGAAAACTACTTTGGGAAGGTGACAGTCACCTAAAAGAAGAGGCACAGAATGAAGAGCAACCAAATGTAAAAGATAAACTTTCAATATGATTATGTTAAGGTGAAATATATTATTAGTTAGTACTAAGTGTGTTATTTTTGCCCAGAACAAGGTTTTTAATATGATTTTTTTAAAAAAATTTTACTGAAAAGTCACTATAACACCTAAAAATAAAGTTTCTTTAAATAAATGAAGAGTTTGGGATTAACAGATACACACGACTATATATAAAATAAACAGGACCTACTGTATAGCACAGGGAACTCTACTCAATATCCTATAATAACCTATGTGGGAAAAGAATCTCCAAAAGAATAGATATATGTATACATATAACTGAATCACTTTGCTGTACACCTGAAACTAACACAACAGTGTAAATCAGTTATATATGTTTAAAAAAAAAAAAGAAAGAAAGAAAACCTTGGGTTAAAAATAAGTACTTTTAAACTCATCATCCTAGAACAATTAAGTGCACTCATTTTAATTTTTTATTTTTTTTTAGCTCTTTTCACTCATTTTTAAATGAACACATTTAGTTTTATAGTCAATATACTACTTGCCATGCTGATATTTTCTTCATGGTATGTGTTAAAATATGAAAAAATAAAGTATGTGCATAGTCATTAAAAACAATGAAAATAACCTACTTATAATTGTAGGGGTTTTTTTTTTGTTCTTAAAGTTCAAAATTTAAGCTTTTTTGGGGGAAAAAATCCATTTCTTTTGGGAAGTTATCCTAGAAATAAATGTTAGTTTAAGGATCTAAGCTTCTCTCTATTATCCTTTGATACCTGTAACTTCCAAAACGAAAATAATGGATTTTACATTTGTGCAGTGTTTTTTAAATAAAATATATTTATGAAAGTAGTGTAAAGACCAATAAGTTCTTTGATGACTAGAAGATATGTTTATATATTTGTCTGAAGATAACATTCTACAAAGAGTAGGAAGTACAGTTTATATTTGAGAATAACTTATAGAAAATAATATTGACCATGAGAACACTTAGAAATCTGTGTTCTCATTTAGCTGTAGATTAACAATATTTATAAAAAGTAAGGTTAAGTTGGTTTGTTTTTCTTTCCTCCTACATATACAGATTGAACAAGAAGCATCACAGGATCTGATTTTAATAGAAGATTATGACTCATTAATAGAAAATATGAGTAACTGGAATTTTCAAATTTTTGAACTTGCAGAAAAGATGGGAGAGAAATCAGGAAGGATCCTCAGTCAGGTTTGTTTCAAATCTCTACTGCTTTCTTAGAAGTTAATTTTTTCTTGAATCTTTAAAAAAGCAAAATCTAAAGATGTATAATATTGGTTTAGGTACAAGTTCAACATTGTTCATTGAATTATTTTTTTCAGAAATTTTCAATAGAAAATTTGAAGAGAAATCTGTATATAAAAACCCATATATAGGACTTCCTAGGTGGCACAGTGGTAAAGAATCTGCCTGCCAATGCAGGGGACATGGGTTCAAGCCCTGCCCTGGGAAGATTCCACATGCCACGGAGCAACTAAGCCCGTGCGCCTTAAAAAAAAAAAAGAAAAAAAGTATTAAAAAAAAAAAAACCCATATATATAAAAACAAATATATATTTTATATATAAAGTATTTCATAAATTTGTATATATTTATATGAAAAGTAGTTTATTTGCCCATAATAATGGGATTTAATTTTCAGTAAGAAGGGACTTCCCTGGTGGCACAGTGATTAAGAATCTGCCTGCCAATGCAGGGGACACGGGTTCGAGCCCTGGTCTGGGAAGATCCCACATGCCACAGAGCAACTAAGCCCATGAGCCACAACTATTAGCCTACATGCCGCAACTACTGAAGCCTGCGTGCCTAGAGCCCTTGCTCCACAACAAGAGAAGCCACTGCAACGAAAAGTAGCCCCTGCTTGCCGAAAGCCTGCAAGCAGCAACGAAGACCCAGTGCAGCCAATAAATAAATTACATAACCAATTTTAAAATATTTACAATAAGAAGTAATAAAGATTTACTTTTTATTAAATCTTGAGGTTGAAAAGGACATGAAAGGTGATCTAGTTCTTTGGACTGGAACTTAGGCTTCATCTTCTTTACTTATCCTCCCTGTGCTTTACCCAAGGCCAAATGGTCTATTTCATGCTAGAACCATGGAACAATACTTCCATTTTACCACCCAGACTCAAAGTTCTTCCTGGTGGGTCCATACAACATCAGGTTAACCTTCCTGAAATATCACTCTCATTAACTCCAAAGTGATCTTATTTATGAAATGCGAGAACATAAGGATAAATTATGTGGAGGACATATAATTTATTACATTGAATTCTTTAGGGACAGAAATGTGATAAATATATTGTCCTAACTTCTTTTAACACCTAGGACTAGAATAGAATACAGTTCATGTGCCCTTCAGTAAGTTATGAATGAAAAGCTAAAGGAAAGAGTGGAAAATTTTCAAAACTGGAACATGATATGGTAATTGTTCTTTGGTTTTCAAGGGCTTTAGGGTAGGTATCTTCCTTTTTCATGTTTTGGAAAGAAGTCATTGTAGGGAAGTTTTTAATAAATTATTAACTTAAAGACATACACGGTTAACTTTCCCAAATGCAAACCACAAAAACATTATATTCAACTAGAAATGGAAATTCTGATTTTTAAAGCAAACTTTCTTTTAACTGACATTTAGGTTATGTATACCCTGTTTCAAGACACTGGCTTATTGGAGATATTTAAAATTCCCACTCTACAATTCATGAACTACTTTCATGCCTTAGAAAATGGCTATCGAGACATTCCTTGTAAGTATTAACATATATTATTTAAGTTGAAATAATACTGGTTTTGATATTCTTTATAAACTCCCTTTAGATGGTCCCTTAAACGCTTTTTAAATTGCATGTTTGGAAAAGTTGGAAAATAGTAATTTAAAAAGAAAATCTACATCCTCCTACCCAGAGTTAAGTGATTACTGTTAACATTTTGGTAGGGGACTTCTCTGGTGGTTCAGTGGTTAACACTCCACACTCCCAATGCATGGGGCATGGGTTCCATCCCTGGTCAGGGAACTAAGATACCACAGGCCCTGCAGTGCAGCCAAAAAATTAAAAACAACCCATTTTGGTATATATCGTTCAAGACTTTTTCTTATACATACCTATTTTTTATGAAGTGAATCATAATATTAATACCTGCTTTTTCACGAAATATACTGTACATCTTTCTATGTTAACAGTTATTCATGAGTACCTTATCTTTTCAGATGTTTGCTAGTTTTACATCATGAGTTTCATAAATTCCTTTACTTTAAAATGTTTAAAACTTATTCATAGAAATTGTTTTTTAACTATGCCCTGATTTGTGGAATAATTATTTTGTTTGTTTGTTCTTTGGCTGCACTCCACAGCCAGTAGGATCTTAGTTCCCTGCCCAGGGATTGAACCCGGGCCCTTGTCAGTGAGAGTGCGGAGTTCTAACCACTGGACCGCCAGGGAATTCCCTGTGGAATAATTTTTAATGGTGATTGGATTTTATGATACAACAGAATTTTAATTTTATATCAGGAAAAGGTACAGTTTTCTTTATGTGTTGATTCATTCTATGGTTAACCTCTAGGTGGACACACTTTTGGGAAGTATAGAGAGAGCAAATTATTCTTAAATTGGCCTCCCTCATAAATAATGGTGATGCCTAATAATTTAATGTGTTATATGCACTATAAATCCCAGTTACAAAGTAGGCATTTTGAAAAGTGGCTGAATTTTATAAATGGAAGAAAGTGATACTTTAAGGTAGACTTCACAGGCAGGGGATGGAAAAAAGAAAGCCATGGTGAGGAGTTTTCATGTTACCTCCAATTGGATATATTGGTTAAAAAAGAGTCTCTGGGAAATTCCCTAGCAGTCCAGTGGTTAGGACTCCGTGCTTCCACTGCAGGATGTGTCATCTGCTAATGCTACATGGAAGGTACTCATTAAATATTTGTTGAAATATCAGCTATGTATATAATCATTATTCACAAAGATTATCTCATTTAATCTTTGTTGGAAAGGTTGTATTATCTGCCTTTTACAGGTGAGAAGTAAAAATTCAGAAGGATCTTTCCCAAGAGCATAAAACTGGAAATAGCAAAGCTGGGTTTCACTTGTAGGATCTGCCTTTGCACATAGTGGTATTTTAGTAAACCAGTGTCTCACTGATCATGTACTACATGTCCGACACTATTCTGGATGTTTATATACCTTTTAACATGTAATCCTTATAGCAGGCCTGAAAGAGAGATATTTCTTATCTGTTTTGGGGGGTGGGGGGAGCTGTCCAAGTATTCAGAATTTTTAACTGCTCTGTGTGCCTTTGTGCAGAAATTATTTTGTTTGCAAACATGGGTCTCCATAATCCAGGCACTAGTTACATATTTTTTTTTCAATTCTTTTTTTTTTTAAAGCTCTTTATTGGAATATAATTGCTTTACACTCTTGTACCAGTTTTTGAGGTACACCAAAGTGAATCAGCTGTATTTATACATATATCCCCATATCCCCTCCCTCCCACGGCTCCCTCCCACCCTGCCTGTCCTGACCCTCTAAGGCATCACCCATCAGAGTTGATCTCCCTTTGTTATACAGCAACTTCCCACTAGCTATCTCTTTTACAGTTGGTAGTGTATATATGTCTATGCTACTCTCTCACTTTGTCCCAGCTTCCCCTTTGCCCCCACCCCAACCCTGTGTCCTCCAGTCCATTCTCTGCATCTGCATCTTTATTCTTGCCCTGTCACTGGGTTCATCAGTACCATTTTTTTAGATTCCATATATATGAGTTAGCATACGGTATTTGTTTTTCTCTTTCTGGCTTACTTTGCTCTGTATGACAGTCTCTAGGTCTATCCACCTCATTACATATAGCTCAATTTTATTCCTTTTTATGGCTGAGTAATATTCCATTGTATATATGTGCCACACCTTCTTTATCCATTCATCTGTTGATGGGCATTTAGGTTGCTTCCACGTCCTGGTTATTGTAAATAGTGCTGCAGTGAACATTGTGGTATGTTTCTTTTTGGATTCTGGTTTTCTCTGGGTATATGCCCAGTAGTGGGATTACTGGATCATATGGTACTTTCATTTTTAGTTTTTTAAGGAACCTCCAAACTGTTTTCCATAGTGGCTGTACCAACTTACATTTGTGCAGAAATTATTTTGTTTGCAAACATGGGTCTCCATAATCCAGACACTATTTACATTTTTTTAAAAGCCACAAAAAAGCAACCTTAGGGAATTACCTGGCGGTCCAGTGGTTAATTTGGCGCTTTCACTGCAGGGGCCCACCCTAGTTGGGGAACTAAGATCCGGAAAGCAAGCAACCTTAGGTAAATTAGCCCTGGTTATGCTGCCTTTTCTTTGACCCCTTTACTATGTATTCATAATATATGTGAAAGTTTTTAAAAGAAAACACATCAAGAAACTTTCACAAAATAAGATGAAACAGAAACATAATTGTTGGATATTATTCTAAGCCATATATTCTATTTATGAGGATACAGTATGACTAGAAAGTACTTTTTAAAATGTCCTATGTTAAAAATAACAGAATGATCATTTTTATAAAACATTTTGGTGACTTTAGATCACAATCGTGTACATGCCACAGATGTCCTACATGCTGTTTGGTATCTGACAACACGGCCAATTCCTGGCTTACAGCAGACCCATAATGATCATGGACTGGGAAATGAAACGGGTAGGTACTTCCTTCTATAAATCTTTCCTTTAATTATCTGGTTAGGAATAATAAATCAAGCTATCTCATTTTGTTATCTCTATTCTCTTAAAATTTTTATTAAGTAAACCTTGATATATATATATATATAAAGGACTATGTAAATTTTGACGATAATGACATGCAAACTAGGAAACCCACTACCCATCTTAAAAGTGAGGTTAAGATTCAACACTACTCAATCTACCATGTTTCTTTTCTGTGTCCCACCCTGCTGCTTTCTTCACTGAGGTAGCCAATACCCTGAATATTATGATAATCATTTCTTTGCTTTTCTTTCAGTTCTTGGCTTTTCTGTTTTAGATATATCATGTAAATTTAAAATATATAACATTCCCAACAAAACGGGGCACGTTTAAAAGCTTCACTTATGTATTTAAATGATATTAAAAAACTTGTTAACATTCAGATTTTGTTTCCTCATCATAAATGTAACTATTTATACAAATATACTGAATTATAACATTCACTGTTCTCTTATTCTATTTTATAAAAGAGGGGAGGGCTTCCCTGGTAGCACAGTAGTTAAGAATCCGCCTGCCAATTCAGGGGACACAGGTTCGATCCCTGGTCCAGGAAGATCCCACATGCTGCGGAGCAACTAAGCCTGTGCACCATAACTACTGAGCCTGTGCTCTAGAGCCTGTGAGCCACAACTAATGAGCCCACATGCTGCAACTACTGAAGCCCGCGCGCCTAGAGCCTGTGCTCCACTGTAATAAGAAACTTGTGCACCACAACAAAGAGTAGTCCCCGCTCACCACTAGAGAAAGCCTGCATGCAGTAACAAAGACCCAGCACAGCCAATAAATAAAAATAAATAAATAAATAAAAGAGGGAAGACGGGACTTCCCTTGGTGGTCTAGTGGTAGGATCCGGCACTTTCACTGCTATGGCCTGGGTTCAATCCCTCGTTGGGGAACTGAGATCCTGAAAGGTGTGTGGCCAAAATTTTAAAAGATTAAAAAAAGAGAGGGGGGAGAAATACTCCAATAAAACACACACACACACACACACACACACACACACACACACACACAAATCAGGACAGAATTTGCTCAGTTACAAATGCCTGAGAAATATTATCATACTAATCAGTGCGAATGTCATATAGTCTGAGCCACTGGTTTACCTTCTTTGGTGGTTTAAAGTACTGCCATTGGGCTTCCTAGGTGGCGCAGTGGTTAAGAATCCGCCTGCCAATGCACAGGTCACGGGTTCGATCCAGCTCCAGGAAGATCCCACATGCCGTGGAGCAACTAAGCCCATGTGCAAAAAAAAAAAAAAAGTAAAGTACTGCCATTGTTTGATGGATTTGCCTTATGTCACTGGTTCATTTTTGTCTACCATCCATACTTTCTCCATCAGAGATCATTTTCTTCAGCCTTTTTGTTTGTAGATGTATTTATTTTGTCTTAGAATAATGTTTTCTTATTTCAGCACATTTGTAGATATCATTACATCTTCTGACTTCTATAGTTTCTGTTGACAAATCAGCCATAAGTCTTACTTCTCTTAAAAGTAGTATGCTCCTTTTCTCTTTGCTGTTGGTTTTTAGCATTTTGATTGTTGATACACTTAGGTGATATTCTTTGAATTCATGCTATTTGGGGTTCAGTGAACTTCGTGAATATATTGATTAATATCTTTTATAGGTTTCTATCATACTCTTCAAAATTCTTCCAGCCTTCACCCACAGCCCAATTCCAAAGCTGTTTTCACATTTTTAGGTATTTGTTGCAGCAACACCTTACTTCCAAGTGCCAAAATCTGTATTAGTTTCCTATTGCTGCTGTAACAAATTACCTCAGACTTAGTGGCTTAAAACAATACAAATTGGGGGAATTCCCTGGCAGTCCAGTGGTTAGGACTCTGCACTTCCACTTCAGGGGGCATGAGTTCAGTCCCTGGTTGAGGAACTAAGATCCTGCATGCCACACAGCGTGGAATGTTTTCTTGCCCCCTCCAGCTTCTACAAGCCACCTGCATTCCATGGCTCATGGCCCCTTCTTCAAAGACAGCAGCATAGCATCTTCAAGTCTGTCTCAGACCCTGACCTTTTTATCCTTCAAAGGAATTAGCAAAAAGTGGAATAGCTACAAGCTTGGTTTTCTGTCCAGAGTATACATTCCTGACAGTGATTCTTCCACTTTTAGTATTTTCTGCAGTCTGGATAGGTTGAGAATTTCCCAAATTATCAAGTCCTAGATCCTTTTGCTTAACAGTTCTCCCTCACTTTCCTCTTACATTTTATTTCAAACAGTAAGAAATCTGGTTGTATCTTTAATACTTTCCTTGGAAATCTCCTTAGCTAAATATCTAAGTTCATTGTTTACAAGTTTTGTATTCCACATATGCAGCACACAATTCAACTAAGCTTTCTGCTGCTATGTTAACAATGATCTCCTTTCCTCTAGTTTCCGATTATGGGTTCATCTGAGCCCTCACTGGCAGTGTCCCTAACAGCAGTTTTCTACTACGAGCCTGTTCAAGGTGATTTAAGTATTCCCTAAGGCAATGTCTGTTTTCTCTTCTGTGCACCTCACTTCCTCCTGAGTTCTTACTAGCAGTATTATAAGTCCTTATACACAATATTATGGAATCAAGTATGTGTAGCAGACAAAGCTTTCTTTGGGAGACCAAGTAGCTGTTGAAATGGAAAATTGTGGTAGAAACAAAGACTGTAAGGACTATGAGATGCGCTGCCTTATTCTGATTGCAGTAGAGAATTAAGAGAAAAAAAAAAAAAGACTGACACCAAAAGTAGAAGCAACAAAAGCAAAAATAAACAAGTGGGACTACATCAAGCTAAAAAGCTTCTATACAGCAAGGAAACAATTTTAAAAATGAAAAGGCAACCTGCAGAATGGGAGAAAATATTTGTAAACCATATGCTGGGTAAGGGGTTAATATCCAAAATACGTAAAGAACTCATACAACTCAGTAACCAAAAAAAAATCTGATTTTTAAAAATGGGAAGAGAAACAAAATAGACATCCAAATGGGCAACAGGTACATGAAAAGGTACTCAACCTCACTAATCATCAGGGAAATGTAAATCAAAACCACAGTGGGATATCACCTCACACTTGTTAGAATGGCTGTCATCAAGAAGACAAGAGGTAGGACTTCCCTGGTGGCACACTGGCTAAGAATCCGCCTGCCAATGTAGGGGACATGGGTTTCAACCCTGGTCCAGGAAGATACAACATGCTGCAGAGCAACTAAGCCTGTGTGCCACAACTACAGAGCCCGCATGCCACAACTACTGAAGCTCACATGTCTACAGCCTGTGTCCCCAACAAGAGAAGCCACTGCAATGAGAAGCCTGTGCAACTCAACTAAGAGTAGCCCAAATCAATCAGTCAATCAATCAATCAGTTTATTTAAAAAAAAAAAAAAGATGAGGTAAGTCTTGGCCAAGATGTGGATTTAAGGGAACACTTGCGCACTGTTGAAGAGAAGGGAAATTCGTTCAGCCACTGTGAACAATAGTATGGAGATTTTGACTGCTCAAAAAAATAAAAACATAACTATCATATGAAGCAGCAATTTCTGGGTATATGTCGAAAGGAAACAAAAACAGAACTTTAAAGAGATCTATGCACTCCCATGTTTATTGCAGCATTATTCACAATAGCCAAGACATGGAAATAACTTGTCTGCCAGTGGATGAATGGATAAAGAAGGGGTGTGTGGGTGTGTATACACACCCACCATGGAATATTATTCAGCCATGAGATAGAAGGAAATCCTGCCATTTGCAAAAACACAGATGGGCCTTGAAGGCATTACGCTAAATGAAATGTCAGACAAATACTTATGATGTCACTTATATATGCAATCTAAAAATGCTGAACTTGTAAAAACACAGAGTATGATGATGGTTACCAGAGGCTGGGAGTGAGGAAACTGGGGATATGTTGTTTAAGGGTACAAACTTGTAACTAGTGGATAAACAAGTCTAGATAAACAACTCCTAGAGAGCTAATGCACACCATGATGATTATAGTCAACAATACTATATTGTAAACCTCAAAGCTGCTCAGAGACCAGATTTTAATTGTTCTCACCACAAAAAAGAAATGGTAATTGTGTGGTGTTGTAGAGGTGTTAGTTAATGCTACAGGTGGGTAATCATATTGCTGATACAAAAATCAACACCTAAGAAAATGGTAATAGGAGCATACATGTCAATAATCACCTTAAATGTAAATGGATTAAATGCTCCAACCAAAAGACACAGACTGGTTGAATGGATACAAAAACAAGACCCTTCTATATTGCTGCCTACAAGAAACCTACTTCAGACCAAGGGACACATAGAGACTGAAAGTAAAGGGATGGAAAAAGATATTCCATGCAAATGGAAGCCAAAAGAAAGCTGGAGTAGCAATACTCATATCAGACAAATTAGACTTTAAAATAGACTATTACAAGAGACAAGAAGGGACACTACATAATGATCAAGGGATCAATCCAAGAAGAACATATAACAATTGTAAATATCTATGCACCCAACATAGGAGCACCTCAATACATAAGGCAAATGCTAACAGCCATAAAAGGAGACATGGACAGTAACACAATAATAGTAGGAGACTTTAACACCCCACTTACAACAATGGACAGATCATCCAAACAGAAAATAAATAAGGACACAAAAGCTTTAAATGACACATTAGACCATCTCGACCTTGATATTTATAGGACATTCCATCCAAAAACTACAGAATACACTTTCTTCTCAAGTACACACGGAACATTCTCCAGGAGAGATCACATCTTGGGTCACAAATCAAGCCTCGGTAAATTCAAAAAAATTAAAATCGTATCAAGCATCTTCTCTGACCACAATGCCATGAGACTAGATATCAATTACAGGAAAAAATCAGTAAAAAATACAACCACATGGAGACTAAACAATACACTATTAAACAACCAAGAAATCACTAAAGATATCAAAGAGGAAATCAAAAAATACCTAGGAACAAATGACAATGAAAATACAATGACCCAGCAAAAGCAGTCCTAAGAGGGAAGTTTATAGCAATACAGTCCTACCTCAAGAAACAAGAAAAATATCAAATAAGCAACCTAACCTTACACCTAAAACAATCAGAGAAAGAAGAACAAAAAACCCCAAAGTGAGCAGAAGGAAAGAAATCATAAAGATCAGAGCAGAAATAAATGAAAAAGAAAGGAAGGAAACAATAGCAAAGATCAATACAACTAAAAGCTGGTTCTTTGAGAAGATAAACAAAATTGATAAACCATTAGCCAAACGTATCAGGAAAAAAAGGGAGAAGATGCAAATCAACAGAATTAGAAATGAAAAAGAAGTAACCACGGACACTGCAGAAATACAAAAGATCATGAGAGACTACTACAAACAACTATATGCCAATAAATTGAATAACCTGGAAGAAATGGATAAATTCTTAGAAAAGTACAATCTTCCAAAACTGAACCAGGAAGAAATAGAACATATGAACAGGCCAATCACAAGTATGGAAATTGAAACTGTGATTAAAAATCTCCCAACAAACAAAAGCCCAGGGCCAGATGGCTTCACAGGTGAATTCTATCAAACGTTTAGAGAAGAGCTAACACCTGTCCTTCTCAAACTCTTCCAAATTATAGCAGAAGGAGGAACACTCCCAAACTCATTCTACGAGGCTACCATCACCCTGATACCAAAACCAGGCAAAGATGTCACAAAAAAAGAAAATTACACGCCAATATCACTGATGAATATAGATGCAAAAATCCTCAACAAAATACTAGCTAACAGAATCCAACAGCACATTAAAAAGATCATACACCATGATCAAGTGGGGTTTATCCCTGGAATGCAAGGATTCTTCAATATACGCAAATCAAACAATGTGATACACCATATTAACATACTGAAAGATAAAAACCATACGATAATCTCAATAGATGCAGAAAAAGCTTTTGACAAAACTCAACATCCATTTATGATAAAAATTCTCCAGTAAATGGGCATAGAAGGAAATTACCTCAACATAACAAAAGCCATATATGACAAACCAACAGCCAACATCATCCTAAATGGTGAAAAACTGAAAGCATTCCCTCTAAGGTCAGGAACAAGACAGGGGTGTCCACTCTCACCATTACTATTCAACATAGTTTTGGAAGTGTTAGCCACAGCAATCAGGGAAGAAAATGAAATAAAAGGAATCCAGATTGGAAAAGAAGAAGTAAAATTGTCACTCTTCGCAGATGACATGATATTATACATAGAAAACCCTGAAGACTCTACCAGAAAACTGCTAGCACTAATCAATGAATTTAGTAAAGTAGCAGGATACAAAATTAATGCACAGAAATCTCTTGCATTCCTATACACTAACAATAAAAGAACAGAAAGAGAAATTAAGGAAACTCTTCCATTTACCATTGCAACAAAAAGAATAAAATACCTAGGAATAAGTCTGCCTAAGGAGGCAAAAAACCTGTATGCAGAAAACTAAAAGACACTGATGAAAGAAATCAAAGATGATACAAACAGATGGAGGGACATACCATGTTCTTGGATTGGAAGAATCAATATTATGAAAATGACTATCTTACCCAAAGCAATTTACAGCTTCAACGCAATCCCTATCAAATTACCAATGGCATTTTTCACAGAACTAGAACAAGAAATCTTATGATTTGTATGGAAATGCAAAAGACCCTGAATAGCCAGAGCAATCTTGAGAAGGGAAGATGGAGTTGGTGGAATTAGGCTTCCTGACTTCAAGCTATACTATAAGGCCACAGTGATCAAGACAGTATGGTACTGGCACAAAAATAGAAAGGTAGATCAATGGAACAGAATAGAGAACTCAGAGATAAACCCAAGCACATATGGGCAGCTTATCTTTGACAAAGGAGGCAAGAATATACAATGGAAAAAAGACCGCCTCTTCAATAAGTGGTGCTGGGAAAATTGGACAGCTACATGTAAAAGAATGAAATTAGAACACTTCCTAATACCATACACAAAAATAAACTCAAAATGGATTAAAGACCTACATGTAAGGCCAGGCACTATAAAACTCCTAGAGGAAAACATAGGCAGAACACTTTATGACATACATCAAAGCAAGATCCTTTTTGACCCACCTCCTAGAATAATGGAAATAAAATCAAGAATAAACAAATGGGACCTCATGAAACTTAAAAGCTTTTGCACAGCGAAAGAATCCATAAACAAGACAAGAAGACAACCCTCAGAATGGGAGAAAATACTTGCCAATGAAGCAACGGACAAAGGATTAATCTCCAAAATATACAAGCAGCTCATGCAGCTTAATACCAAAAAAGCAAATAACCCAATCCACAAATGGGCAGAAGACCTAAACAGACATTTCTCCAAAGAAGACATACAGAAGGCCAACAAACACATGAAAAGATACTCAACATCACTAATTTTTAGAGAAATGCAGGTCAAAGCCACAATGAGGTATCACCTCACACCAATCAGAATGGCCATCATCACAAAATCTAGAGACAATAAATGTTGGAGAGGGTGTGGAAAAAAGGGAACTCTCCTGCACTGTTGGTGGGATTGTAAGCTGGTACAGCCACTATGGAAAACAGTTTGGAGGTTCCTTAAAAAACTAAAAATAGAACTACCATATGACAGTAATCCCACTACTGGGCATATACCCAGAGAAAACCATGATCCAAAAAAAACAAGTAGCATAATGTTCATTGCAGCACTATTTACAATAGCCAGGACATGGAAACAACCTAGATGCCCATCAACAGATGAATGGATAAAGACGATGTGGCACATATACACAATGGAATATTACTCAGCCATAAAAAGGAATGAAATTGAACTATATGTCATGAGGTGGATAGATCTAGAGTCTGTCATACAGAGTGAAGTAAGCCAGAAAGAGAAAAACAAATACTGTATGCTAACACATATATATGGAATCTGAAGAAATGGTAGTGATGAAACCAGTGACAGGCAAGAGTGGAGATACAGAAGTAGAGAATGGACTTGAGGACACAGGGCTGGATGAGGGGCAAAGGGGAAGTTGGGATGAGGTGAGAGAGTAGCATAGACATATATACACTACCATCTGTAAAATAGATAGCTAGTGGGAAGTTGCTGTATAACAAAAGGAGATCAACTTCATGGGAGATGCCTTGGAGGGCCAGGACGGGGAGGGTGGGTGGGAGTTGCGGGAGGGAGGGGATATGGGGATATGTATGTAGATGCAGCTGATTCACTTTGGTGTACCTCAGAGACGGGTACAAGAGTGTAAAGCAAATATATTCCAATAAAGAGTTTTTAAAAAAAAAAAAGAAAAAGAAATCAACACCTTGTATACCTTAAATTTACCCAATGCTTTGTGTCAATTATATTTCAATTTAAAAAAAGGAAATGACAAGTTTAGAATTTTAATGAGTGGTTAGAGAACCAGATAGCTAAAAGAATTATTTTTATAGTAGGATCATAGCTTCTGAAAACATAATCCAAAATCTGATCCTGAAGTTACCTGAAATACAATGCAAGTTGAGTTCATGGCCTCACTAGGCCGCTTATGTTAGAACTGTGGTATCGATTGGGAAAGAAAGGACCCTGATAATTGAAAGGGGAATATCTGAGTAGATTTCAATAAATTTGATTACTTTGAACCCCTCAAATCTTGCTGTACCTCCCTGCTGAGAAACAATCATTTCTCCTTGTGTTGGTTGCCTGAAGACCTTGTAACAACCTCACCTGAGATTCTTTACTTTTAGGGGAGTGCTTTTTCACCTCTAAATCCAGTCCCACCACCTCTCATTTCTTTGTGATCCATAATTAAATGCAGATCTGCCAGGATCTAAGTCTTAACACCAAAATAATTTCCTAATTTTATATTGGCAGAAACCTGAGGAACATATGTGGGAATGGATTTAAAGTGTTACAGCAAGGGAAACGAAGGTAATGGTTGCTTATTTTGAATTTATTGATACAGGTGTACCTATTGGAGAGTCTGGATTCAAGGCATTAGCTTGAGTGCTTGGCAGTGGCTCTAACAGTTTGCTCCATTCATTGTCTGAAATCTAGGCATTAAGAGAAATTGAGATGTCACAATTTCCTGATATACTGTGGAGGAAGGAATTCAAAGGCTTACACTGATAGGATGTTGCAACGGGTTGGTCATGTAGTCGTCCCACCAATACCTAACCATGTCCCTCAGAAGTGTCCCCCTTCATTTCATCAAGGTGTTGAGAAATACATTGCAGTGCTAACTCTCGGAGGGTGAACTACCACACTGGCCCACCAATCATAATAGGGGCTCATGGAATTTAGGTGATACTAAAGGACTTTCAGCCTGGTCCATCTCACAGTGGTAGTTCCCTGAACCCACCCATTTTTGGAATGCACAGTTGGAACAAACGTATTTAGCAACTGGCAGAATCCCTCCATTAATTCGTAGAGGACCATCATGGTAGGAGGGGTCAAATGAAATCTCCTGAAACTGCCTTATTGGAGCAAAATAGTGAAGCAAAGCAATACCTTATTTCTGAATGGATAGTGCCACAGTGATTTCCATCACATTGCTATTTGACCTGTTGTACTTTGGCTTTTACACAAGATGAATGAATCTTGAAAAATGATGGTGGATTATTCTAAATTTCATCAGGTGATGACTCCAGTTGTCACAGCTGTTCCAGATTTGAATTTTTGAGTAAGTCAAACCAATTCATCCTGTGTGGTACACAGCTGTTAACCTGGAGAAATGCTTCTTTCTTTATACCTGTTAGTAAAATCCACAAGATGACATTTATTTTCTCTCCTGGCAGGCATAACAGTGCACTTTCAGCATCCTAGTTCTGGGCTATGTCAAGCCTCCCATTCTGTTATAACCTAGCCTAGTCCCATAAGGTATCGAAGTGGTCCAGTATAATGACAAGATAATGCTGAATAGCTCTACTGTGCAAGATGTAATAGATATCCTAGATGCCTTGATAAGAGTGCCAGAGGAAGAGAAATGAGAGAACTTGCGCAAAAATTCAGAGATCTGCTACCTCAGTGAAGTTATTAGGATTCTGGTGGTCTAGGATATGTTGAGGTATCCTCTCTAAGGTTAGGGACAATTGAATTATTTTGAATCTACCTAGAGGGTCTTTGGATTCTGAAGGCAAATTTACCATATCTCAGTACTACTGCTCCAACCCATGAACTGTAAGGCTATGAATTTTATGTGCAAGTCAGAGCAGGAGAATCATGTGAAGCAGTTTCAGGGTAGCGTAAGCTGCTTGGACACTTGCCAACATGACCCCCAACACGTCCAGCAGTTTTCAAAATGTCTTTTGCAGATAGGGATCTTCTGTGGAGTTACAGAAGATCACTTTAAGAGTCACAGTATAAATCTAGGATTTTGAGGCAATGCCCATCCTTCTTCCTCAGATAACTATTCTTTTTGTAGAACAGCTGCTAGATTGTTACTGGGCTCTGATAGAGTTTGAATATTTGATCACATGCACTAGGTTACCACATGACTTGCCTGTTATGAACTTGGGCCCTCTGACCCTCCTAAAGTTGGCATGTATGGTAGCACTCAGTCAAGAGGAAATATTAAATACAAGGTTAGTTTTAAGCTGCCCCTGAAGGCACAGGAGACTCCAAATATGAACTCAGATTCCCATGGCACCTATTGCTAATATGTTGGCACTCTTCCTTAATCCATATGGCTTCATGGGGAATTACCCATGACCAGCTGACTGAAGGAGAAAAGATTTTGTCCCATATACCAATCAGTACTTCCTGAAAGTGGATGACTGCAGCTTTACAGACTCTCAAAAGGTATCCTTTGAAGGACAATAGCAGAAAGTAAATCCTACCAGTGAGCAGAACATCAAGCAGTAAATCTGTGTATTTGGCTTAGAGAGAGAGAGAGATGACCAGGAGAAAGGATCTATACTGATACATGGCCTGTGGGTAATAGAAGGAAAAAGATTGGAAAATTAGTGACAAGGAGTTCTGGGAAAGAGATTTGTGGCTAGACTTCTCCAGAGTGGAAGATATTTGTTTCCCATGTGAATGCGTACTGTAATGGTTAATTTTATGTCAATTTGGTTGAACCATGGTGCTCAGGCATTTAGTCAAATATTATTCTGGATGTTTCTGTGCGAGGCTGTTATTTTAAACGAGATTAACTCATCAGTGGACTTTGAGTAAAGCAGATTGCTCTCCATAGCGTGGATGGGCCTTATCCAGTCAGTTGAAGGCTTTAATAGAACAAAGACTGACTTCTGCCTGCAGGCAGCCTTCATACTTGAGCTTCAGCACCTTACCTAGTTCCACAGCCTGCTAGCCCATCCTGCAGATTTTGGACTTGCCAGCCTCCATATTCACCTGAGCCAGTTCCTAAAAATCCCTCCCCCTGCCCCCTTGCTCTCACACACAAACACACACACTGTTAATTCCATTTCTCTGTACAACTCTAACTAATACACTTTCCAAAGAGCATGCTCTGCAAAGGAGGCTCTCAATAATCAAGTTGTCAAACTGACATCTTCTCTCGATTATCAGCCTCTTCCTTAGCTACTCTAGTTTTCATTCAGTGAGCTTATAAACACAATAGCCAAGATGGCAAGAATGGAGATTATGTATGGATTTAGAGACATGGACTTCCTCTCACGAGGCTGACCTGACCCTGGCCTCTCTTCAGTGCCCAGCTTGCCAATAGGAGAAACCAGTGGTGAGCCCTTGATATAGCACCATTCCCTGGGGGAACATCCAGCCATCTATCTGGTAGCAGGTTGATTATATTGGATCCCTTGTCTTATAGAAGAGAGAGCTTTTATTCTTACTTACTCTGTATATGAATTTACCTTCACTGTCTACAGTGCTTCACCATCATCATCTATGAATTTAGTGAATGCCTTATTCACCATTGGCTTATTATATATAATATTGCATATCAAGGAACTCATTTTTGTCTCAAAAAATTTTTGCAGTGGGCTTCTGCCTACAGAACTTACTGATCTTTTCATGAATCTTATCATCCCACAGCTGGCCTGAGAGAATGACATATTGAAGACTCAGTTGGGGTACCTGTTAGATGAAAACATTTTGCGGGGCTAAGGTGCTGTCCCACAAAATGTGGTTTATTTTCTGGACCAGTGACCAGTATATGGTACCATTTCTCCTATTCCCAGAATACACAAATCTGTGAACCAAAGAGTGGGATTAGGAGGGTTTTTTCTATTACCTCAAATGATCCACTAAGAAAATTTTTGCTCCCTCCCCCCCAAAAACAAATAAACAAACCAAAACTTGGCTTACATATCTTAGTTCCCAAAAGAAAAATGCTTTCAATAGAGGACACTTAAAAGGGAAACTTTAAACTTTTCAGTTTCTCTCAGGTGAGACTGACACCTGGCCTTTGAACCAGTAGACAGGAGGAGGATTCTGTACAAGGTCAGGTGATTGATCCTGTCTGATGCTTATTATCAAGAATAAATAGGGTTCCTACTACACATGGGAGGATGTATGTTAGGAACCCAGGAGATTCTCTGACCTTTTTGGTACTCCCATGGACAGTGACAGAAGATAATGAAAAACTGCAGCAATCTGGTGCCATAAGGTTCACTAACAGTGCAGACCCCTGAAAGTAAGGGTCATCCCACTGGGCAGAGAACCATATCAGTAGAGATGCTGGCTGAGGACACAAGCAACGAGGGATGGGTAGAATAAGAAAACGATTAAATCCCAAATACAGCTATGTGACCAGTCACAGAAATGAAGTATCTAATAGCCATATGTATTTTTCCTCAGTGCTTTGATATGTATTGATATTTATTTTATATATTAAGCTTTTTTTTTTTTCCCTGCCTCTTTCTCACTCTCCTACAAGCCAATATGCAATTGATGGAAATTTGGGTTCTTTCCATTTTGGGGCTGTTATGAACAATGCTACTATGAATATTCGTCTGCCAGCTTTTGTGTGGGTATATATTTTCATTTCTCTTGGCCATATACGTAGCTTTATGGAATTACTGGGTCATAAGGTGACTCTGTGGTTAACATTTGGAGGAACTGCCAAACTCTTTTCCAAAGTGGCTGCACTATTTTACATTCCCACATACAATGTATGAAGATTCCAATTTCTTGCCATGTCTTGTTATCTATCTTTTTGATAGCCATTCTAGTAGGTGTGAAGTGGTATCTCATTGTGGTTTTTTGATTCGCATTTCCCTAATAGCTAATGATGTTGATCATCTTTTCATGTTGTTATGGGCTCTTTGTATATCTTCTTAGTCCTTTGTCCATTTAAAAATTTGGTCATTTGTCTTTTCGTTATTGAGCTGTAGAAGTTCTTTATATATTCTGGATACAAGTATCTTATTAGATTTATAATTTGCTATTTTCTCACATTGTGTTGTCTTTGCACTTTTTGGTGGTGTCAATCGAAGCACAAAGGTTTTTAATTTTAATGAAGTTTAATTTACCTAATTTTTCCTTTCATTGCCTATGCTCTTGGTGTCATATCCAAGAAGAGTTTGTGTAACTCAAGGTCATGAAGAGTTGCTATGTTTTCTTATAACAGTTTCATAATTATAGCTAGCTCTTAAGTTTAGATCTAGGATCCACTGGAAATAATTTGGAGGGGTGAAGTAAGGAAGAAGTCCAACATTCATTCTTTAGCATATGGATTATCTTGTTGTCCCAGCACCATTTGTTGAAAAAATTTCTATAAATATTCCACACATGGTTGGCTCTTAAATGTTATGAAATCAGTTTCTACCTTTTAAGATGTGAGCATTAAGTGAAACAACATGTATGAAAATGCCTTGCATCATGCAGGGCATAGTTGGCTAACAAGGTCTTGGCACCCTTGTCCAAAATCAATTGACCGTTAATATGAGGATTTATTTCTGGACTCTCAGTTCTATTCCATTGATCTATGTGTCTATCCTTATGCCAGTACCACACAATCTTTGTTACTAAAGCTTTGTAGTAAACTTCAAAATTATTCTTCTTTTTTCAAGATTGTTTTGGCTACTCTGGATCTCTTGCATTTCCATATGAATTTTAGGGCCAGCTTATATACCTCTTGTACCAAAAAAGCCAGCTGGGATTTTGATAGGGATTGTGTTGAACCATAGATCATTTGGTGGGGAGTATTGCCATCTTAATAATATTAAGTCTCCTGAACCATGAACATGGGTATTTTTCTACTTATTTAAGTCTTCTTTAATTTCTTTCAACAACATTTTTTTAGTTTTCAGAACACTGGTTTTGCACTTTTGTTAAATTTATTCCTAAGTGTTTTATTCTTTTTGATGCTAGTGTAAATGGAATTGCTTTCTTGGGTTCATTTTTTTGATTACTCATCCCTAGCATGGGGAAATAAAATTGATTTTTTGCATATTGATCTTGTATCCTGTAACCGTCATGATCTTATTTGTTAGTTCTAATAGTTTTCCAGTGGATTTCTTAGGATTTTTCAGTATACAAGATCATGTCATCTATAAATATAGTTTCACCTCTTTTCAATCTGGTTGCCTTTTACTGAGGCCTCCCTTTATTTTATTTTATTTTTTTTAAAAAAAAGATTTTTTTTGATGTGGACCGTTTTTAAAGTCTTTATTGAATTTGTTACAATATTGCTTCTGTTTTGTTTTGTTTTTTTGGCCCCGAGGCAGGTGGGATCTTAGCTCCCCGACCAGGGATAGAATCCATACTTCCTGCATTGGAAGGTGAAGTCTTAACCACTGAACTGCCAGGGGAGTCCTGTGAGGCCTTCTTTTAAATGGGATCTATAGTAATTATGTTTAGTTGTCCTTGCCATCTATTTTCTTTTTTATACTACTAATTTCGTGTTAAATATATACAAACTAATGTATTAAGATCCTAATATGTCAATTCTAAGTAATTACTGAGTTTAAAAGGATTTTTTTGCCATTTTTGATATTTTATGTAATTATTTTTAATTCTAGGGGAAATATAGAACACATAAAGCAGGAAAAATTGAAATTATTGACTGATATTGATAATTAAAAATCCTATTAGAAATTTGAATGTTTAAATATATCTTTCTCCATACATTTAACTGTCTTGTTTTTACTTTTTATAATTATTTTTAAAATTAGCTCTAGTGTGGGTAATTCTAAAACTCAATTTAAGTATAAAATATAAACAGCATGAAAATAGGTATCTTTATAATTATCAAGTGTGTATTAAAGTCATTATGTTAAAAAATTCTTGTGATTGCAGATATTGAGTGAACTAAATTATGATCAAGTCCTTTTGGAGTCTGACGAGCCAGGACATTATTCTGAGTTTCCACTGGTGAACACAACCAATGAAACTTTGTCTCTCTCTAAGTCTTTGTGATTTTCTTTGCTGGCTACACTCAGTAGTTTATTTCCTTCTTAATAGTTTAAGATCCCTTTAGCAAACACAATCTAGTGACCATCTAAATAGATACAGCCAGCAAATTACCAAAAAGGAAGAAACAAATGACAAGTTATTAAGGACACCAAAAGCACAGTGCTGATAGTGAAAATACTGCTTCTAACTAGAAGATAAAAAGAGTTATATTGACCAAGTCATTCCTCAATTTTCCATGCCTTTTTGGTTTTCATAGTTTTTCTTTATAGTATTTTATAAGGGGCTTCATGGTAGGAAAAAGAAGGGGAAGAAGGATTGTGGTCAGGGTTATACATGAAAGGTAATCTCTCTGGATACGATCTGAAAAGCATCTATGTTGAAAAGCTTATTACTTTGTTAATATATTAAATACCTAAATCTCTATACTATCTCATGACATTTTATTCTCTAGATTGGTTTTTCCTCTTACCCTGACCATTATATCTAACCATTAAATAACAAATGTTTAGAAAATCAGGTTTTTGAAAATTATTACTAGCTTGAGTAAAAGAGCATCGTGAGAATCCTGTCATTTCCTGTAAAGTAAGTGACTTCAGGGATGTGTTTAACACTATTCCTCTCTATTAGCATGTATGTTGGAAATAGTATACTATATTATGTCCATGTTTATGAATAGAGTCTATTTCTTAGGTAAGTCAACAAATAAGATAATCATTTTACCTATGG
This sequence comes from Hippopotamus amphibius kiboko, assembly GCF_030028045.1. Lineage (NCBI taxonomy): Eukaryota > Metazoa > Chordata > Mammalia > Artiodactyla > Hippopotamidae > Hippopotamus > Hippopotamus amphibius. The sequence continues at coordinate 29,798,569 of NC_080194.1, read as the reverse complement.
GAATCTCCTCCTTAGCCTCAGTGTGAAGATGTTACATGTAATGCGGGTTTATTTTGCTTGTTCCTCAGATTCTAACAGTAGAATTAACCCTGGGCGAATTGCTTACATTTCTTCGAGGAGTTGCTCTATTCCAGATGAGAGCTATGGCTGCCTGTCTGCAAACATTCCTGCGTTGGAATTGATGGCTCTGTACGTGGCAGCTGCCATGCATGATTACGACCACCCAGGGCGGACAAATGCATTTCTAGTGGCTACAAATGCCCCTCAGGTAGGAAATACTTTTTCAGAAAGTTTAAGGAGTGATTCTGAAATTTTACAGCTATACTGTATTTCCCTTTGTTAACCATTCTTCAGTTGAATAATTTGGCCTTTGGATGATAACACATGGCATTGATATGACATGTGCTGAAGAATTAGGGAAAAACCATCTTCAACTGGAAAACAAATAAAATGTTCCTGAAAGAGTAATGTGCTATATCTGTGAAATTCTGAGTCTTCACTGTCAGTATCTTTACCTTTGATCAAATTGATAAGACTTTGACTAGATATAAGACTTACTTTTCCTTCTAGCAAGATGCTTCATGTGCTTAAAAGCTATAAGGACTGAGAACTGTTATTATTTTTGTTGTTGTCCTCTCTTTTTCTCTAAGACATACCATAATATGCAAACTGTAAGTCTCTTAGCTCTGCATATATTCATGTATGTAAAAAATCCTCTAGTACATTATTTTTGTATCCAGTTCAGCTGATAAGGCACAAGATTCCTTTAGGGTCACAGTTTGAATAAGAGATAGGAGTTAGCAACAAATAGATACTGTAATTGCCGTGGCTTTAAACATTAGTACTTGGAACTAAATACAGTCAGCCCTCATATCCAGGGGTTCTGCCTCCATGGATTTGATCAACTGGGGGTCAAAAATATTTGAAACCTTTAAAAATTCCAGAAAGTTCTGGAAAGCAAAACTTGGAATTTGCTGCACACTGGCAACTATTTACATTGTATTACATATTATAAGTAATCTAGAGAAGATTTAAAATATAAAGGGGATGTGCATAGGTTATATGAAAATACTACATCATTTTATATAAGGGAGTTGAGCATTTGCAGGGATCCTAGAACCAATTCCCTGCAGATACTGAGGGATGACTGTACTTCGTTTTAAGCAGAATTTAGTGCGGTTGTGAGTTTTTGTTTAGGCTGGTAATTCCTGAAATATCAGCTTTGTATTTCTGCCTGCCTGCCTGCCTGCCTGCCTGCCTTAACAAAGAGCAAGTTGTCAATGATTGTTTGCTGAATTCATCTTACTTCCTCACTTTGTTGCTCTATGTTCAAACCTCAGTTCTGATTTTTTCATCTTTTATAGCTGTTCTCTGTGTTCCTTTTCTCATTTCTCTTTCACATACTCCCACTACTTAAAATATAGGGGATAGATTCTCCAGCCAGAACAAGAATAGGATTCACAGAGAGAGAAGATTAAAAGTGCTATGTAATTCATTTTCTCCAATTAGACTTTATCTATTCATAGCTCCTGATTTCCACAGGTAACTTTTAAATGAATTTCAATCTAGATATTAATATTTTTCCACTTTCTGAGAATTGCTTTGGGAGAAGTTACCCACTAAGGAACACATTTGCAGTTCCATTTTACAAGAATCAGGTGCCCATTTTCTCTAGCCTAGCACTTCATAATCCTAGTCCTATGGAAAGTCACAGTGGCACAGTGGAAAAAGCACTGGTCTTGGGATTAAAAGAGACCTGAGTTTAATTTTTGGCTACCCACTATTAGCTAAGTGACATTAGGCAAGTAAATAACCCTTATCTTTCTGAACCTCAAAATATGTACCTGATACGACTAAGGTAAAAAGAGGTAACATTTGGAAAGTTTTCTACTGAATCTGGGATCATGTAGACAGAAATTTACTATTCTATTCCACCCTCTGCTTTCATTCTCTCCTTATTAGCTTTGAGTATAGGTGAATCAGACTTGTTTATTACCTCTTCTTCAAGGGTATTACAAGTTACTGAATTCTAGTGTTACTTGTCTTGCATGCAGATAATTTAAAACAGACATGTGAATGTAACTGACATAAGTTATATACTCAAAACTGTTGTCCTGATCAAAATGCAAACATTAAGCCTGGACACAATCAATAACTATGTGTTATTTCTAAATTCTCACTGTTAAGGACTACCAAGAGATGAAGCAATGGGAAGGGCCAGAATGGAAAGGAAACTGATCAGAGTTCAGCTGTGAAAAAGTACAGCCCATTACTTTGTCTCTTTGCTTCCTTCCTGCTCCCCTTCAGTCTGATTTCAACCATAGCAGCCAGAGTGGCCCTGTTTAAATGTGCATTACATCACTCTCTGTTCTGAGCTCCCACTCCTAGTAAAAGACAGTCATTACAGTGGCTCAGGAGGCCCTGCATGATTCAGCACCCATTAATTCTCCTTTTTTAATTCACTCAGGTCTAGCCTCACTGGCCTCCTTGCTGTTTCCTTCTATGTCCTAGGCACACTCCCTTTCTGATAACCTGGTCACTTCCTGTTCTCTCTGCCCAGAGTGCTCTTTCCCCAGACATCTGTTGGGTTAGCCAAAAAGTTCGTTTGGGTTTTTCCATAACATCTTATGAAAAACCCAAACAAACTTTTTGGCCAACCTAATATATAGCTCACTTTGTCACTTCCTTCCACCTGAAATTTCAAAAGCCCCTCCATGGCACTCATTATGTTCCTCCCCTGATTTGTTTTTTCCATAGCAATGATCATTTAGCATACCATGTATTTTGCTTGTGTATTTTGTTTATTCCATGCCTCTCCTCAGTGGAATATAAGTTTCCATGTGGGCAGGGATTTTTATCTCTTTTATTCCCTAATACCTAGAATGGTGCCTAGCACACAAAAGGCATTCAGTAAAAATTTGTTGAATGTTGAAGGATGCCTAATTTCTTTGCTCTGCAGGACTGCTAAGCTTGTCTGAAACATGCTCTGTTGTTCCCAAAGTAATGAAATTCATGAGACCTTCAGCCTATGCCTATTGGATAAGGACTCTTTTGTGAAAGCCTGAAGCTTAACCTGTTTATTAGGTAATAAAGCAGTCTCTCTCATCTTAGGAAGCTCAATAGGTCTAATCAGGCCATAATTAGTGAAAGATATTATTGCTCTGGTGTATGATAAAAAGAGACAGTAGTGTATAATTCCACCAACTGGATCACGCATTCTTCATTCTCATGGTAAGGAAAGTGTGTGGGAAGACTTAGGAGGATTATTTTGAATCCTTGCCGTGAAAGAAGGGGAAACATTTAGTCAGGTTTATCCTGGAGGAATGTCAGTATTAACCTTCTAAGAGATTTCTGAGCTATTTCCAAAGGATTGATTGGCTGAAAGATGGATATTAGTGATTGAGATATTAGAGTTTGTAGAATACTTTGACTTGGGGTAAAAGGAAACAAAACTTTGAGAATTGTAGATCTAAGACACTCATAAATGTTTGTCCTCCCAAATATGGATCAAGATGGTGACTAAACAGGTGCATTTTTCTCCCCTTCCTCCTGATCAAAATAATAATAAGGGATGAAGCTCATTACAACAGAGAGGAGTTGGCAGGAGGATATTATCACCAGTAGGTTAAAGAATTTCATACTGTTTCTGGAAAATGAAAAACATATGGGCAAATATTATGAGATTAAAGTATACTAGAAGGGAGTTGAGACCTAAGTGGAACCCTAGAGACTCATGATGCCATTTGCCCTTGTCTGCTCTACACACACACACATCTCCTATATAACACATACCACACACCTTTAAGCAAAGCTACTGTAACCCTGCATTTACTTCCAGGCAGAAAACACCTCTCTTAGATATTGCAGGAAACGGCCAGGAGAGATTTAGTACTCCAGAGTAAATCCTTCTCATTTTGGATATCACACTGGTAATATAAAGCAAAACCTGTTAGGTAAACAAGCCCCATCCACATTCACAGGATTCCTACTCATCCTTCTCAATTAAAGAGACTCAGCAATAAAATACACAGAAGGCTATTGGATGCATACTTTGGGACAGACACTATTCTAGGTAGTGCTGTTGAACAAAACAGGCAAAAAAAATATTCTGCCCCCCATGGAACTTACATTCTATTAAAGCAAGAAAAAAAACAAATAAGCGTGTGTGTAAAGACAGAGAGATGATTATAAGTGCTAGGAAAAAAGTAAAACAGGAGAGGAGATAGTGCTAGCATAGAAGGATTATTTTCAAGTTAGAGTTCTGTATCCAAGTGAGCTACAGTTGAGTGTTAAGAGTAAAATAGTCTCAGGTATGCAAAGATTTTTAAATATCTTGCTCCATCCATCCTGAGAAAGTTACATAAAAATGTATTTTAGCAAAACAAGGATAATAACTAAGACAAAGGGTCTTAGAAGATAATGGGATTACCAGAAATTTTAGAACCCAGAACTTGAGGGTAAGGGAATCCCCAGATGGCAGCTGTTCATCAAGACTATTTCTTTAAAGAGAAGCACGTATTTTATTTTTTAAAAAGTAGCTATATTGTTTTCTGCTGCACCTAATTTGTTTACTGCTTCTATTGGATTTTCTTTTTAAGTTAGGAATTTTTTTTTTTAATGAAAAGTGTTTCTTAATCCAAGATTTTTCATTCAGAAAAATTAAAATACCTTCTTTAATCTTATGACTATAACCTAGAGATTTTTTTTAATGTTTCCTTCTTTTCCTTGTTTCAAAAGGAGACATTTGTTCAGATTTGTCATAGTCTTCCAGTTTGATCTAAGTCTTTATGTCTGATGGGTTTTTCTTTTTGCTCATTTATTGGAAAGTGTTTATTATTTGTTAAGACTAATTCCATCAGAATTTGTATTAAACCCCTTTTCAAATCTTTTTGACTCAGATGGGGTAAAAGTAAACTCTATGACCAACTAATTTGCTTTGCCATGTTAGAGAAGTATTTGCTTGTGGAGATAAGGAAGGGATCCATAGCTAGAGAAAGCAGGTAGCAAGTTGCTTTAGCAAAAATTCAAAGGATGTTAGTTACTGCAGCTCTGAATTAGGGGGCAAACGGTTTGCCTTTTCTAGTTGTCATGGCGCCCTCAGAAAAAGCCAGCTGAGGCTTCCCTTTCTGTTTTGCCTGGAATGTTTTCCTCACTGAGTTTAAGCTTGGCTTGTTGCTCAATGTGTGACTATCCAGTATTCTTCCTAGAGTAGAATTTGCTGCCTCCTTACTGCTCCATGATTCTTGCCTCCACTCAGCCATGAGGTCGTGAGTTTGCTGGGATCAAGCAGGGGACTCCTTCCACGTATTCTCCATGTGGGCTTCTCCTTCTTATGTGATGACTTAGATGGCCTTTCTTCAATCCAGTCCCACTTTACCATGTCTTTAAAGCTTCCAGTATACCACTTATATCTAGATTCTAATATTGACTCAGATTTCTTTTGGTCCCCATTTTATATTTGTTTGGTAATGTCAAGGGTGATTTGGATGCTGCAGGAATTCTGAACTACTAATTTTTTTTTTTTTTTTTTAACTGATCTCACTAGCTGAGAGTTTAAGTCAACTAGCTTTACAGGACAGTCATACATTGTGGTTAATTGAGCTGGGAGTTTGATTACTTCTTCATGAACAAAGCTATTTCTGATAATTTATCAGTCTTTATTGGATTTAAGCATGAATTAGTTAAATCACTATTAAATGCAAGTTGACCCCTTAGGAAGTCTTTGAAGTTTAATATGTACAACATTTTGATACATATATTGAAATATGATTACCACCATAGTGATAACTAACACCTCCATCACATCACATAATTAACTTTGTGTGTGTGGTAAGAACATTTAAGACCTAGTCTCTTAGCAGCTTTTTAGTATATAATACAGTATTGTTAATTATAATCACAATGCTGTACACTAGATCCCCAGAACTTATCTTCTGACTGCACACTTGTACCATTAGACCACCATCTCCCAATTCCCCTTCCCTCATAACCACCTAGTTGTACTGTATTTGGAGTTCAGTTTTAGATTACACATAAGTGATATCATACAGTATCTGTCTTTCTCTGTCTGACTTATCTCAGTTAGCATAATGCACTCAAGGTCCACCCATGGCAGGATTTCCTTCTTTCTCATGGCTAAAAAATATTCCATTGTGTGTATATATATTACATCTTCTTTATCTGTTTATCCATTGATGGACAGATTGTTTCCATCCTTTTTACGACCCACTGTAAAGTTTAAATCATATCACTGCTAACGTAAAAATAAATGTTAAAAAAAAGTCAAACGTTAGGTATCTATGCTTAAATCTAGACTATAGCTAATTTTCACAAATATGTAAAATGATTAGGCTCAGAATATGCATCTTAACTGAGATTGCGCAGTATTTTTATTTGTCCTTTTCCCTTAGACAGGAAGCTCTATGAAAATAGGGACAGGGTTTTAATTTTTATCTTCAGCCTTTAGCACTGGCCATGACAGTTCATTTAATTACTAGGCTTACTTAATAATTTTTAAAATTGCTTACTTGTTAGAGATGGAAGAAGCTTTAAAAATTCTATAATCCAATGGTTTTTAAAATCTGTATTCTGGGGACTTTCCTGGTGGTCCAGTGGTAAGGAATCCGCCTTCCAATGCAGGCGATGCAGGTTTGATCCCTGGTCAGAGAACTAAGATCCCACATGCCACGGGGCAACGAAGCCCATGCGCAACAACTACTGAGCTCTCCCGCCTCACTGAGAGAGCCCATGCTCTTTGGAACCTGCGTGCCACAGCTAGAGAAGAGAAAACCCACAGGCCACAACTAGAGAGAAGTCCACGCGCCACAACTAGAGAGAAGTCCATGCACCACAATGAAAAACCCCATGTGCTGCAGCTAAGACCCGATGCAGCCAAAAAAATAAAAAATATTTTTAAAAATTATTTTAAAAAAAATAAAATCTGTATCCCTAAATCCTAGACTTCTGAGGTAGTTCAGGGTCTTCCACTAGAGTGAAGTGGAAAAAGTGAATAGATCTACACCACTTGAACCAGAGGATTTATGCTTTTACTTTTATGTTTGATACTTCTCAGGCACTGTGTCAGTTGGGAGTATAGGATGTGCCCTTCTCATATTTGTGGGTCTCTGACTCAGCATGCACAGTATTCTGGGTTCCTCTCCTTCAGTCACCACTAGTGTTCATTCCATGCTGGCTAAAGAACAGTAACATATCCCTAAATCTGCTCTATCCCTAATGACTTTATTAACAGAAGCTTTATCTGTGAAGGTTCACTGATTTAATGAAGTAGACGTCAAATATCAACTTTACATCTCTTGGTGTAGGCAGCCATGGTGTCTGCAAAGAAGATGAACTTTGGAGACAAATTACCCTTTTGCTTCCTAGCTGTGAATGCTGAAAAGGTGTACCTTATCCTCTTTGTACTTTAGTCTACTCATTGATAAAATTATCAGCCCTTCTTTACAGGTATTAAAATGCCTGGCATATAGTAGGTACTCATTGTATTCTTCCAACTGGATCCAAACTCTGTTTATTATTAAAGCTCCGTATCTTTGAGATGCCTGCCTCATTTTTCTTGTTCCTTTTTAGGCAGTTTTGTACAACGACAGATCTGTTCTGGAAAATCATCATGCTGCATCAGCCTGGAATCTGTATCTTTCTCATCCAGAATACAACTTCCTCCTTAATCTTGATAATGTGGAATTCAAGCGCTTTCGTTTTTTAGTCATTGAAGCAATCCTTGCCACAGATCTTAAAAAACATTTTGATTTCCTTGCTGAATTCAATGCCAAGGTTTGATATGCAAATTAATTCCTGGTTTCAAAAGCAGAAATTTTTGTCAGTGTTACTGACAAAAGGTATTTTTTTAACATTAAGTTAGAATGATAAATCTGAAGTCATGAAGTCATGATAAATCTACGACAATATATATGCCAATATTAAGAAAAAAATTATAACATGTCCAAAAATACTATTGCTTGCTACATTTCCAAACATGTCAATGGAAGCTTTTAGGGAAAGATTTGAGAAAGTTGTGCACAGTGCCAAGAAAGGCATTTTATGAAGTTAAAGATGTGTTTCTAAGAGGCCAGTTATGCCTACTTTGCTGCACCTGTTTCCCTTCCTTTTATTATTAAGTGTTTAACTGGCTGGTGTGGGATTGGAGAAGGACTGAAGAATAAGGCACTCATTGAACTACTGTTTATTGGGGTTGCCCACTGTGTGCAGTTGTCCTAGTGAAGGATAAGGAATGAACAGGTTGAAGTCCCTGTTCTCACTGAGCTCACATTCACCACAGAACTGAGAATGACTGCCCTTGTGTGATGGTATTAATGGGAGCGTGTTCTATTCCTCAGACGTTGGGGTGAAAAAATGTTGAGAACCACTGCTTTAGAATCCAGAGGGAAGAATGCCCCATCTTTTTCAGGCAGGAAACCGTTGTTTCCTTGATAACATTTGTGCTCTAAAGGAAGGTGTACCTTCAGAGTAGAGGAACGGGTATCAAAGGAGTATTAGATTCAGCCTCCTGGAAGGAGACCTATATATGTTTCTGTTGTGATATTGATAAAATGCTTTATAAAAATCAGCAAGAAATAAGTGTGCTTTTAAACTTATTTCATAGCTATGTAGCATTATTAACTTATTTTTATTTAATAAAAATTAATTTAAGTGCTAAGTCAGAATAAACAGAAGTTTTTACAGGTAAAAGATTATCTAGCCCAAAACTTTTGAATCTGTGTTCCTCAGAGATTTCTATTCTGTAGTCTCTCAGGAAAATGTCACATGAGTGGGGCTGTAGACCAGGGGTCCCCAGCCCTCCCTTCCTCCCTCCCTTTCTTTCTTTCTTTCGCCATGGGGTGCAGCTTGTGGATCTTAGTTCCCGACCAGGGATTGAATCTGGGCCACAGCAGTGAAAGCGCTGGGTCCAATCCACTGGACCACCAGGGAATTCCCTAGACTATACAATTTCCATCTAAAGATCTCGCCTTTCTTTTAACTGTTTTCTGTAGTGGTGGTCTACATAAGAGTTCCTTTAACGAAAGGGGCGCTGCCAGGGAACTCCCTGGTGGTCCAGGGGTGAGGACTCAGTGTTTTCACTGCCTTGGTCCTGCTTCAGTCTCTGGTCGGGGAACTACAATCCCACAAGCCATGCAGCACAGCCCCCCCGCCCCAGAAAAAAAGGAAAATAGAGGGGTAGATGCCAAAAAAATCTATCATCACAGTAAAGTTCCAAAGCCACTGATCTGGCCCATTCACTTTATTTCTTACAAGTGGAAATTTGAGTTCCTGAAAGGCATGATAATTTGCCTGATAACTGCCATTTATTTAAATAACAATGTTAGCATTTACTATGAACTGTGCATTTTTCATTTGTTAATCCTCATGGCAATATGGCTAGATTGATATTACTTTTCCTATTTTATAGATGAAGAAAGGTAGACTCAAGGAGCTTGAGTAATTTTCCAGCGTTACACAATGAAGTAGTAAATCATTCTGAGTCAGGATTTAGAACCATAAAGATCAGCTTCTAAGACTTGTGTTCTTTCAGCCATATCCTGTTTCCTTTTACAGTTAGATCCTTAAGTTTTCCTTTTTGAGATAGAAATAGTTATAATTCTTATATGATTTGATTTTACATATACATATACTTTTAATCGTATATTATATATTAATGTGTATAATATACACAAATTACAATTTTCTGTGGTAATCACAAATATTGAAAGCCATGCTTTGTTCTGCTTATACAGTGCTCTACTTGCATTGAAACAAAACTGTAAATGACACTTCAATGGGAAATTTAATCCTCAGAGGTACATGTTAGGGCACAAACCAATTAAAAGTAGTATTTATTGAAATTCCTTCCTGTCCTTTGGATAGGAAACAGTTTTAAGATAATTTAGTAAAAACAAAAAACTGGGGAGTTGCCTGGCGGTCTGGTGGTTTTCACTGCCAACGGCAGGGGTTCAAACACTAGTTGGGGAACTAAGATACTCAAAAAAATCCCAGAAACAAAAACTCCTGATCCCTCAGCACCTGAAATAATTCTCTTTTTCCCTACTAGGCCAATGATGTAAGCAGTAATGGTATAGAATGGAGTAATGAAAACGACCGCCTCTTAGTGTGCCAGGTGTGCATCAAACTGGCAGATATAAATGGCCCAACAAAAGTCCGAGACTTGCATTTAAAATGGACAGAAGGCATTGTCAATGAATTTTATGAGCAGGTAAGCTGAAACATGAGATTTGTGGGACTTCTAAGAGCTGCCATTCGAAGACACTACCTTTTGTTTTGGATAGCTACATTAAATGCTTGAAATGAGTTGCTTTAACCAAAAATGGTTAGAAATTGTTGTATTTGCTCTGGTTTTAATATTTTCTCAGCTCCTTTGCCTTTGTGGCTAAAATTTAAAAACAAAAAATAGCTTATTGCCAATCTGTAGTGGGTTGAATATACTCTAGTCTAGAGCTAAGGAAAGACTACAGTATGATTCCAAGGTCCCTTTCAACCCTGAAAACCTATAATCTAGGATAATTTATTTCCAAAAGAAGTTGTTTAATTGATTCAGGGTATACTTAGAAATTAGAACTAGAAATGAGAACAAAGTAGATACCTAGTGGCTTTCAAGTTTGAGAAATATAAACATGCTCTTTTCTCATATGTTTTTAAATCTTGTCTTTAAAACAATCCTACCACTTTGCAGTCTTTACCACTTTTTTGTCCAATTTTGAGGCTCCCTACAATGTAGAAAAATACTGATATTTCATTATCTCCAAAATAACAAATACATCCTCTTGACTAGAACTGCATTCCTTGGGAATCCTTACTAGACCTACTAATCAGGAAAGATCAACATGTGACACTTCTATGACAGGGCTTTCTTACCAAGAGTTGCTACTCCAGTAGGAGTGATGAATTTGAGCCTATAAACTGCACACTTACCTGTTACACCTTGTCACACCCAGATTGTACTGAATGACCAGTAAATGTACAGCCTTTTACCCACCTTAGCTAATCGTCCCAATACAATAGTGTGTACTCTGCTGTTTATAAGTCAACAAAATACCATACTGTGTAATCATGAAAATAGATTAGTAAAATCTTAGTAATAATATTAGAATACTTTTCACTGATACATTTGAACTAAATTATATGTAATTTGGGGTAATAAATGGTTATAAATATTTACCTAATTTGTGGCTTGCAGTGTGTAGAGTAGTTTGCACATTACTGTCCTCATTCTCAAAGATGATTGAAGACTGCCTCAGGCTGCAGGTCACGCTCACAAAAGAATTCTATGCTAAGGAAAATGCTGTCTTTTATATTATCTGTAAGGACAGTGGTAATAAAGTGATAGTATATGCCAATTTTAGAAAACCCACTGATTTGGTGAAAGAACATTAGAAAATTTCATTTAGACCCATTTTATAATATATTTTTAAAGTATAGAGAATTAATTCTTATTAAACAAACTTGGAAGCCATGCCTGAGGCTGAATCCTGGCTCCTCTTCCTTACCAGCAATGTGACCTTGGGTAAGTTACTTAACCTCTCTGTGCCTCAGTTTCCTCACTGAGAAAATAGGAATATTGATAGTACCTACCTCATAAGGTTGCTATGAGGATTAAATGAATTAATTTATGTAAAGTTCTTAGAACAGTTCCTGACACATAAGTGCTCAATAAACTATTATAATTCCGGATCACTAAAAACAACATAATATTTCGGACAGTTTCACTTAATCTTTCTAGGTTTCATTACTCCTGTGTCAAACCAGAAAAATGCTATCTGATAGCCCTACCACACAGTGGTCGTGAAGGTTAAATGTACTAACCTATAGGAAAGTCAACCCTCATCAAAACCATCAGAATTCCTTCTCAGTCTTGTTATGCTATTCAGCCTTCTTCAGATATGGATGCAAATTTCTAAACTTGCCCAACCTTTTACCTTTTTATTACCTAAATTATACTGTCTTTATTTATACTCCTATAGCCATTATGTGCCATGGACTTAGAAAAGCCAACCTCCTGTTTAAAAGTCAAACGTATGAAACTGTAGAATCCTGTGGATCAGCCCACCTAGATATTTTTTGTAAATATTAAAAATTTTCATCTTCACAGAAGATGGAGCCATATTTTTAATCATGGGGCAGTTTCTGGTTGTCTCCTCAGGGCTGTGTTGACTCAGCACAGACAGACGCTGCGTGCCTGCAGAACTTGTGCACTGTAGAGAGGATTCACCCCCTAGCTATTCACCAGTTCAGATACTACACACTCAAATGTTAACAGTACCATTTGGGGACTGCTCAGCACTGCGTTGAACATTTTGTATAATATGGCTTTTCATCCTCTAGCAACCCTGTAGGTTATTATTCACATCTTACACATGAACTGGGCATAGAGCTTGCCCAGCACTACACAGGCAGCACTACACATCTGTCTAATCTCCAGGTTTGCTTTCCAGAACCTCAGGGACCACAGTGAGTGGGTATCACAGGGCAGGCAGCTGGGGCAAATCCTCACCTCAGCCACGGTAGCTCTCCTTTTGTCTGTTTTACATATTGAGTTTTATGATTTAGATTCATTAAAGGGTTATGCTGTTACAAAAAGAAGGGGGAGGGTGTTGAAAAGCATTTGCAAAATTCAGCTCTGTGCATTTAAGGTATAACTACAACAAAAATGTTTCCATTATACCATCTCCCTGTAGGAGAAAGAGGATCTATAGTTGATATTTTAGGATTTCTCAAATAGTAGAGAAATTCTTATAGCTGGAATGACAGTAATTTCATTGGTACTTCTTTGTAAAAATTATTTTGAGTTAGACTGTGCTCATTAAAAAACCTCAAGATAATTTCAACAAAGCTCAGTGGTTGTTCTTTCGACAGTTAAAGATGTACTTTTCTTTTTAATGTGATCAGGGAGACGAAGAAGCAAACCTTGGTATGCCTATCAGTCCCTTCATGGATCGTTCTTCTCCTCAACTAGCAAAACTCCAGGAATCTTTTATCACCCACATAGTGGGTCCCCTGTGTAACTCCTATGATGCTGCTGGTTTGCTGCCGGGTCAGTGGATAGAAGCAGAAGAGGACGATGATACTGAAAGTTGTTATGGTGAAGAAGATGGTGAAGAATTAGATACAGAGGATGAAGAAATAGAGGACAATCTAAATCCTAGTAAGAATATAGGGATACTATCATTTCTTTAATGTTATTAACTGCAAACGTCCATTTAATTTGGATTTAGATCTTTGTTTTTAAGATACAGATTCAGTAGTTATATATTAAGTAAGTACCATCTAAATGTTCAGGCTGAATAGTCTCCTGCTCAAGTAACTGCTGCTTGGGTACCACGTGAATGCTGTCACACAACAAGCATTCTTAGTTAAAGTAGCATGTCTGGAGGTGTTGTCCTCCAACCAGTGCCCTTCAGCAGGCTCTACCTGTGCACACATGATGGTGCTGTTGCCAAATCTGAACTTACGTGAGGCGGCTGGTCCTAGTGGCTAGTCCTCCTTTGCCTCCTCACACCACCTTTCCCTGTTAACATGCCCTTCATATAGACTTGGGGAGTAGTTCATTCAACACAGTTGGGAGAAGAGAGAAGTGCACATTCTCTGACTCTAACAGGAAAACCAAGTTTTGTGGCATTATGGCTTTGAACCACCAAACCGTAATGCATACTTTTTCTATATAAAGCAACGAGTATAAATGGAAAATGAAAAATACATCTGTCACCTTTGTAACTAAAAATGAAAATCAGTTATTCGCTCTTTAAAGTAGAATTTAAATTATATCTAGCTAATTATTTTTTTGTTTCCCAAGCATGCTATAAATCAGAACAGATGAGATGGCTTGGAACAAGGTGACAAAGAACTTCCCCCCACCCTATCTTGTATTCAGGAGTAGCACAGTGAAGAGGAATCTCATGGCATTACCATCTGATGTCATCTTGGGAAAGTTGACTGCCTTCTAAAAATTATTTATACTAATTAAATTTTGATAATTGTGTTTAATTCAATACATTTTTAAAAAAATCCCTAAAAAGGATGGTTTTTAACTTTGCATTATTTATCATTTGAAATTTCAATACCACTCTCTCTTCTCCCTGAAACTCCCACCCCACCCCATCCTCCCGAATCCCCTCTCTACTTTATTTTTATATTCATCTAACAAACAAGTGTCTTGCCTCTTTGCTTATCTAGGTCTTCCCACTAGAAAGAGAGCCCCATGGTGCAGGGATTATTTTAATCTTATTATAACTATAACCCCAGTGCTTAGATAAATGCCTGGAATATAACAGGCACTCAGATATTTATTGAATGATTGAATCATACTGCCATGATTAGAATACACGTGTGTTAAATTTCACAGAACCACAAAGAAGGAAAGGCAGGCGGCGAATATTTTGTCAGCTAATGCACCATCTCACCGAAAACCACAAGATATGGAAGGAAATCATAGAGGAAGAAGAGAAATGTAAAGCTGATGGGAATAAACTTCAGGTGGAGAATTCTTCCTTACCTCAAGGAGATGAGATTCAGGTCATTGAAGAAGCAGATGAAGAGGAAGAAAGACAGTTGGGATAAAAGAAAAGGCATATTGAAGAAGCCCCGAGGGCTGTGCCCCATATCGATGTAACTGCCTAGTGCTCACCACGCTGTCTCGGAACTGACCGCTCCTAGGTGGACAGGCCCTAACACTGTGAGGGGATCCTTGCTGTGCCGGCAGTCTCCCACTCTCATGCACTTCCACCACGCAGACTAAAAGTATCCTTAGAGCTTGGTTTCAGTGGACTTGTATTGCCAAGCCCTTACTTTTAATGCCTTTACTGGTGTATAAATGTTAATACTCTGTCATAATACTGCTTTGCTGGCTAGCAGGCTCTTATTTTTCATGAGTGGGGAGCTATAACTGAAAACTCAAATGATTCACTTTAGTTTCCTAAGTGGCCAGAACTTTTCGCTTTCTTGAAGACAAGAGTTTAAAAAAAAAAAATACAGGGGAATTCCCTGGCGGTCCAGTGGTCAGGACTCAGCACTTTCACTGCAGTGAATCCCTGGTCAAGTTCAATCCCTCATCAGAGAGAACTAAGATCCTGCAAGCCACACAGCGCAGCCAAAAAAAAAAAAAAGCCCCCAAACAAAAAACCCCACAAAAAAAAAACAGGATTTATATTGTATTTCCAAATGTGTCTTTTATGTCTTTGAATGTTTGGGCGGTGGGGGGGGGGGGGAGTCTGTGCCTATCTAAAAAAAGAAATCCAATGCTGCCTTTCTGAGGGATCTGTTCAGTGTAGCACACTGTTCAGTGTTGTTCTCCAGCTCGGTTTATCCATGAAGGACTGACTAGCCTTTGTTATATTTAACAAAATCCAGGTGCATCAATTTTTGATGCTTTTTACTATTGTTTTTTTTTTTTTTTGGTGTTTTTTTTTTTTTTAAATCTACTATACGTGTGTTCTTTCTGCTCAGAGTATTCGGGTTTGTCTGGACATCAGAAGTCTGAATTCCAGTCTTATCAACTTTATATTCCACGATTGAATTTTAAAGCTGGTTAGGTTTAACAATGAAGGAATTTTATTCTTTAGTCAAAACTGTTCTTTTACTCTTGCTCAGGATTAGTATTTTTAAACACTTAGTTTAATATAAACACAGCAGATTTGTCAGAAGAAAAATTGTCCTAATATTGATGTTAACCTTTTATGAAATAAGCATTATTCTCTCTTAGATAAATTTGAGACTAATTAAAGCCAAGGAAAGGAGATGCTTGTCTTTTTTTGCCTTAATACAGAAATCAAATGCAACTAATCCTATCAGAGATAAAGAACAAATAAAACAGCATGAGCTCTAAAGGTCACATACAGTGAATAAATAATTGAATGTGCTTAATCTTTAGATCCATATATCGGGTGTCGTGTGTTTAGTTACTGTAAAACTGATGTTCATCTTTCTGTTAGTTTCCTTCTGCCTTGAGGCTACATGACAAAAGTGACCTATCACTACTCAATACTTCTAGAGTTCAAGTGCTAGCCTAATTTCTGAGATGAAGTAAATGGTGGGAGTACTTAGGTTTTTTTTAATATAAAAATTAAATAAGTATTTTAGTAAATCACTTTACACAAAAGCACATTAAGATAATTGCAAAGAAAATGGACCATATTTACAGTGTTTATAAACTTGTCAGGGTCCAGATATATACCCTAGTTGTGAAAATTTTTTTGAAGATATAAGGTGCAGCCAAAATGATAGCAAGATGATACACTGATATTTTCCATTATTCTTGGAGACCATATTTTTTTGTTTTGTTTTTTATGTATTTATTTCCTGCGTTGGGTCTTTGTTGCTGCATATGGGCTTTCTAGTTGTGAGTGGAGGCTATTCGTAGTTGTGCAGGCTTCAGTAGTTGTGGCACTCGGGCTCAGTAGTTGTGGTGCATGGCCTTAGTTGCCCTGCAGCACGTGGGATCTTCCTGGACCAGGGATCAAACCCGTGTCTCCTGCATTGCCAGGTGAATGCTTAACCACGGAGCCACCAGGTCCCCATATTATATTTTGGATCTGTGCAGCTTTTGTGCAGCTTTTTCAGTTTTCCAAGGTAATTCCTTTTTTTTTAATTAATGTTTATTGGAGTATAGTTGATTTACAATGTTGTCTTAGTTTCTGATGTACAGCAAAGTGAATCAGTTATACATATACCCACTCTTTTAGATTCTGTTCCCATATAGGTCATTACAGAGTACTGAGTAGACTTCTATGCAAGATGATTCCTTTAAAGCATGATGTCAGCAGGCAGTTTCTTACCTACCTAGATTATCTAGCTTATCTGAAAGATATCAGTGAAAGGTCTATGGAAGTGTTGAAAGTTTTGACCCTGTATAGGATAATATGTAATGAGTCCCTGAACTTTATTTTAGATGCATTGAGTGCTGAGCTCCTCCCTACTTTTGCTACCATTGCCACATCATCGTAAACTGGTCCCTCATTACTGAGTAATAGAATTGTAACTAATTTATTGAGTTTGCCCTTATAGTGTATACATCATGTGCTTCTCTTTCTCCAGAGTACATTTTACATTCTGCAGGAGTACATTTTACATTCTGCAGAAATACAGTTTTGCTATTGCAAAGTATATATATACAAATTCACACACATGCGTGTATGCATAGTGAGACTCAAATTTCCTTACTTTCTAGTTTATTAAAATTTTGTATTGGGTTGTTTATATTTTTATTTTCTCAAAAGAAGCATGTTTTTTGGGCTTCCTAGGTGGCGCAGTGGTTGAGAATCCGCCTGCCAATGCAGGGGACACGGGTTCGATCCCTGCTCCAGGAAGATCCCACATGCCACGGAGCAACTAAGCCCGTGTGCCAAAAAAAAAAACAAAACAAAAACAAAAACAAAAAAACAACAACAACAACAAAAAAAAAGAAGCATGTTTTTATTCTATTAGATATACTATTACTGAAAATTCATTTAAGTAACTTAACCCTTAAATAACCTTTCCTAAATAATTGGCATATATTAAAATAACCCAAACACTAAAAACTATTCCTGCTGAAACTTAAATTCATAAATTATAAGAAATAAATGTGAGTGTATGTTACATATAAATAGCACTATTAGATAGAATCTTACTTGAGAAATTTCAGCAAGTCATATTGCAGATCCTATTTTGGTTATTACTGAATCAATTTTCTGATTAGAATCATTTTCACCATGAATTTGCTGTTGTTTAAGTCACTGGTCTTAGAAATAATCTTGTAGTGCTATAATATCTGTGTGCTTACTGACATTTTTCTCCATGAAAGTCTACTTTTTAAAGTTATTTCATGATCTGAAGGCTGTTTCCTGCTATTCTCACTTACTCTGCTGGTACTGTTGGATTTTTCTACTTATTTTTACAAGAAGCCTAGGAATTCTGGCACTGCTTAGGTCTCTGTCTCTATTGCACCATCTCACAGGAATAACCTTCACAAAAGAGATGAATAGAACCATCTCTGGTTTCTTTACGGTAGTTGCCAAGCCATTCAGCAGCTCTAGAGGGTGTGTGGGGATGACATATGTGGAGCAGCAGTGAAAGCTTCCCAAAGACTTTAATGATGAGAACTAAAGATTTAATGAGTTAGCTTGGAGATGATGGCTTGTGGACAGAGAATAACAGCATGCGTAGAGGCCAGGAGAAAAAGTACTCCCACCTTGGAGGAGCCAGAAGAGTGTTAGGATGGTTGGAACTTAGAATGCAAGAAGAGGGAATGGTAGAGAGAGGGTGGTTAATGAAAGGACTTGTAAAACATGACATGCCATTTAAACTTTATTCCGAAAGGAAATGGGGGAAAATTGAAAGAGTTTTAATCTGAAAGTGACATAATTAGATTCACATTTTATAAGGATCATTCAAATAATCAGTGTTGTATCATGTTGAGTGGAAGAGTAAGACTAGACATGGGGAGACCTCAGTGATCTAGACTAGGATAGATTGTAGGACAACAGGAAAGTGAATGGACTTGAGATTTAAGATCTACAGTAGAATCAGTTTGCCCTGATTAACTGGATATGGTGGTAAGAAAGAAATGATGACATGACTTTCAAATTTCTGATTTGGGCAACTGTCAATGTTATTCACTGAGGTAGGGTATACCAGAGAAGGAGATTTTGGATGTGATGGAGGGTGAGGTGTATATATATTCTATTGGTTCTGTTTCGCTGGGGAACTTTGATAAAATTGCCAAACACAAGGAAACAAACAAGCAAGAACAGCAGAAATGGCAGATTTAGACTTCCCAGTGTCTTCAGATGCTGCATTGCATTATCAAAAACAATATAAAATAACTATGTATGAAATGTTTAAGGAAATAAAATATGGAATGACAAAAATGAGCGAGCAATAAGAAATTTAAAAATCACCAGAAAGGAAGGGCTATTAGACTGACAGCAAACTTCTCAGTACCAACAGTGGAAGCCAGTAGAGACTACATTATCTTCTAGTACTCATGATGTGTTAGGCATTATTTTGTGATTTATAACTGACATAAATGCGATAAAAAATATGTAAGATATACCTGCTCTTATAACGTAGGTATATTTTGTCACAACCCTTATAGGTATTATCTGTTTTGTAGAGGAGGAAATTTACCAGGTACGTAAAATACATGTACTTATCTAATAGTCTCAAAGATGTATAAATCAAAAGTTGGTAGAACTACAGAGAAAAATTGACAAATCTACAACTCAATTGGGAGATTTAACACTGAATAAGTTAAATAGACCCGAAGTTAGTAAAAATATAAATAGCACAATAAACAGTCTTGATTTCTTGGATATATACAGAACCCCAAATCCAACAGACTATATTTTTCTTTCAAAACATTTATGAGTTGACCACGTGCTTGTCTATAAAGCAAGTCTCAATAAATTTCAAAGAATATGTATCAAACCACCTTCCCTGATCACAAAGCAATTACTTAGAAATAAATAACAACTTTGAAAACCACGTATGCTTGATAGATTTAAGAAATTGCTCCTAAATAACTCCAAGGTCAAAAAAGAAATACTAAAATACCCATTTCACATGTGAGGAAAATAAGACTTGACAAAGACCACATGAATGGAAAGTGAAAGAAGGGTACAAATGACAAGATTAATTGGCTTAGAACCTCAAGAAATAAAAGTTATGGCCCTTTCTTTGCCACTAATCTGGATAGGTGACCTTTCCCTCTTGGCCTGTTGCTTCACCTGAGAACCTTGCTCTGGAGGTGTCCTCCAAGCTCTCCACTATGAAATAAGATCCCTCTCCATTTCCTTGCACAGCCTCCTCACCTGGGGAGATTCCTAAACTTGATGCGCAGGCCACAAACCAGACCCATCTAATCAGAATGTGGAGAAGAGGGTGGAACTTGGGTGTCAGCATTTTGCTTGCAAAAGTCCCATGAGATTCCAATGAGCATGTATTAGAAGCAATGTATTAGAAGTCCCTGAGGGGGCACCCAGCCACCCCCACCCCACTGGGTAGCCTCAATCACCTACTTCTCAGGTGCCTCCTCCCTGTCCTAGGGCTGCTGCTGAAGTGCCAGTCAGGCCACACCCCTTAACTGCTTTCCCCTATATTTGCTGTCCCCTCCCGGTTGACAGCCCTAATGGATTCTGCAGATTAAACATTCACAGCCGGGAATTCCCTGGTGGTCCGGTGGTTAGGGCGCTGCGCTTCCACTGCAGGCGCATGGGTTCCCTGGTTGGGAGTCCCGCAAGCTGAGCAGTGAAGCCAAAAAAAATTCACACACACAAAAAAACAAAAAACAAAAAAAATCACACAGCCATCTCTAGCTGCCCTGGGATTAACCTGTCAGAGACTGGCAGAAACTGCTATTACTCCTGATTCTAATGGAATAATTTACAGTACATGGTCTCCCTCCCCCACCTCCACAAGGAGCCCAGTCTCCTTAGACAAATGGAGGTGAGCTACAGCTGCCTCTAATGGGATGCAGGAGCAGAAACGAGCTGTCCAAATGGAGTCGGTGTCACAACAGCGGCTGTGTTAAGTGAGAGACACTGAAGGCTTCAAAACCGTCTTGTAAACTAGCCATTCCTGGTAAGAGATGCAGCCAAGAGCCCAGCAGAACCCAGCGTGCAGGCTCCTCCAATTAGAAAGGGTCCCAGGGGAAGTGATGGGGGGGGGTCCCCCCACTTCCCTGTTCACTTCCTACATCCTTCTTCCCACCCCTTCGCACCCTCACCCCTGCTCTGCCCTAGTGTTTGAGAGGATTCCTTGGAGCCTTATTCCTACTCAGTTTAAGAGAAAGTTCTGTTCCAAATCCTTGCTCTGGACTCAGGTGTCCTCCACTAGTGTGTGGGAGGAGCCGAGATTAAGATGCCTGATACCACCTGGCACTGGTGCCTTCCTGGGAACCAGGCAGGACTCTGAGGAGTCATTGATCAGGGTATATTTTCCATGTCTATAAACTTTTCCATCAAGAGGGATGCTCCATAGTGTTGTTTATCCATTATTAATTCACTCATTCAATAAATATTTACCTTTAACACAAGCAAGGTGCATCCATGTTTCTTCCACACGTTGTGTACAGCCCAGCAGCAGAGATGAATATGTGCACATGGCAGGACACTCACTGGAGCTGTAGCTCAGATGCCACAGAGGCGGCACTGACAAGATCCCCTTGTCAATATGCTCCAGTTCATTTGGTCATTGGTGACCTTATCAGTTGCAGTATGCAAGGAGAAGACTTCTGGGAGGAAAGGATTAGACTGTGGCCATTCCCCTGGTTGATGTTAACTGGACTTATTGTAGTGATCATTTTGCACTATATACAAATATCTAATCATTATGTTGTACATGTGAAAGTAATGAATATGTCAATTATATCTGTAAAAAAAAAAAGCAGTGAGGGGAGACCAGCACAGTAGGCAGACACTTTTTGCTTAAGGCTGCCAGACTAATTTCTAGACTCCACCTGCTGGCAGACACAGGACACTCCTCAACGTACTGCTAACACTGTTGTACACTGATTCCAGAAATGGGCAGGACTGAGCATGCCTACAGTTGAGCTTGACAGGACAAAGGTAGACAGTAATCCTGCAACGCCTTAACCTTCTGAAGACAACACTGAGACAATTTAAGGATTGAATGGGAGGTAGAAAATAGAAAGGTTTGATGGCCTACCTTCCCTTTCTGGGAAAAGTTCTGTCCCCATGTGGTTTAGACCACCCTGTTGGAACCACATGACCCACCTCTCTGGCCACAGCTGATTGATCCAAGAATTTACCCCAAACTCAAGTTCTAACCCATAGATTAAGTCTGGTCCATCGCATTCCACCTCTTGAATTTGAACTAGTAAACTAAGAAACCAAGATTAAGAACTTTGAACCACACTATCAGATAGTAGAGATGTTGGGGTTAAAGTGTCATTGCAATGGGTCAGATTTTTGTGTTTCCCCAAATTCCTATGTTGAAACCTAATCCCCAATATGACAGTTTTTGGGGGTGGGGCCTTTGGGAGATTAACATTAGAAATTGAATAATGGAAAATTCCCTGGCTGTCCAATAGTTACGACTTTCACTGCTGTGGGCTGGGGTTCAATCCCTGGCCAGGGAACCAAGATTCCACAAGCCACATGGCATGCCCTCCCTCCCCCCAAATTTTTTTTTATTAATGTAATTGAACAACCAATTAAAGGAGAAAAAAGAATGACCATCTCAATAGATGCAAAAAACAATGTCACTCTTATCATTTAAGAAACAAAAGAGGAATGAAAGAAGGATGGATGGAAAGAAGGGAGGGAAAAAAAGAGATAAACCTAAAATATAAGGGGGGACTTCCTAGGCGCACCTAGGAATCCATCTGCCAATGCAGGGGACATGGGTTTGATCCCTGTTCCAGGAAGATCCCACATGCTTCAGAGCAACGAAGGCCGTGTGCCACAACTATTGAGCCTGTGTGCTGCAACTACTGAAACCCATGTGGCTAGAGCCTGTGCTCTGCAACAAGAGAAGCCACCGCAATGAGGAGGCTGCACACCACAATGAAGAGTAGCCCCTGCTCACCACAACTGGAGAAAGCCCATGTGCAGCATCAAAGACCCAACAGCCAATAAATAAATTAAAATAAAATAAAATATAAGGGAACTTAACTATGGGGGGTACACACAGGAAATGACAGTCAACACCAGCGTCATACTTAACAATGAAATGTTCGTCATTCCCTTAGACAGGAATGTGCACTATCATCACTTTTCAGCAACACTCCACTGGAGGTTCCAACTAGACTAGTAAGAATTAAAAGCCATAATAATTGGAGAGGAAGAAACAATATGACAGTCATTATTTATAGATGATATTAGTGTCTAATGGAAAATCCCAAAGAATTGAGAAAAAGAATTGTTTTTCAAAATAGAAAGTTTCGCACTTATACAAGTTTCTACTGCATTTTCAGAGAACAACAGCAAATTCTGCTGTCACCAGTTTTAGCTTGGAATTGATCCCCAAGTTCAGGGTCCCAGGCACACATTCTCTTGAGGCTTCACGCATAGTCAAAATTCCCAGCTGGGGGCTCCCTGCTTGTTTTTAAAGGAAAGCTTTTAAAGGGGATATTCACAGTTAAATGTCATCAGGAAGACAGACAGTGTAAGTGAAGATCTGGTTGCTGACACTTTGTCTCAGTCTATTTTCCCTTAATAGCCATTTCAGTATTATCAGCCTGAATGAAGACAAAGAAGATCCGCAAAGATATAAAATATCCACCATTAGGAAGAGTTAGTATGATTCATTGCATTTAAGTTCAAATAACTGCTTTCAGAAAAGGATAAATGGAGAAGGGCTGATTTAATAAGCCCTCTAATGATAACAGCCCTGGAAGCTGTTGTCAATTACCCATGTTTCTCTGGTTAAGGAAAAAAAAAAAAAAGGCACAGAGGGTCTTACATTGCATTCCTTAAAATGTACTGTCTGCATCCACCCCATTCTGAAACAGCCAGATAAAATAAATGGAACATTGGTAAGTTAAAAGTCCAGAGAAGAGTGATAAGAGCCAAATCAGAGAAAGAACCTATGATATTTTAGCCTGGGGAAGCAAAGACTCACAGGGGAACCCAAGTGAAAGCTTTCTTTCAGTGTTTAAAATGGGGGCCACATATTTAAATACCTACAAGACCAGACGGAACTTTCAAATTAATGTGGACTTCATGTAGTACACATGTAAAGAGCCACAACTCAGCTCTAATTGTTTTTTTGCCAGTCAAAATGCCAACTGAGCATTGATGGAATGTCACATTTTTTTTAAAGAAAAGCTGAAAATATGGATTTTACAAGAAATTTAGATTTTTTAAAAAATGTTAACTTTAAAAAATTTTTATTTAATATAATTGTATATTCATGGTTAAAAGATACATTACAGAAAGATCTCTTGTACTGTTTACTGTTTCCTCTGGCTAACATCTTGTAAAACTATAGTACAGTATCACAACCAGATATTGATATTGACACAGTCAAGATACAAAACAAATCCCTTTGCTATTTTACAGGCATACCCCTCCTGCTCCCCCTGGCAACCACTAAGTTGGTCCCCATCTTTATAATTTTGTCATTTCAATAATATTATATAAATGATATCAGACAATATGTGACCTTTGGAATTGGCTGTTTTCACCCAGGATAACTCCCTGGAGATTCACCCTGCTGTAAAACCTTTTAATTGGTGATCAGGAAACATAATTACAACTTAGTAAACAAAGATCTTGGGTTCCCTGATGATTCACACTAAGGCAAAGGGCACAAGAAAATGAAATTTCACTGTGCTCTGTTATCTACAAGTGTTCTCTACAAGGGTTTTCCTGCCACTGTAAACACATGATGACAGTTCCACTGCCAAACTGTTTTACCACAAAGAAGGCTTTATACATTGGAATTATAAACCTAAAGGCTGTGGCCATGAAGGTTTGTGAAACTTGTCTCCAAGAGACATGGCTGGTTAAGAGAGTGCAAAAATCATCCTGATTATTATTAATCACTTCAGATAGCTATGAATTTACAATAAACTCCCTGAGTTTCCGGACCTAGAACTAAGTCTTTGCTCTCTCACACACTATGAAGAAAAAAAAAAAGAAAAGAAAAGAAAAAAGGAAAAAACCCAAACAACTCACTGGAATTGCTGTTGTTTGAAACAGCAGCCCTCATGTGGAGTTTAAACCACTGCAGAGAAGAAACACCTGTTAGCTCCAAAATCTTGAAACCCACAAGGTAATCTGTTTATTCTTCAAAGTTTTCCTTTAACACATCTAGTATCATTTATAACCACTTCTAATAACCTGCCAAACTTGGCAACAGACTCTTATCATTGTGTGACTATTCTAAAAGGAAAAGCTAAATCCTGACCAGATAATTGACTTTCTACTCCTCACCATTTTTAAAAAGAGAAACCACATGGGCTCGTCTCACATTAGCAAGCCTATAACAAAGATCAAGCTACAAATAATGAAAGGGTCTCTGACCCAATGCCAAGTTTATAAAACAGAGGCCTAAAATTCATCCATCATTTAACCTGATCCACAGCACTCTGTGTTAGTGATACAATTTGTTAAGGAAATTAAAACTCAGTAGTAACCAGACATAAGATTTCTGGATGAAGCACATACTCTGTTATGTTTCTGAGATAAAGTGAGAGAGAGAGAGAGAGATAAACAGGGGGAGGTAGAGGAGGAGGGAGGAAAGGGGGAAGGAAGGAAGGAAGGGAGGAAAAGAGAGGGTGGAAAACTTTCAGGCAGTTCCTTCAAAGGTTTGTATAGGTTAATAAACTATGGAGGACTTCCTAGGTGGGGCAGTGGTTAAGAATCTGCCCGCCGACGCAGGGGACACGGGTTCGAGCCCTGCTCTGGGAAGATTCCACATGCCATGGAGCAACTAAGCCCGTGCGCCACAACTATCGAAGCCCAAGCGCCTAGAGCCCGTGCTCCGCAACAAGAGAAGCCACGACAATGAGGAGCCCTTGCACCACAATGAAGAGCAGCCCCCTCTCTCAGCAACTAGAGAAAGCCCGTGTGTAGCAACAAAGACCCAACACAGCCAATAAATAAATAATGAAATAAACTATGGAGAAAAGTAACAATCATTTTTAAGTAAAAAACAAAACCAAACACAGGAAATGAACTTGAACTTCCTCAATAACCTTACCATATATATATGCATATACGAACACACATACACTCACACTGATCTCGGGTGGCCTCGGCCCACAGCGGCTTGAAGCGGGGTTTCAGCTCCCGGTCAGTGATTGGGGGTAGCGGTGCTGCAAGCACTAGTCACTAGACCAGTGGTCAGTGACAAGGCCCTGGCCCTACGGCTTTGCAGAAAAGAATTCCCACAAAGACGGAAAGTAGTGAAACAAGTAAAGTATCTATTAGGGAAAAAAAGGAGCAGAATACGTGTGGATAGACACACGGGTGGGCTCAGAGAGAAAGCTGCGCCCTTGTGGCAGTTTGAATCACTTATATGGGGCATTTCTTCCGTGTTTCCTTTGACCAATCATTTTGATGTGTCTGTTCAAAGTCCATATTTGGTGTATCTCAGGATTTTCCCATGTGTGTGCATCTCTTAGCCAAGACGGATTCCACGGAAGAGGCCTATGGGTATGTTTGGCCACTTGGCATCACTCCCCTTTTGACCTCCAAGGAGTCTTTCTGCACCGATGTAGTCGGGGGAGGTCTCTTGATTTCGAGAATGAGGAATACGTGATGTCTTATCTTCTATCTGGGCAGGGCCCAGCCTCCTCTCCCAATTGTCCTGTCATTCCTGTCTCAGAGTATCGGTCCACAGGGAAGGAACTCAGACCATTTGCCCTGGGGTCCCATCTGTCTTCTGCCTCCACACCCCTTTAGAACTGCCTTCCCCATCACCACCTTGAACCACCACTCCTTTTCCTGCTTGGAGAAGGGTCCTAAGGCTAACATGAATGGTTGCGTTTAGACACTGAAGGTTAACCAGGATAACAGACCACACGCCTTACTCCCTGGTATTGGCTTACTGACACAGGTTTGTCTTGACAGTCCAAGAGAAAACTGGAGGACAAGGACCCATTCGTCTCTGTGTGCCCCACAGGGCTAGGGTTTGCACGACATGCTGCACAAAGTGGGCACTAAACAAGATGATGAATGTTGAGAAAACAATATATATGTATTTAGGGAGAGATCTACAAAATTCCAGAATGTTACAGGCAAGTCTTCTAACTCCTAAACATCCCAGAGGAAGAATACCTAGCCCAGTGGCACTCTGTGTCCAAAAGTTTGTGTGTGCCCTTTAAATAACCAATCTATAGCTCAGTTTTCTCATCTGAACAATGAAGATAATAAGAGTACCTAACTCACAGGGTTTGGAAAGGATTAAAGAAGTTCATATAGGTAAAGTCCTTAGATCAATGCCTGGACCACACACTACAGAAGGGGGACCCACTTTCCCCCTCCCCCATCTTTTGACTGTAAAAATGTAACCCACTGAGCACTCGGGGCAGCACATTGCTTGCCCGCCTGCTAGTAAGCCTCACAAGCGTCCTAATTCTAATAAATCACTTCTAATCTATCACTTAGCCTCTCCCTGGATTCTTTATGCGCTGAGACGTAAAGGACAAGGCTCCTCGAGCCCCCCGAAACCACACCTATCTGTTTCAAAACTATTGTAAATATGCTGGCTTCTCAAGCCAAGAGGTAACATCCCTAACCCTTAGAGCAATTATTCTCCCTGAAAGGCTAATATGGGTTTTTTGTTTACATTTTACATTTTAAAATTTGAGAAGCATGCTTAGTATGTGGATCCAAACCAAAAGCAGGCTGGATTTGGAGCCAGGGCCACAGTTTGCCCACCCCTGGGGTAGATTATAATGAAGATAACCCAAGTCAGTGCTTTTTAAAGGCAACAGAAGGAGACATCTGTGAATTGGTTCAAGGCGGCTGAAAAACGTGCTGCCCTCAAACTTCTAAAACCCAGACAGGCCTGGCCAGCGTGGTGGGGAAGCGGGGCAGGACCTGGAGTAGGGCCTCAGGAGCTGGCCAGGACGTCGCGGCTCCCTGGGGCTGCTGGGCACCTGCCACACTTACTTCCCAGCAGCGGCCCACGGCCAATCACGGTCTCCCGGGGCACCAGGGCCATTCAGGGACCAGCGCCCTGCGGCTGCAGCTCAAAGCCCCCAGACATGGCGGCAAGGACTAGACCCTTTTGCAAGGAGCTGGACCCCGCAGCCGTTTCCGCCTTCCATGGACGCCTATGTAGGCCCCAGGAAAACACAGGGGGAGGTAGAGCAAAGACTGCCCCCTGAGTGTGACCAGGGCGCGTGGAGCTGGGGCCCCAGCGTGGTACCGAGTCCCGCCACGCCACTCCACCAGTGATGGCACTCAGGGATTCCTACTTTTATTTTTTAAATTAAACCTAAATATTCTGGAATCAATTCTTATGTGACAGTGTGGTTTCCCCCACATCACCAACGAGCAACTCTACAACAGCAATTGGGTTTCCTACAATTCAACTCTATTCTGACACTATTTACCCTGAGACAGCATCAGATCCCACAATTAAGCGCCCAGTCCCACAAGACAGCCCCCACTCAAAGGCCAGCCTCAAGTCCATGTTGTTACCTGATCTTCTGACCAACTGTCTATAAATCAGAGGCTCCCGCAACCCCTTCCTTGGGTTCAATTACTTCACTAAACCAGCTCACAGAACTTAGAAAACCAATTTACTCACCAGATGAGTGGCTTATTACCAAGGATATTAAAGTACAGAAACCAACAGCCAGATGAAGTGATTCAGAGGGTGAGGTTGAGAACAAAGAAACTTCAGTCCTCTTGGAGTTTGGGGCTTGGCACGGTGGCACATGGAGGCCTTCTGCTTCACCAACCTGGAAGCTCTCTGAAGCTCCTCCTTTTGAATCATAATGGAGGCTTCACTACACAGGCATCGTTGATTAAATCCTCAGGCATTGGTGATTAATTCAATTTCCAAAACATTTCTCCTCCTCCTGGGTAATCTGGGGGTGGGGCTGAAAGTTCCAACCCTCTAATCAAGTTGTTTCCGCTTATAACCAGCCCTGATCCCTGACATGCTTTCCAAAGTCACCTCATTAGCATAAACCCAATTGTTGTGGAAAGAGGCTTAAGACACCCTTTCACTTTTGTGGCTTTGAAGCATTTTTTTCCCGGAATTGATGAGAAGAGACAAAATATACTATAACAAAATGCTCCCATTGGTCTTACTGTTTAGGAAACTCCCAAGAGTTTGGGAGCTGTAAGCCAGGAACTGTGGGTGAAGACCAAATATATTTATTGTGAGTTTTTAATGAATCAGGAATTTAGAAATGGCTCGTCTGAGCAGTTCTAGCTCAGGATCTCTCTCATGAGATCGCAATCAGATGCTGGCCGGGTCTGCAGTCATCTTAAGGTTTGAGGAGAGTCTACTTCCAAGGCAGCTCACTCACGTGGTTGGCAAGTTGAACCGGGAAATTGGTGGAAGGCCTCACTTTCTCTCCACAGGACTGCTTGAGTGTCGTCATTGCATGGTGACAGGCTTCCCCAGTCAGAGACCAAGGTGAAAGGCTGCAGGGCTTTTAGACAAGCTTTAGGATTCACGCACCATCACTTTCACCCTGTTCTATTCAGCACACAGACCAGCTGTGATTAACAAGGTTGTGTGTACCAGGTAAGGATCACTGAGGGTATTTTTGGAGGCTGGCTACCACATTCTGTACATTGGTTTTCCTTGTTTTTGTTTTGTTTGTCCTGGAGATCTCCCTATATGGCTACATAGAAAACTTCCTGATTCTTTAGAAAAATGCAAAACATTCTATTGCAGGATATACTATTCCTCTATTGATACATATTTATTGTTAGATTGACTTTTTTGTTTTGTTTTGCTATTAGAAATAACACATCAGTGAATAATAACCTGGCACTTATGTCTCCTCATAAGTGTTCAAGTGTATCTGTAGGAGAGATTCCTAAGAATTAGAATTGTTCAGTCAAAAGGTGAATATATCTATTATTTGATTGATACTGCCAAATTCCCTTCTGTAGGTAATGTGTGTGAATTTGTACTTTCATCACCCAGGTATGAAAGTGCATGTTTCAGCATAACCTTCTCAATAGTGATTATTGTCAAGTTCTAGGATTTTTGCCAATATGGCAGATGAGATAGGTTATCTTAGTAAAGTTTACATTTGCATTTCTTTTTTTGATTAAGGCTTAGTTATCTTTTTAGATGTTTATAATATGGTATATGTTATGTGAACTGTCATACCTGGTCTTTTGACTAATGTTTTCTAATGCATTATTTAAACTTTTTCTTCCCTGTTCTTATATTAAGGAGATTAGCCATTTGTTTGCAATTAGATTTGCATATTTCTTCCCAGCTTGTTTTCACTTATAGTGTTGTTTGCCTTGTAGAGGATTCATGTTGTTGTTTTTATGTTGTGTTTTACGTTTCTATAGTATATATATCCTGCAATAGAATATTGTGCAGCTGTATAAAGAATAAGGAAGTTTTCTATATAGCGACCTGGAGAGATGTCCAGATAAATCATAGTAAACAAAACAAAAAAGTTTACAGAATGTAAACAAAGGATGTTGCAGCCATCCAACCTTCATCCACTGCAGCAGCTCCCCCCACCCCCACAGCGCACCCTGAGAGGATTCGGGATGGAGAAAAAACAGGATACTGGCCATAGACAGCTAAGGTGCATATCAAAGGAAGAATTTAAGCCCAGAATCTTGCATCTTCTCATACACAGAAAAGTGCTAAATTCATTAATTTAGGATGTCTGATTTTTCCGTAATTAGCAGTACTATTGATGTTTTGATGTTTGACTACTTTTTTTTTTGCAAAAATTCCTATATATCCTGATTCCTCCCTTATCTCTGGGAGGCTGTATTCCAGGCTTTAATCCTCAGTAATTCCCCAAATAAAGCATAATCCTCAACTTTTAGGTTGTGCATTTTTTTGACAGTAGTATTGGTGAGGAAAAATTTGGAGTTCATAGCTTTATGCCTGCTCGCCTTTGTTTGAATATCCTTTGCATGTAACCCCTAGCAACTCCCACTCTGTAATCACCTGAAATCTATGGAAACTGAGTAGCCAATCACTTAATGCCAACTGTAGCCAATCAATTAATGCCAATTGTAGCTATGTGTTTTAACCTATATAAGGAGAGAATTCACCTAGAACGGGGCCCAGAATTTTGGAGCGTTAGCTCGTCTGGGTCCGCCGGCTCAATAAACCTGAGTTCTCCAATCCTCCGAGTGTAGTGCTTGGTTTCTCGTGGGATCGATTTCTGCAACAGTATATCAAGGCCTATGCTATGGGTTCAAATTTTTAACTGGTTTCCAAATGGCTGAAAAGTAGTCCCAATACCATTTATTAAAAAGTCCACCTTTGCTTCACTGACTTGATATTCTTCTATGTACCTGAATTTATTTCTTTCAACATTTTCTATTCATGCCATTATTACAATATTTTAATTATTCAAACTCTGTAGTATATTTCAGTATCTGATGGGGCTAAAACCCCCACACTGCTATTCTGTTTGTGGCTATTCTTTCACTTTTTCACGTGAATTTTAGAAACAGCATCTCTGGTTCTATTGGGCAGCGGGGGGAGGGGGAGAACCAAAAAACTTGATCTCATTAAATTCATACCTTAGCCTAGGGAGAACCAACATCTCTGTCGTGTCTTCTTATCCAAGAACATACCTATCCTTGTGTCAAAGTCTTCTTTTGGCTCTGTAGGGGGCAGAATTGGCCACCCTAAAATACGTCTCTATAGCACATTGTTTTAAGCTGGTTATTTTCTGAGAAATGTCAGACTTGGAAAAAACTCTGAAACCCCAGTGACATTTACATTTGTAAGGGAAAACTCCAATGGTAAGGGTGTCTCCCTCTCAGTACCAGGAAGAGGAGGATGAATAAAGCTGTAGAAACTTATCAATGGAGAAGTCAATGACTTAAATCTGCATCACAATCACCCTTGTTTACTGTGCTTTTCTTGGTAACCACCCAGATCCCCACCTTCATGATTCTCTTTTGTGTTTAGCTGATAATGGTTTTTAAGGTGAGGACTTTAGCCATTTTGGTGAGTTACTCAGTTTTTCTGGGTCTCTCCCATGTTATTAAATTTTTGTTTGATTTTCTGTTAATCTTTCATGTCAATTTAATTTTTTTAAATAAATTTATTTATTTATTGGCTGTGTTGCGTCTTCGTTGCTGCACCTGGGCTTTCTTTGTTTTGGTGCTCGGGCTTCTCATTGTGGTGGCTTCTCTTGTTGAGGAACACAGGCTCTAGGCACGTGGGCTTCAGTCGTTGCAGCACGTGGGCTCAACAGCTGTGGCTCACAGGCTCTAAAGCGAAGGCTCAATAGTTGTGGCCCATGGACTTAGTTGCTCCGCGGCATGTGGGATCTTCCTGGAGCAGGGATCGAACTTGTGTCCCCTGCATTGGCAGGCGGATTCTTAACCACTGCACCACGTGGGAAGCCC
Source organism: Hippopotamus amphibius kiboko (assembly GCF_030028045.1). Lineage (NCBI taxonomy): Eukaryota > Metazoa > Chordata > Mammalia > Artiodactyla > Hippopotamidae > Hippopotamus > Hippopotamus amphibius. Next base: position 29,766,563 of record NC_080194.1, on the reverse strand, counting down.
CCAGTTTAATTCTTAGATGGGAGAGAGGAACTTAGAAATGCAGAGGAAAATTTCTTCCTCCCCGACAGCTCCTGCAAGACTGTTTTAATGTTTTTCCCACTCATATTTTGCATGTTTTTGTTATGTTTATTCCCAGTATTTTATTTCTATTGTCAACTATAAACTGGAACTTGCCATCTGCCTGTACAAGGATTAAATCACGTTGTGCTGCAGCTGCTGACCTTCCACATCCCCGGAAGGGAATTCAGGGTGGAGACCAGGAATGAGGCACTCTGTGCTTTGGAGGATGGGTGGGACAGGTCTTCAGATAGATGTTTTCAGGAGCTGATTTTATGAGCCCAACCCTTGCATCTCCTCACATCTAGAAAAGCACTAAATCCCTACACGGTGACATCTGCTCCTCGTGACTAGCAGAAACCCCCTACAAAAAAATGTTTGATTGCATGTACTCCTCCTTCACCAAGACTACATATACACTAATCTTCCCCCCTGCCTCTTTGGAGCAGTTTCTCAGAGCTATCTGGGATGCTGTCTCCTGGGCTGCAGTCCTCATTTTGCCCCAAATAAACTCAACTCGCAACTCTCACGTTGTGCATTTTTTTAAGTCAACACTATTGATATTGAAAAAAGGTACTTTCTCTTCCATATACCTACTAATGGTTGCTGTACATATAATAGCTATTGATTTTTTGTATTTTAATTTCATATCCTATTACTTTATTAAGTTCTCTTTCTATTTATTCTCATGGGTTGTATGGGAATATATAGTCATTATCTGCAAATAAAAAGTTTTACTCTTTCCCAGTCTTTCAATCTGATGCTGTTGTCGTGCTAGCTAATACCTTCAATACAATGAGAAAAGAGTATGGTGAAAGTAGACTCATTTTCTTGTTCTTAACTTTAAGGGAATTCCTCCAATATTTTCATATTGTATGTTTTAGAGGTGTATATATGTATATATTCATGTATTCTATCAATTGCCTGTTGAATTTTGTCAAATCCCTTTTCAGCATCTATGAGTTTGTTCATATGAATTTTCTCTGTAAATGATTAATAATAATATTTTCTAATATTGAACCATTCACATATTTCTGGCATAAACTCTACTTGATCATAATGTATTAATTTTTAAACGTAGTGTGGGATCTTTTCTTAATAATTTATTTAGCACTTTTAAATTGATATCCATAAGTTTGCTGTTGTTTTGATTCTAAAATAGCATTCAAGATTTTGTTTCTATGCTCTAGAACAGCTCAAATAGTTTTCTGAGGGTCACATCTTCGGCAACTTTTTTTTTGATGAAAACTGGTCTATTAAGACTTTGTCTTCTAGGGGACTTCCCTGGTGACACGTTGATTAAGAATCCGCCTGCCAATGCAGGGGGCCTGGGTTCGAGCCCTGGTTTGGGAAGCTTCCCACATGCTGTGGAGCAACTAAGGTCGTGTGCCATGTTGAATTAAAAAAATATATATGCACAATGTGAGAGTTGCGAGTTAAGTTTTATTTGGGGCAAAATGAGGACTGCAGCCTGGGAGGCAGCATCTCAGATAGCTCTGAGAAACTGCTCCAGGGAGGCGAGGGGAGGAGCCAGGATATGTAGGGGTTTTGCAACAAGTACAGGTAGTCAGGAAGAGAGCCCATGCACTGCAACTACTGAAGCCTGTGCGCCCTAGAGCCTGTGCTCTGAAACAAGAGAAGCCACTGCACTGAGAAGCCTGCACACTTCAACGAAGAGTAGCCCCTGCTTGCCACAACTAGAGAAAGCCCGAGCACAGCAATGAAGACCCAATGCAGCTAAAAATAAATAAAATAGTCTTAAAAAAAAAAAAAGACTTTGTCTTCTAGGGTCATCTTTGGTAAATTCTATTTTCATAGAGATTGTCCATTTCATTCAGGGCTTCAAACTTCACACTGAATTGTATAAATCAATTTCTTATAATTATTAAAATTCTATTTCTGGATTATTCTTTGTTATTTTGTATTTTGAGTATTTATGGTGCCTTCCCTTTTTCCTTGATTAATCGGGTTAGCTACTAGTTTGTCTAACTCAAGAACCAGCAACATTTTTTGTACTGTTGCAGAAAACCGATCCCATGGGAGACCAAGCATCACACTCAGAGGGTTGGAGAACTCAGGTTTATCAAGCTGCTGGGCCCAGATGAGCTAACGCTCCAAAATTCTGGGGCCTCGTTTCAGGAGAATCTTTTCCTTATATAGGTTAAGGCATATAGCTATAATTGGCACAGACTGATTGGTTGGTTTAAACAAGGCTCTAGTTGAGTTTGGCACAAACTGATTGGTTATTACATAATTACTATTGGTTACAGGCAGTTACAGAGCAAGGGAGTTGCTATGGGTTACACGCAAGGGGTGGCGGGGGTGGTTTCCAAACAGAAACTTGCATGAGCAGGAGCAGGGCATTCCATACTCATCAGAACATCTTAAGGTTACAGTTGATAACTAGGTCGTCTTGTTCTTACTGCGGCACAGCAAGCAGATTTTACAGAAACAGAGCTAGCATAAAGTTATAGACTTCAAATTTCCCCCCATCATTCCCCCCTCTTGGCACCCTTTAAAGTTCTTACAAGGCATCAATTTCTAAATCTTCTGGGCCCATGGGCTGATATCCTCTCAGAGCCAAGAGGTGGGTGGTTGCCCTTCTATCTGCTACAGCCTCTGCCAGGCCAGAGACTAGCTTCAGGAGTAATGGCAGGAAGCAAGGTAAGAGGAGGCAGGTTCCAAAGAGGAGCAGAACTATCCCCACAAGGGTTTTAAGTCCTCCCAGGTAAGAAAACCATCCTCCAAACAGTTCTCTAGGATTCCATCCTTCCCATGTCGGGACTGGGACGTGGGCTATCTTGGTCATTTTGTCAGTTATCTCTTCTATGACTTTATGCTTGTCATCTATTTATAGGCAGCAGTTACTGAGACTGAATTTCCCATAGATGTCCCCCTCTGCAGCCAGTACGTAATCTAGGGCCAGGCGATTCTGATAAATAGCATTATGCATCTTGGTTTGTTGTTTTATCAATAAATTAAGAGCCTTGGCCGTTTCATTAGTAATGATTTCAACTACTGCCTGGAGCTGGATAATTCTGTTAAGCAGGTAAATTGGGGTTCGGAAGCCCCAGGACCTGTCTTCTGCCCAAGCAGATGTCACCATGTAGGGATTTAGTGCTTTTCTGTATGAGGAGATGCAAGGTTTGGGCTCATCAAATCAGCTCCTGAAAATATCTAACTATCTAGAGACCTGTTCCACCCATCCTCCAAAGCACAGAGTGCCTCATTTCTGGTCTCCACCCTGAATTCCCTTCAGGGGATGTGGAAGGTCAGTAGCTGCAGCAACACAAAGTGATTTAGTCCTTGTACAGGCAGATAGCAAGTTTCAATTTATAGTTGACAGGGGCTCCTCATGGTCATAAATTCGACCATGCTTTGGGATGCATTTCATGACCATTTTGTCCCACGGTGCTAGGAAGGCTCATTCCTAGGTCTGATGAAGATCTCACCGATAGGCCACTCAGTGTGCCAGTACTGGGCTAGGTCTTTGTAACAAAAGCCAAAGCTCTCTGGACCACCTGTATTCCTAATCTGTTATGGTCCAGGAAAAATTCCCTCTTGTTGCATCTTCCCATATCCAGAGTTACACTATCACAATCATTGATCACATACAGAACTATATATTTGATCAACTGCATCAAGTAGCCTAGTCATCATTATTTTTGTTGGCAGTTCAGTCACACATTTGGTAATACGAGAAGGAATAATCTTGAAAAGCAGGCAAAATACAAACAATATAGCTAGTAGGGTCAATAGAGTTACAAGTAAATACTTAAGCCATGAGCTTCCCATGCCAAACCAGTTTTTGAAGAGGTCAACACTTCGGAGTGGGTCGCAGAAATCTGAGCAGGTATTGTTAATTGGCCAGGCAAGGGGATCCCTGAACAGGACTATAATTTTTTTTTTTTTTAGAGCAAATTTCCTAAGGGCCATCCAATTCGCGCCTTGGAGGGGAGAAACCCACTAAGGCAACCCAAAAGTACTAGTCACAGGTAATTGGCCGCAAACCCAACAATTGGATTGATTTTCAAAATTAGCATAGGATTGTGCCCATGATAGAAAAACATTTGATTTATATGTAAAGGTCCAAGAAGTCAAGAAAATATTATGAATGCTCATACGAGTCAGGTCCAGCATCTTGGGCTAGCAGTCTACTTCTGATGTTGGCTGCTTCTCGTCCTAGTGTGAGTGTGGTTTCTCCTTTGATAAGTGTCCTTCCGTCTGGGTTGCAGGTTGTCCTTTAAATTATGTCCTTTTAGTATCCATAATCCCCTGGTTGCAGGTTCTTCCAAAGATAGACTACTGAGATAAGCTTCAGAAGCAAACTTAGAGTGTCCTTTTAAAAACTTAGTTGGATTTTACATTACTATAGCGCAACAGCAAGGAAATATCCAGGGAGTGAATCTTAGTAAATACAGACCTCCATCAGCAAAACTGATACTTCATATTTATTGAAACATAATCTTCTTCTCTCTAAAATTACCCTCATTTTTACCTAATATAACCAGATCAAGGCTAATTTGTTTGCAAAATAAGTCTGGTCTCAAAAGAAAGTTGGCCTGATAATTTATGTAACTATAATTGATCATATAGGCTTTTGGCTTTGTTGAAACTTTTATAAGCCTCAGGCTGGACTTCTAAAAGACCTTTCAGGGCTAGGAAAGCCATGCCAAGGGCTTGGGTTTATCACAGATTTTTGCCTAACAAATGTAGGTGAGTTCCTGCCTTTTCAGTGTTCCCAAAATATCTTAAGTTTTCTATACCTTTTAGTGAGGTAGTCGTTATAATTTATCTGATAAAGCTACTGGGAACCTAAGAGTTTCCAACGTCTGGAGGGAACAGATAGAAAAGATAAATGTTTCAATCCTGCTTACAAATGTACAATTTACCAAATTATTGTAAATCATAATTAGTTTGAAGGGAAGGTTTTCCTTACACCTGGAAAACAGATTTAAACCAGTAATTTTTTAGATAGAAACCATAAAATTTATAACCATATTCACCAGTTTATTCAGTCCTATGTAACATTCTTTTTGTTAACAGCTTATGAAGCCATCAGTTTTCTCATTAGGATTCTTCAATTTTTTTTTTTTTTTTTACCCCATTCAGCATTATGGTCTGAAAGTCAGAAACCTGTATTTATCCAAAAGTCCTTTTTATAAATCTTTTTGAAAAGGAAGCATTTTGCAAAGGCATCAGAATAAAACCAGAATCATCTTAAGACATAAAGCTTAAGAAGGTGTGTTTAAAATCTGATTGCAAGGTCAATCAATTTGGTTATTGTTGGGTCATACAACATTTTAAGATAATAACTAGAATTATGACTGATAACATTTTACAAGGACATAGAATTTTAGGAACTCCATATAATTTCTAGAATATCTATATTAATAACAATTACTATGCACTAAAATCTAACATTTATTATTCATTTGACAATACTTCCTATGTAACTTAATGTACCAAACGAATCTAGTTTATATCTTTCTTTGGGATGTTTCAGGGGCCCTTTGAAGAATCTCAAAGTTAGCTAGAGGTGAAAAGGACTTCATCAGAATTTGTTTCATGAAGTTTTGTCCAAAATACCCAAAAAAGGGTTTAGAACACTCTGTCAGATAGGCTCACAGGTAACCGTGAAACAATTGTTAGTCACTTAGCCAAAGTAACAAGAACAGATCACATAAAAGGTAAGGAAACTTAAAATCTTTTATCAAAGAAAAGTTCAACATTTTAAGAAAACTTGTCCTCTTAACAGAGAGAAAAGCCAAATTCAAGTTTTGCACCAGCTTACTTTCCAAATTAATTTACTCAACTAAATTTATCTAAACTTAGTCAATCCTGATCATGCACAAAACTCTTTTCTCGGGGTTCACTTTCCACAAACCTTCTTATCACTTTCTGTATCATGACTTTATTTCTCATTCAGTCACCTGTAAGTCAGACCTACTTTCTTTTCCCTTAATAAAATGTAATTCCATTCCTCAGGCCTTCTTTATTGAAAACACACATCCTACTTTCCTTAAGCAACCATGAACTGTCCCTTGTGACAGCATTCTGTAGATTGGTGAACATAAATACCAGTGATATTTTCTAAAAACATTTGTTTTCTTTACAGAACATGGCACCAAGCATATTTATCAGTAGTGCTAAATATCTTTTTGTCTCTCTGTAAAAGGAAGCCGATGTTCAGTAATTTAAGTTTCAGTATCTTATTTTATTTGGGAATGATCCAGCTGGTCAATAAGCTTTCATCACTTAATTTAGGGCAACTCCAGAATTTCAAGTTACCAGGATCTGGAGAGACTAGTTTAGGTAGATATTCCTAAAGCATAATTCTTCTTGACAGAGTTTATCTAAAAGCTCTTATCTCATTTACATTTTCTTTCCTCAGAAGTTTCTTTACATCAGGTTACTTTCCATGCTGACAAATTTGTAACAGACACAACAAGACCTTATTTAGCTTATATTACAACTAGGTACAACAAAAATTTATATAAAAATTATACTTAACGTTGATGACTCTAAAACATGTCTATATTAATCAAACCAACAACCTGAAGCCATCTTCAATACCAGATATCAGTTTAGTACTGAATTTCCCATATGTCATGAACCTGAAATTCATTCTGGCCAGATTATTTTCTATTTGAGTATTTATAAGCGCTTAATAATTTTTTTAAAGCCAGTTAGAGCTCTTTTATGAATTTTTTTGGCAATACCATACACCTACAACGAACATATAGATACACATGAACACACACACAAACACAGAGGCCTCACAATTCTCATTCTAAAATTTCAGTACTGAGTCAGGTACAACATGAAAGCCATCAGTCACAAAGGGTTGAATTTAAATTGGCTTCTAGCAGATGGAACAAATCGAGGTCACCTATCTAGAGGTCACCTATCTAGAAGTCTAAACCCTTTTACTATTTTCAGAAAAGACACTTAGGATTTCTATTTATCTTTGACAACTCAAGTTTTAAATTATTTTATTTTATATCTTAATCTGCATTTAAAAAGATAGCAGAGATGTGTTCCTTAGATGACCAGGTAAGACATTTACCTCTCAAAGGCACAAGCAAGTTCCTCCTAAGATGACTTTGTCTCCCCTTTGTTGACAAATGTAATTTATTTATTTGACCAGGAAGGAGAGGGGTGAGCACGGAAAGGGCGTTATAACCTAGGTAGCGCTGATGTTGCCACTCCTGGAAAGCCCAGTATTCCGACAGCACGATTATGTGCCTCCCTGAAGATGGCCCTGATCATTAAATGTCTCAGGGAGACAGGGCTGAAAGGAGGTGGTCCCTTGTAATGGGGTTCGCAGAGGAATAACTTCAGGTGGGGCTCTGGAGGGGGTCTGGGGTGATTGACCCTCTCGAGGGCACTGAGCAGGCGGAGGAGCAGTATGTGTAATCCTCGCCTAAGTGAAGAGCCTGAAATCCTTGGGGAATCAGGGGATGATGAAGGAAAGGTGACAGAGGAAGACAGCCTTGTAATGAGAATCCAAAAGTATACAAGAACACATCAGAGTGTGCCACTCCACACGGACCGGCCCAGGGAACCTAGAGAGAGAGAGGTGCAGATCTGTCTGGCAAAAAGGGCAAGTCTTTTGGGGAAAACCTAATTTCTCAATAAGTCGGCTCAAAGAGTCAGCTGACGGAAGGGAAGACTGAGCCTTAAAATTTTAAGAAAACTTTGGTGGAGGGCCCTAGGGCAAAAGGGCTGTTTGGACATGCACAATTGCTAAATCAAATCAGTAACCAATCCCCACCCCGTGTCAATGATGCAAAGACAAACAAGGATGGGTGTCCCCTCTAAAGAGGAGGCCACTCAGGTGCCCACCTGGCCATGTCCCCGTGGGTAGCTTAGGTGCCTCTTAGCTTCGGCGGGTGGTATAGAGTCCCACTTGAATCTGACTCGTAGAGAGGGACTGGGTCCCCCAGAGACAGATACCGCCCTGAGCCATATGAGGTCACCACGGAACCACAGGTTAGGGCCCACTCGGACTCCGTAGCCACGAAGGTCATGGAGCCACACAGTCGCCCTGGAATGAGGATGAACCAGGGCACTCACTCACACACACATTCACACCAGAGTTTATCACAGTGCCTCCCCCCTCTGGGAAGGCCCCTAACTGGTGGGCACCTTCCCTCCCTGGGAAGGCCCCTAACTGGTGGGCACCTTCTCCCCCAGGAGGGCCCCTGCCTGATGGGCACCTTCCCCCTCTGGGAAGGCACCTGATGGGTATCTTCCCCCTCTGGGAAGGTCCCTGCCTGATGGTCTTCTTACTGAAGACCATAGGAGGTGATCAAGCTCCTCTTCTGTCCAGAGACGGGACCTGACCGGTTTCAGCACCCCGGGGTCTCACCTGATTCTGTGGCCATTCCTGGTGAGCTGGTCCATCCCTCCAAAGAGTCTGGTTGGGGTCCGGCCATCCGGAGAGTTGGATCACTGGTCCGAAAGAGAACCCGGAATACCATCAGGTGGCACGCCTCCTCTTTCGTCTCGGAGCTCCTTCACCCCGACCTGGCCGAGCCACTGGTCTGGTGGCTCAAGGGGCCGGCGTGGTTGGAATCTCGCTGGGGCCTCCAAAAATGTTGCACAAAACCAATCCCACGAGAGACCAAGCATTGCACTCAGAGGGTTGGAGAACTCAGGTTTATCAAGCCACCGGACCCAAACGAGCTAACGCTCCAAAATTCTGGGGCCTCGTTTCAGGAGAATCTTTTCCTTATATAGGTTAAGGCATATAGCTATAATTGGCACAGACTGATTGGTTGGTTTAAACAAGGCTCTAATTGAGTTGGCACAAACTGATTGGTTATTACATAATTACTATTGGTTACAGGCAGTTACAGAGCAAGGGAGTTGCTATGGGTTACACGCAAGGGGCGGGGGTGGGGGGCGGGGGTGGTTTCCAAACAGAAACTTGCATGAGCAGGAGCAGGACATTCCATACTTATCAGAACATCTTAAGGTTATAGTTGATAACTAGGTCATCTTGTTCTTATCGTGGCACAGCAAGCAGATTTTACAGAAACAGAGCTAGCATAAAGTTATAACCTTCAAATTTTCCCCCATCTGATAGTAAATATTTTAGGCTTTGCAGGCCAAGCACATTATGTAGGGACTTATGTTGCAGTGTAGAGCTAAATAGGACTCCATGTTAGATCTGTTTCTTTGACTTTAACCTTTGCTTTTTGTCGCTTTTGTTATTGTAATCATACATGATGGCCTGCCTCAGGGAACATTACCCCTCTGCCTGAATGTTGAACTAAAGTGCGTCTCTTCAGCTCATCAGCAGACAGTCTGCCCTGCCCACCTGTGTGAACGGCTGAAATTAACATATCCCCTCACTAAGGCTGGCCATTCCCAGAGACCTTTTGTAAGACCGATGGCCCTTTCACTTTACTTCCTCACAGCCCCTCCCTCTCTATTCTGCCCTTTTACTTTACTTCCTTATGGCCTCTCCCTCTAACAAACTGGCATCCAGACCCCAATAAGATGGTTTTTTAGGAGACATTAGTCTGTCATCTTCTCAGTTTGCTGGCTTTCTGAATAAAGTGTATTCCTTGCTTCAACACCTTGTCTCCGACTCATTGGCCTGTTGTGTGGTGAACAGAGTGAGCTTGGACTTGGTAACACATATAAAATAGAAAATGTTTTCTACAAAATTTTTATTGATGACATTCATAATATAATATAGTAATAATTAAGGACTTTTTAAAGAAAAGTAATATTGATCCACTGAGAAAAAGGGAATTCTTTTTGGGGAGATAAAATTTTGCTTAACTGGGGTTCAAAGTCTGTGTTTCCTGTCATTCAAAACATTACAAATGTACATCTGTTAATGCTGATCTGTAATGAGATTTAAATGTTTCACATTTGAAAGTGCCTTTTTACACAGATGGGTGCTGCCAAATACTGACATCATTCCATGAGCATCTGATTTTAAGTAAGTATATTAATCACTGGGAAGGCATCTATAGAATTCTATTAAAGTTTCTGATATTTGCTTTATACCATGTCATTACTTCGCAGACTAATCACTTGTAATTGAAGGTTAGGTGGTAGCTCCTCAATTGCACAGTTAAATAAATTTTGAAATATGGATATTTTCTTTGCATTTGCATCCAGGTCCAAAAAAGAGCTTCTGGAACTTTAATTTGAGCTCACAAAATTTATCTGCTGAAAGGTTGCATGGGAATGGAGGCCTAACTTCTTAACTGTTGACAGCACAAGAAGTATATAAAGTGTTAGGTTGTTGTTAAAATGAACACCTCACTATGTTTCCCATAAAAGCACTATTTCGTCTTATAATTTTAGGGTAAGCTCATTAAGAACTATCTAGTCAGCTGGAAAAGCTAATTCAAAGTCATTCAGTATTTGATAACTGTAGTTGAGGGTAGTCCTTCTCATTCAGAAAAATTTCGATCTTGGCCCTGAGCTCAAAAATTTGCAATAAAATGTTATCACTGTTAAATCACTGAACTGTGGCAGAACAAGTCAGGATATTCAGCTCCTATTTCTGACAAAAAATTCATGAAACTGACGATTGTTAAGTCCAAGAGAATAAACGAAGTTCACAGTTGACACTACTGGTTTTATAACACATGATAGATTCAAGCATTTTCTGCAAAGTACCTGCTGATAATAGAATTTGTACAACTATGCCTTTTTATGCTCCACATATATTTTTACTATCAGTTGTAACACATCTTAGCAGATTCCATCTTACGTTGTATGGAATCACTGTTTTCTCATCATCTTTGAAAATATCCTCTCCTGTAGTTGTTACATGCAGGCTAGTCACAAAGGCTAAACTTTCAGTCAAACCTGGCATTGACTCTTTGAATAAACAACTGAACAGTACTGATGATATCTATTTACTCATTGAGAGCGAAGGAAGACCACTCAGTCATCTGCCTTGTTTTTAAACTAACATTTAATATTGCTCCCAATGTCCTCAACACTGAGCACCTGTTCTCACTGAAAGACATTAGTCTTTTTTTAATACAATTTTTATTTTTTATTTATTTATTTATTTATTTATTTATATTATTGGCTGTGTTGGATCTTTTTTTGCTGTGCCCGGGCTTTCTTTAGTTGCGGTGAGTGGGGGCTACTCTTCATTGTGGTGCGCGAGCTCCTCATTGCCATGGCTTATCTTGTTGTGGAGCATGGGCTCTAGAAGCATGGGCTTCAGTAGCTGCAGCACATGGGCTCAATAGTTGTGGCTCATGGGCTCTAAAGCGCAGGCTCAATAGTTGTGGCACACGGGCTTCGTTGCTCCACGGCATGTGGGATCTTTCTGGAGTAGGGATCAAACCCATGTCCCCTGCATTGGCAGATGGAGTCTCAACCACTGCGCCACCTAGGAAGCCCAAAAGACTATTAGTCTTAAATAAGTTTACTTTTCTCTGGACACAGTTCTTTGGCTACTGTAATTAAAGACAATTAACTCACAATGAGTAAATGACTTTCCTTGCTTGGATAACCAATGAGCCACTCAGAAACTTACTTTGGTTGCAGCTTCATTTTCATTTTCTGTGAAGAAATTCTGCTACCACAATATATTCCATATTAAAATTTCTAATTTTTCTGACTGTTGCTTTCACATGTCAGGAATATTATGTTGAATGCTTAGTCTGGTAGTACCAAAGCGTATTATAGAGCTACAGTGATATTCCACAGTAAATATAATGATTTTGCACCTAATTTGGTAACAAAATAATCCACACTCCACTGTGCCTTAAAAGTTCAAAGTTCATTTTTCTCTTTTTGTTTTTGTTTGACATGATGAATATGAACTGGTAATAAAAAAGTAAATTAAAAGTAAAATTTAGGGAGTTCCCTGGTTGCCCAATGGTTAGCACTTGGTGCTTTCACTGCAGAGGCCCTGGTTCAATCCCTGGTCAGGGAACTAAGACCCCACAAGCCCTGCGTCACAGCCAAAAAAAATGTTTTTAATTAAATAAAATGTTGCTAAATGGAGATATGCATGGCACTAGAAATGCTGTAAAGTTATAATGTATCACTGGTTTGTAGTGCGCCAAGCAGCATATCAGGTGATGAGAATGCCACATGGTCTCTGTCACGACTGTGTAACTATACTCAACTGTGCCATCATAACACAAAAAGCAGCTGTAAGCAATACATGTTAAAAATGAGAGGACTCCTCTGGTGGTCCAATGGGTAAGACTCCGTGGTCCCAGTGCTGGGGGCTCAGGTTCGATCCTTGGTCGGGGAACTAGATCCCGTATGCATGCCACAACTAAGAGTTCGCATGCCACAACTAAGACATGGCGCAGCAAAAATAAATAAATTATTCACTGTTTTTAAAAAACAACAACAAAAATGTGTTTATTTTGATACAGCTTTATGAACACTAAATTTGAAATACAGAAAATTTTTATTTGTCACAACATAGTCTTTTGATATATTTTTTTAACCATTTAAAAATGTAAAAACCATTCTTAGCTTGTAGGTCATACAAAATAGATGGTGGGCCAAATTTCGCCTGTGAGGTATAAAATTGCTGACCCTTGATCTAGCGCATCAATTTTTTTAAAAAGGATACAACTTATTGGTTTTATTTTTCTATTATCTAACTCATTAATTCCTGCTTGTCAAGAATTTGTAATTTCTTCCTTCTACTTCCCTTTGGTTTGCTATTTTTCCAATTAAAAAAAAAACAGCATGCTTAATTCATTCTCAAGATTTCATTTTTTCATCGAAGTAAGTACAAAAGGCTATGAGTTTTCTTCTGAAGACAACTGTAGCTATATTTCATAGGTTCTGATGTTCAGAGTTTTTTTTAATCATCGTTTTCTAGAAACTCTGCCATCATGGTTTGTATTTTCCTTTGCCCAAAGATTATTTTAAAATTTTATTTTAACTTCAAGATACAAAGGTAATTTTGGTTCTGGTTTTGTTATTTTTGTTATTAATACCCATTCTATTGTATTATGTTCCGATAATGAAATCTGTAATATATGTACTTCCGGAATTTTTCAAAGTTCACTTTTGGTCCATTACATGGTCAATTTTCATGAATATTACATGGCACTTATAAAAATGGCATATTCTATTATCAGGTATAAAATTTGATATATTCATCAGCTCTATCTTACTGATTATGTAGTATAGGTTTTTTTGCTTTGTTTTGTGTTTTTTTGTTTTTGCCACATCTCAGGGCATGCAGGATCTTAGGTCCCCAAACAGGGATTGAACCCATGCCCCCTGCAGTGGAAGCATGGAGTCCTAACCACTGAACTGCTGAACCGCCAGGGAACTCCTAGCATAAGGCTTCCTTATCTTCATTTTTTTTTTTTGTACACTTGGTTTGTCTTAGGCTAAGAGAAGTGAATTAGTTTCTTAGTATTAATGTACTTCTACACATTTCTCCCTGTACCTCTTGCCATTTTTGCTTCATGAAAGATGCTGTTATTTGGTACAGTAGCTGTTCATAATTATCATAACTTACTCAAGCATTAAAGTCTTTAGGATTATAGAGTGCATTTCTTTGTCTTGTTTATGCTTTCTGCCTTGAATTCTACCTTTTTTTTTTAAGATTATGATTCATGCTTTCTTTTTATTTGTGTTTGCCTGGTATGCCTTTGTCCGTCCTTATATTCTTAAATTTTAATCTATGTTTAAGATGTCTCTCATATACTATATCATTGGGTTTTGTCTGTGATCCAATCTGAATATGTTTTTATTTTAATAGGTAAGATAAGCCTATTTACATTCTTCATGTGACTGTATGTAGTAGGGACTTAGTTCTCTCGTATTATTTGTTCTTTACTAAAATACTAATTTTAGTTCTCCTGACATTTAGGAAGGCTTGTATTTTTGATTTAGTGGTCATCTTTATGCTTATACCTTTACATAATATGTTTGGGTGGTATCTGCTTCTTGTCTAAGAATAATAAAATTAGCTGTACCTCCTCTTCCTCCATATCCTTCTGCATGGGATTTTAGGCAATATTACTATCATTTACTTTTGTACTCTTAAATTCATTCAAACTTCTACTGCTTGATTTGTCAGCTTTAAATTATATCCTTTGACTCCTATTATATAGGAAGCAATGACAGTTTCTTCTATTTTCTACCTTTTCTTCTCTCATTTTTTTTATTAGATGCATTATTTCTACACTGTCAGCATGTGAACTATTTACATATTATGTTACACTTATTTCAACCTTTGCTTTAGCCTTAGTTCTGCAATTAATTATATTCAGTTCTTAGCTCTTTTGCTGATGTTTCCCCAAACATCACTTGGTTGATTGAAATTTGCCCTCACTGATGCAGAACCTTAGGTTCAAAATCAGACCAAACTAGGGGCTGCCAATCTAGGCACCAATCCCTATGCAGGAGCACCACTACCTTCCAGACAGAGTACTCAGTTTATTTAGACTTTTACTTCAGCGCTGGGAGCATGTTCTATAGCTGCACAAATAGGAAGAGAAAGTAGGGTGGGAACAGGAGCATAAGCGTGATTTCTTTCAACTCTTGCTGTCCTTACCTACTCCTCTCCTTATCTACTTGTTTTCTCCCTAGCCAACCTGTGAAGAATGAGCTCCCATTTCTACCTCAGGCTTTGTCTATGCATGGTCTTATCTGTGGTTCCTTCAATATTATCTCATTTACCTTCCATCTTTTAGAACTTGAAATTATCTGATTCACTAATATGGCCCTCCAACCCCATTCTCAAAGCCTTTAACCCTTTTTCTATCCTTATGGTTATTTCAGTGGTATTTGTGTGCCAGCTGCCGTCTTCAATCAGAAGTGAAATTTCCAACATTTTAAGTTAGCAGCTCACCACTGACTGACCAGAGAGATTTTACTTACTAAACTCATGTTAATTTATATTTTTCTAAAAATGCAGTATTTTATTTTCACCACAATTAATTGGCTCTAGTAAACAGCTGACAGTATGAAAACAACCGTATAAATTGTAAAGCATAATATAAATTATTGGGTGTGAGTAAAAAGAATAAGAGATGGCCTTTCCAGTGGTGACGATCTCCCCACAAGAACATGCATCTCACAAAGGAGCTCCTTCATCCCTCTTGAGAAGAGTAGAGGAAATACAAGAAGAAGTGCCTGTTGCAGAGCCTCACCCAACTCTTACTTCATGGATGTGAAATGTCCAGGATGCCATACTGTCTTTAGCCATGTACAAACGCTAGTTCTGTGTATTGGCTGCTCTACTGTCTCTGCCAGCCCACAGCAGAAAAAGCAAGGCTTACAAAAGGACACTCCTTCAAACGGAAGCATTAAAAGCACTCTGAATCAAGACGAATGGGGAACCATCCCAATAAACACAGTTTAGATTTAAAAAAAATACATATATGAGGTGAAAGAGGGCCATGCCTCTCCTATGAACTAGAGGAATCATTTCCTTGTCTGAACCCCTATTTCCTTGGCTATAAAATGAGCATATCACGTGAGATTAACTCTCTTCTACCATTAACAAGTTAAGAATCTACATACTTGAATGACTTTTATCAGGTTGGCATTAATTTGATTATAACTATTCTAGATCACTTACATGGCTTTGTCCAGTGAGACCACCAAAGCCCAGAGAACCCCCAGTCTGTACATTTCCACTTATGAGATATGACAGTAAGTAGGAGGCCCAGGGATAGGGCATTAACTGTGTCAAAGGAAGAGCAAAGACCAAGGAACAGCATGAATGAGTATAATTAACAAGAGTCAGGGGGGTAGGTTAGAAAGTTGCTTGCCTTAGTAGGTGGTCAGAGGGCAAGTGAGGTAGATACTGTAATTAGCCTTCTAGTCAAAAGTTCCTCTTCTCTTCATAACACTCCTTATTTTTGTTTAGGTAACTATACTAACCCCAATGTAACATATGTACTTTGAGCAAAGCCAACTCCATCGCTGACTCTAATAGTCAGGCGTAAGTGAATGATAATCCCACTCACAATTTTTTTTTTTTTTTTTTACTGTTTGAAATCTATGCTTTCATTTTTTTTAAAGAACTTTCATTGAAATACAGTTAACAGACAATAAACTGCATATACTTAAGTATACAACTGGGTATTTTTTTTCTTATTAATAATGAATATATGGCAATCCCAATCTCACAATTCATTCCCCCCAACCCTCCCCGCTTTCCCCACTTGGTGTCCAGATGTTTGTTCTCTACATCTGTGTCTCTGTTTTCGCCTTGCAAACTGGTTGATTTGTACCATTTTTCTATAGTCTGCATATCTGTGTTAATATATGATATTTGTTTTTGTTTCTGACTCACTTCACTCTGTATGACAGTCTCTAGGTCCATCCATGTCTCTACAAATGTCCCAGTTTCATTCCTTTCTACAGCTGGGTAATATTTCATTGCATATATGTACCACATCTTTTTTATCCATTCATCTGTTGATGGACATTTAGGTTGCTTCCATGTCCTGGCTATTGTAAATAGTGCTGCAATAAACATTGGGGCACATGTATCATTTTGAATTATGGTTTCTCTGGGTATATGCCTAGCAGTGGGATTGCTGTGTCATATGGTAGTTCTATTTTTAGTTTTGCAAGGAACCTCCATACTGTTTTCCATAGTGGCTGTATCAATTTACAATCCCACCAACAGTGCAAGACCGTTCCCTTTTCACCACACCCTCTCCAGCATTTACTGTTTGTAGATTTTCTGATGATGCCCATCCTAACTGGTGTGAGGCGATACCTCATTGTAGTTTTGATTTGCATTTCTCTAATAATTAGTGATGTTGAGCTGCTTTTCATGTGCTTCTTGGCCACACGTATGTCTTCTTTGGAGAAATGCCTATTTAGGTCTTCAGCCCATTTTTTGATGGAGTTGTTTGATTTTTTGATATTGAGCTGGATGAACTGTTTATATATTTTGGAGATTAATCCTTTGTCTGCTGAATCGTTTGCAAATATTTTCTCCCATTCTGAGGGTTGTCTTTTCGTCTTGCTTATAGTTTCCTTTGCTGTGCAGAAGCTTTGAAGTTTCATTAGGTCCCACTTATTTTTGTTTTTATTTTCATTACTCTAGGAGGTGGATCGAGAAAGATCTTCTGTGATTTATGTTGAAGAGTGTTCTTCCTATGTTTTCCTCTAGGAGTTTTATAGTGTCTGGCCTTACATTTAGGTCTGTAATCCATTTTGAGTTTATTTTTCTGTATGATGTTAAGGAGTGCTCTAATTTCATTCTTTCACATATAGCTGTCAAGTTTTCCCAGCACCACTTATTGAAGAGGCTGCCTTTTCTCCATTGTATATCTTTGCCTCCTTTGTCATAGATTAGTTAACCATAGTTTATCTCTGGGCTTTCTATCCTGTTCCATTGATCTATATTTCTGTTTTTGTGCCAGTACTATACTGTCTTGATCACTGTAGCCTTGTAGCATAGTTTGAAGTCAGGAAGCCTGATTCCACCAACTCCATCTTTCCTTCTCAAGATTGCTTTGCCTGCAGGGGGCGGAGTCAAGATGGCGGCATGGGAAGACACAGAGATTGTCTCCCCACAAACAGAACAGTTACCGGAGGTCAGCCGGGGACCTGAGGCCCAAGCAGACTGCAGAAACCCTGCAGCAACCAGGTACGACCTGGGGGAAGTCAGGGGGATGGGGAAGGGGAAGCCTGACGGGACCGGCGCCCTTGGGGGCTGGCTGGGGGAAGGGGGAGAATCCTGCCTGGAGGGACCGCTGGGGGCTGGGGAGATCAGAGAAGCTGCAACTGGGTTTCTCCCACCCAGGAGGCTTGGGGGCCTGCTGGGCTCCCCAGTGGGGTCCTCCACCCTCCAAGGCCCCCTCCAGGCTGCCTGGGTCCTGTGGGGTGTGGAAGGAGGGAGGAGGGGTGAGGAGGTGGAAAGGCAGACAGGAGGGGGTGGGGGCTTTGAGACTGGGGGATGGGGGAGGCTGGAGGGCGTTTCCCCTGCTCTCTTGGCCAGGGAGGCCGACTGGGCTCCCCGACCTTCTCCTTCATTCTCCGGGTCCCCTCCAGCTGCTTAGAACCTAGGACAGTGGGGGGCGGAGGCGAGGAAGAGAGGCAGACAGGGACCCTACCAGACTGGGAGATATGGGGAAGTGCTGCAGGTATTACCCTAGCCCAGTTGGCCCTGGGAAGCCTGTTGGGCATCAGAATCTGGTCTCCTGCCTTTCAGTGCCCCCTGCAGCTGTAAGGGTTCTAGGGGAATAGGAGAGAGGGGGTGGGAAAGAAGAGAACCCAAGGGGGAGGAACCCTCTGAGACTGGAGGACTAGGGGAGGTGCCTAGCATCTCTCCCACCAACTCGGGCCCACGGAGCCCGCTGGGTACCTTGACCTGGTCCTTTGCTCCCAGGACCAGAGGTATTTCTGGGCGCCTCTACCTCATTGGGCCTAAGCCCCATTCCCCAACACCCCCAGGGCCTTCGCTAAGGGTAGGCTCTGCCCATTGCCTAACTCACCCCCCCACCCTGCCCTTGTCTAAGCCCTGTCCCCACAGCCAAGGCCTAATCTGTTTTTTTTTCTTCTTTTTTCTTTTTCTTTTTTTTTTCTTCCCACTCCCTCACTTAGGATATTGCAGTTGTTTTACCTTTCAGTTTTTGCTCCATCATTTTTTTTAAACTTTTTCTAACACATCTGTTAGTTTCCTACTAGTGTATTTTTTAGCTTGCTATTGTTCTGCTGTTTTCCTACCTTTTTTCTTTTTTCTTTTTTTTTTCCTTCATTTTCCCTGCTCCACACAGCTTGTGGGATCTTGATACACAAGCCCAGTGTCAGGCCTGCACTCCTGATGTGGGAGCTCTGAGTCCAAACACTGGACTAACAGGGAAACCCAGTTCCCAGGGAATATCCTTTACCATGAGGTCTCCCAGAGGTTCTCAACTTAACACCAAGACCCAGCAGGAACACAATCCCGCCTATCCAAACTGGGGGGAAAATGAGATAACAAAAAAATGTCACATGACGGAACAAGGTAAAAATACACAAGACAAAATAAATGAAGAGGAAATAGGAAAACTGCCTGAAAAAGAATTCAGGAATATGATAGTAAAGATGATCCAAAATCTCAATAACAAAATAGAGAAAATACAAAAAAACAGTTAATAAGGAATCAGAACTAAAGAGCAAACAAACAGTAATAGATAACAAAATAGCTGAAATTAAAAATACTCTAGATGGTATAAACATTAGAATGAGGCAGAAGAACGAATAAGTGAGTTGGAAGATAGAATGGGGGAAATAACTGCCACAGAGCAGGAAAAAGAAAAAAGAATAAAAAGAATGGAAGACAGTCTCAGAGACCTTGGTGACAACATTAAGCACACCAACATATGAATCATAGGCATCCCAGAAGAAGAAGAAAAAGAGAAAGGGTCTGAGAAAATATTTGAAGAGGTCATAGTGGAAAACTTCCCCAGCATGAGAAAGGAAATAATTAATCAAGTCCAAGAAGCACAGAGAGTCCCATACAGAATAAACCCAAGGAGAAATACACCAAGGCACATATTGATCTAACAAAAATTAAACACAAAGAAAAAATATTAAAAGCAGCAAGAGAAAAGCAACAAATAACGTAGAAGGGAAAACCTCTAAGGATAACAGCTGATCTTTCTGCAGAAACTCTGCAGGCCAGAAGGGAATGGCAGGATATACTGAAAGTCCTGAAAGAGAAAAAACCTACAGCCAAGAATACTCTAGTCAGCAAGAATCTCATACAGATTCAACGGAGTAATCAAAAGGTTTATAGTTAAGCAAAAGTTTAGAGAATTCAGCACCACCAAACCAGCCTTACAACAAGTGCTAAAGGAACTTTTCTAAGCAGGAAACAAAAGAGAATGAAAAGACCTATAAAAACACAGCCAAAACAATTAAGAAAATCGTAACAGGAACACACATGTCAATAATCACTTTAAATGTAAATGGATTAAATGCTCCAACCAAAAGACACAGACTGGTTGAATGGATACAAAAACAAGACCCATATATATGTTGTCTACAAGAGACCCACTTCAGGCCGAGGGACACATATAGACTGAAAGTAAGGGAATGGAAAAAGATACTCCATGCAAATGGAAGCCAAAAGAAAGCTGGAGTAGCAATATTCATATCAGACAAATTAGACTTTAAAGTAAAGACTATTACAAGAGACAAGGAAGGACACTACATAATGATCAAGGGATCCATCCAAAAAGAACATATAGCAATTGTAAGTATCTATGTACCCAACATAGGAGCACCTCAATATATAAGGGAAATGCTAACAGCCATAAAAGGAGA